>NC_134688.1:179759444-180086110 GCF_050947455.1 Rhinoderma darwinii
TAAATAATTATTTGGTCACTACACTTTCCCTTTAAAAAAAAAAAATAGCGTAACTAAAGTAGTCCTCGAATCCAACTTAGTCAAGCAACCAAAACGTTCTAAAAACACAAACACACACGGGTGACACTGTCTGTTATATCAAGTATCTAAGCCAACAAAAAGTTAGGCTTAGATACAGGTGCACAGCAGACACAAATCTTATACTATATAAGATTACTGTCTGCTGTTCCCCATTACATAAGGCTACTATGGGATATGTATGCCCCCTACACAATATAATGCCCAACAAAGCTGCCCAATTTTTTTACAGGTTCGGTTGTTGGACTACATTCGATTTCGAGGACTACTTAGATGACGGTGCTTTCTTCTTGTGTTGGGGGTGCTTTATTTCAATAAAATGTTGTATCTATATCTGTGTATTTTCCTTGAAAGTTTTATTCCTACCACTTTAGTAATGGACGCTGACTGATTGACAACGTCCATTACTAAGGCGGTACTTAGTGTTAGCTGGTGCAGAGGCTAAGACTAACCACCGTTATTATCCCGGTACCCACCGCCAACAGTGTTGTTGGGAAGAGATGAGTACGATCCAGTACCCAACCATCTGTAGCGATGGTCGGCAACTGGGGCGGCCGCAGGCTGGTATCCTTAGACCGGGAAAATAAAAAAACAGTGGCACTTCCCACCCTTGTAATGCTAGGTTGCTGCTGCTGTGTTGTATGTGGCTTGTTATGATAAATTGCGTGGAACCCCACGTCTTTTTAAACAAATATTTCCAAAAAATTAATAAATAATTTAAAAAAATGACGTGGGGTCCCCCCATTTTTCATAACCAGCCAGATACAACACAGCAGCAGCAGCCTAGCATTACAAGGGTGGGAAGGGCCACAGTTTTTGGCCCTTTCCAGCTTCATAATACCAGCCTGCGGCCACCCCAGTGCCCGACCATCACAACTGATGCTCGGGTACTGGATCGTACCTGGCTCTACCCAGCACCCCTGGTGGTGGTGGGTACTGGGGTAATAATGGGGGTTAGTGTTAGCCTCTGCACCGGATAACACTAAGCCTCGCCTTAGTAATGGACATTATCAATCAGACAGCGGCCGTTACTAAAGCGGTAGTAATAAAAGTTTAAAAGAAGAGACAAAGATATAGATAAAATATTTTATTGAAATAAAGCACCCCCAACACAACGCTCATTAACCATTTTATTGTAGAAAAAAAAGTGCCGTCATCAAGGTAGTCCTCGAAACCGACGTAGTCCAACAACCAAACCTGTAAAAAAGAAAAACTCAAACAAAAAAAAGTGAATAAAACATGTCGTAGGTTTAGATTCAGGCCCATGTGTTATACCATGTATAGAAGCCTACCACAAAGTTGGCTTAGATACAGGGCCCCAGCAGACAGTATCATACATGGCCATACATACATATATACATACATACATACATACATACATACATACCAACATACATACATACATACATACATACATACATACATAAATACTGTAACGTCTATGGCCGGGGGTCGTCGTTCAGACTTACTCCTTGACGGCCACGGACATCTCTCTTTACGGCGTCCGCTCCCTCCAGGGAGACGCCGGCACTCACTTCCGGGTCCTCCGACTGATTCCCGCAGGGCGCACGCACTCGCGCATCCACGGCCTTAAACGGCCAGTACGCGTCCAGCTGTCACCCATCAATTATTAGCCCAAATGACTGCTGGACTATAAAAAGGGGCTCTGCCCACTGGTTCCTTGCCTGAGCGTTGTTGTATATCTAAGTTTGTCTTGCAAATGGTCTCCCACTGTTTTCCAGTTCCCAGTGTTACCCGTTCCTGCTGCCTGTACCCTGTATCCCATGCTATCGTATCTACAGTGAAAGTCAAGTCAAGTCTTCCGCTGCATCCACGGTGCTACCTACTGAGAAAGTCAAGTCTTGCCTTCCGCTGCACCCACGGTGCCACCTGCTGTGAAAGTCAAGTCCTGCTTTCGCTACTGTCTACATTGCCTTAGGTACCCTTTCCGAACTATAGACATTGTTTTGTACCTTGTTGGTCAGCTTCTACCCCGCTACACGGTACGGCCCAGTGGGTCCACACCCCATGCCATGACACATACATACACATACATACACACATATATACATACACACATATATACATACATACATACATACTGTGACAGACCATGTGGAGAGGTTGTGGATGGGGTCTATATTTCTCCAAGATTTCTGTCTGTGTAGCCTCCAGTTGGGCAGTCAGTCTGTCAGTTTGTTTCATCCAGAGCCATCTGCTGCACCCTGGTAGCCTCCTGTTGTGCTCTGATAGCCTCCTGTTGTGTTGCCACAGCATGCAGCATCACTTTAAGCATCTCCTCCATCTTCTAAGGTGCAGAGTATCAGTCTTTAAAAAAATGCAATATATAAGGAACTCTGGCACTTTAAGGTGGTTTTTTTTTCCACAGTGCCTAAAGCTTCCTCCACCAATTGTAAGGGAATTAGGTAGCGGGACAGTCGTCTCCTGGGGTAGACGGGCACTCGGTATCAAACACAACAGTAAATTTCAGTACGCACAGCAAAGATGTGGTACTACTGGCCTAAGCCAGTTTTATTTACAGGTTGTACATGAATAAAAAGAAAACAGATAAGAGAAAGCTCTATGCCTGTCCGGCACTAACTATACAGTCAGGTATCCTAACTAACACAGTGCAGGCCTAAGGCCTGGCACCATAAACCATGCAGACCATACAACCTGTTATGAATGCAGTTGGTTTGCTCTCACAAGCTCCTCTCCCAAGGCTGAGAGAGAGTGTGACTGAACTGCAGCCTTTTTTTAAAGGGCTATTACACCTGACCTGTAATGCTGGGGATAGGGAAACAAACAAGTGAGCCCTAATCTACCCACCACTCAGTCCCTGCCTACTTGCAACGACCCGCTCTAGGCGACGGGGTACAACTGGGCGACGGTCCCTACACTCAATAGGTGCATGACAGACAAACAGACAAGGGTACAAAGAAGCAAGGGAAATGGGGAAGTTGCCCACGGAACACCGTGAGCAACAAGCGAGGTGAACGAGCCGAGTCAAACCAGGAGATGAGCGAGGTACAAATACGCAGAGCAGAAGAGTGGTCAGAAAAGCCAAGGTCAAACACAAGCAGGGGATAAGTAGTCCAAGAAGCTGCAGCAGGGCCAGGAAACCAACAGAGAAGAATCACAAGCAAGGAGGAACAGGAAAGGCAGGTATAAATAGACAGAGGGCGGGAGCTAGCTCCGTCTGGCCAGGCTGTGATAGGCTCTCCCACTCCTAAGCCTGCCATCCTGAGTGGTGGAAGATGGAGTCAGTCTCACAGACATAGAAGCAGGTGCAGACTGATTACCTATGGGCGTTGACACAGAAGCTGTGCCTGGCAGATCCTTTACATGACCCCTGATTAATAGCTAGACAGCCCAAGACCAGGACTGTGTGGATCGAGTGACGACCCACCCATCTCTCACCACTCCAACAACCAGTCCCTTTTCCAGGTTTTAGATAAAACCTATTGTAGAGGGAGAACCACATTCTCTGCTGAATTTAGTCCCTGGTTGTTTTCAGATAGCAGAAGACAGAAATCTTGGGGAAATATAGACCCCATCCACAACCTCTCCACATAGTCTCTCACAATACATACATACAAGCATGTACATACGTACGTACGTACGTACGTACGTACGTACGTACGTACGTACGTACAAACATATATACATACATACATACATGCATACATACATACATGACCCCATATAGTAGTTAGTCTGTTGTCTATGCTCCCAGGTTTGGTAACTTCGCTCCAATGAAAAGAAAAAAAAACTCACATAAGACGTTCCCACGAAGATCTGAACGGTCCCGTCACTTTTCTTCTCACAGCTCCCATTCACAGTAACAAAGAGGTGGGCACAGATGACGGAATCACATGAGCGTGATATGATTATGTCATCTGCGCCACAACACATTGTTACTGTGAATGCAAGCGGCGCCAAGAAAGTGACGGGGACGTTCAGATCTCCGTAGGAACATCTTAGGTGAGTTTTTTTTAAATCTTTTCTGTGGTTCGCCGGGTGCTGATGCAGGACCGGTGCGGCGACTCAAGATATTACATGGGGGGGGCAGCTTAGCTAGAGGGGGAGAAGTAGCTTGCCGCAACGTGGTGAAGGGTGTTGCAGAGAAGGTTTGCGTGCTGTTGAAATTCACGGTGTGTTCGTCTCAAACAGGCTTACCATGCCTGGTTGAGATGAACATTCTCCCCCCGATGCTGCTAGAACTAGAGCAACGTCGGGAGCGCGCACACTGCAGACCGGCTTGCTTAACATTGAGCCGCTCACGCCCCTTTTTAAGATAACTAGCACTAGCTGAGTTATCAAGTGTAAAAAAAAGTAGTTAGGGAATGAATTTTTAAAATTTTTTCACAGCAAATGTTTTATTATTTAATTCCAGCTTAGAATGTCTAAAAAAACAACTATTTGACTCAACTTGGGAATAACCCTTTAAATCATATATATCAGAAATAGTATTATTTCTCATGTACACACATATGAGAGCCTATTCTGAAAAGTCACCAGAATAGGTACGCTTTAAGAATTCTATCTTGACAGGGTCTGTTCCAAACAACAGACGCAAAGAAAATGGAGCATTATTCAAATAGGGGTAAAAAAGTGACCTTTGAAATTAAAGGCCTGTAAGTTTAACTACCATTGTTTAGTGTGCTTAGGGTGCGTACACATATATGGCTGGGTTCACACGAGCATGTTCGGTCCGTAATGGACGGAACGTATTTCGGCCGCAAGTCCCGGACCGAACACACTGCAGGGAGCCGGGCTCCAAGCATCATAGTTATGTACGATGCTAGGAGTCCCTGCCTCGCTACAGGACAACTGTCCCGTACTGTAATCATGTTTTCAGTACGGGACAGTAGTTCCACGGAGAGGCAGGGACTCCTAGCATCGTACATAACTATGATGCTAGGAGCCCGGCTCCCTGCAGTGTGTTCGGTCCGGGACTTGCGGCCGAAATACGTTCCGTCCATTATGGACGTAACGTGGTCTTGTGAACCCAGCCTATCAGTTGTATCAGCATCAGTTTTTTTGTCTCTCAAGTGATTACAACTGATGCAAAAACTGATGCAAAAATGTATTAGTTGCCATCAGGCTTTTTCACGATTTTTAATACAAAACCATCAGTTACCGTCAGTTGTAGTTAGTCGTCATCGGTTTTTACAATACGTTTTTAACCTCAGTTTTTACCACAATGGTCCACCAAAAAGGTAGTCTAGGGTCTGAAAATATGAAAATTTTATTAGAGTGGTGCATAGCTTTTGATAGATTGGATATATGATAGATAGTTGTGTACCATGGGCCCTCCTTCTCTGCTCAGGCCCCAGAGCTACACTGAAGACTGACACACACATTGTAATGTCACAAGTGTCATTCAGTGCAGTGCCAAGGCTGGCGCCAAGAGAGAGAGCCCAGAAGGCAGCTGCTGTCCACTCAGATCAGATCTTTGACGCAGTCTTGTGAGCCTGCAAAGATGCCAAACACTAGCCCTAACTTCAGGGAGTAGCTAGTTTTTGGCGCCTTTACAGCTACCCAATACCACCCCACATCTCCTGCCCACACCACAAAGGGATTGCTGTTGTTTCTATTCACACAACAGGGTTCGGGTGTCGGCCATTAAAAACGGCCATCTAGGACCGTTTTGCATCTGTTTTGTAGTGCCGCAGTGCCCTCTGTATATAATGCCACAGTACCCCCTGTAGATAATGTCACCCAGCACCCCTGTAGATAGCAGCCCCCCTGTAGATAGCACCACACAGCGCCCACTGTAGATGGCACCACACAGTGCCCCCTGTAGATAGCGTCAACCCCACTGTATATAGCGCTACCCCCTTCCCCTGTATAGTGCCACACACACCTCATAGATAATGCCACAGTCCCCCTGTAGATTTTTCACACAGCCCCCCTGTAGATAGCACCACACAGCGCCCACTGTAGAAGTCACCACACAGTGCCCCCCATATATAGCGCCACCCCCACTGTTTATAAAACCCCCTTTCCCTGTACTGTAGATAGCACCACTGAAGCTCCCTCTAGCAGTGGAATCCCCGGCGATAGCATTGCCGGCGCTGTGGCCGGGGATTCCCTCCACGTGGAGTCCCTGACGTCAATGTCCATATATGGACAGTGGCCTCAGGGGCTTTCCTCTAGGAGCGGAATCCTTGGCCAGATTATCGTCAACGGGGATTCCGCTCAATCAGTAGCCACTGACGTCACTGTCCATATATGGACAATGATGTCAAGGGCTTCCCGAGCACAGCGCTTAAAGTAGCGCTGTGCCCGGGGAATCCTCGGCGAGTGGAGGAGCTACCTCTGCTCCTCTGCTGTGAACTAATTCTGAAGCAGGGACCTGATGGTTACCTGCTTCAGTATTAGTTTAACTGTTGGCATACCGGGATGGTTGGGAGGTAATCAGGGGCTTTGCTTGGAGCGGAATCCACGGCAATGCTATGACCGGGGATTCTGTTCCCAGCCCACATCCACCTTCCCACCGGGTGCTGCTGCAAGGTGAATGCGTCAGCACCCGGCGTTCATACGGCTACAATGTACTAAGATGGGATATGGCGCCGGAGCTTACTAGGAGTAAGACCCAGAAACGCTGCAGGTAATGTTTTTTGAATCCGGCTCCCAGGGCGATCCGGCACCATACGGCACCACAACTGATGTCCCATGTGCCAGAATAGATCCCATAGAAAGCTATGGGATCCGTTCTAGCATCAGTTTGCCTCCGGCTTTTCTTCAACACACTGAAGGTAAACTGAAGCGGACGCCGGACATATGTGAATGGCCCCTTACAGAGTATAATTTCAATATTTGCAGATGATACAGAGCTCTGCAAGGTAATCAACATATAGAAGGATAATATAATATTACAGTGGGATTTGGGGAAGCTTAAGTCATGGGAAGAGAATTGGCAAATTTAAGTTTAATGTGGATATATGTAAGGTTATGCATTTAGGCCGAGAAACAAATTCTACAATTATTTATTAGATATTAGAATACTGGGAAAAACTGCTACTAATAAAGACTTGAGGATATTGGTGGACAATAAACGTAATTTTAGCAACCAGTGCCAGACAGCTGCTGCCAAGGCAAATAGATTCATGGGATCCATCAAAAGGTATAGATGTTTATGAAGAGAATACAGTTTTGTCTATAAAAATCACTAGTTAGATTACACATGGAATTTTGTGTACGATTTTGGACACCTCTGTATAAGAAGGACATAGTTGAACTAGAGCGGGTGTAAAGGGAATGGGCGGATTGCAGTACCAAGAAAGGTTATCAAACTTGGGGTTATTCAGTTTACAAAAAAGACAGCTAAGGGGTGATCTAGTTTCAATATAAAAATATATAAATGGACAGTAGAGAGAACTGCCTAATGATAATTTTTATACCTCAGCCTTTAGCCATGACAAAGGGGCATCCACACTACGTCTAGAGGAAATAATGTTTTTATAATCAAAGATAAGGATTCTTAACTGTAAGAGCAGTGAGACCTTAGAACTTTCTGTTGCAGGATGTTGTGATGGTTGATTAATTGAGCGAGTTAAAGAAGGGCCTAGATTTATTTCTCTAAAAATACATTACAAGTTACGGGTACTAGAGTCTGGAGATGGGACATAGATTCATGTTGGAGTCAGAGAGCATTTATTTTCCCCTAAAATGGGGCAATTGGTATCTGCCACATAGGACTTTTACCTTCCTTTGGCTCAACAAGGTAGAATTATAGGTGGGACTTGAAAGGACTGTGTTTTTTTTTTAACCTTATTACCTATGCTCCTATGTAACTATATAATTAGTGGTGCATATAAAGTTTTGATACATTCCATTTTCATATTTGCCTTGGCAGCTGCTGCCCTGCATTGGTTCCTATAATCCAGTTGACTATCCACATATGTACCCATATTCTTTTCTACCTTTGATATTATAGATTTAAAACAGGTCTGTTCTTCCCCAAACTATTATGATTGCAGAGCAGGAATTGCATATACATACATCATACAGCAATTACCAACTAGTTTTTTTAAAATGAGCTTATATAATGTTTTCATTTGTACAACCTACAAAAATATAGAATCAAATAAATACAACCTTAAAGGGGGTTTCCCATCAGGGACATTTATGGCATATCCAAAGGATATGCCATAAATGTCAGATAGATGTGGCTCCAACATCTGTGTTCCCGCTGACACTTGTGATTTCCGACCATGTAAGAAGAAAACAGTGTAGCTCACTGAGCAAAATATTAAAGCTTGATTCATTAAATATTGTAATTCTGATCCTATCCTCCCCTTGAAGCACTAAAGCACTAAATACGATGCAATATATGGCACAAAAAAAAGAACAATATGGACTACAATACAGAACCACACTGTGCACTGTAGCGTTGTCTTTGCTGCAAACACTCATGTACAGGCCTTCTTAAAGCAAAACATTCAAAATGTATAAAAAAATATATATATATTTATTCAAAAGAGGTATAAATTATTGAAGAACATTTATGGAATTTGCTGTGTACTATGACCTGATGGTAATATTGTGATTCAAAATATACTAAAACCTTTGGTATCTAGGGGAAATAATTGATGTAATGGATTCTGCATACAATACTTGTGATTCCATGTTGTAAGTAAAAATACTAAAATGCTTTTTAAGTTTGAATAAAAATGTTTCTATATTGTTGCAAATATCCACATATAGCATATTGGCAGGTCCAATATAGAGAAAGTCATTCATAAAAATATCTTCTTGCTGTTATTTACAACCCTATAATGAATGTGTCAGCTTTTGGGAGAGGATGCATATGTTCAATAAATACAACTCAGACCCTTCATTTATCAATAACGCAATGTGTCGACCTAAGATTTCAGAGAATTTATCTCTTTTATAGAGCAGCTACACATATACCAAAGAAATGTAGAGTGCACAAATAAATGGCATCCTAATTTGTACAAATATGAAAGTCAAAATAAGGCAAAATATTTTCATGAAATGCAATGGCAGTGTTTTCATCTGTGTTTAATGTTGCAGTTAAATATGTAGTTGCCCCAAGGACTGTTCTTTTTTTCTTTTCGTTTTTTTTTTTCATCTTGAAGGTGAAGCCAATATTAGCAGAAAAAATTAAATTAATCAAATGGCCCAGAGCATGCAAGACATGGCTGAATCCAAGAATGGATACAAAATGAGCAAGTTACTAATTGTGTAAATGCTGTTAATTAGCTGTGTAAAGCCCCTAACCAGACTCTTGCTTGTATCTAATAAGAAATCAATTAGCTAATGAAGTGGCCATTAAATGCAATGCTAATCTTAGACTGGGCATTTTTTTATGTTTTTCATTTTCTTTTTTTTTCTTTATGATCCTTCCTAATTGCCACTGCCATACGGAGCTCACAGCTTTCAGCATGCTTAATGAAACATCATTATATCATAACTGGCATTCTTGGAAGAGTTAGTGGCAAACCTGCTTCCCAATTATTTTTAATTGCCAGACATACTCATAACTGGGCCTTTTACGAAGTAGTTCAGAGAATTCCACTGTCATGTAATATATCCAATGATTTTATTTTGTTTTTTCAACATATGAACTTTGGCTTTACTGTTACTAACTATGAAGACTTAGCCTAAACAGTAATGAATGTAATTGCATTTTTGATTGCAGTCCATAGACAGTCTGTTTGGCATGTGTCCATATCTCTAGCATACTTATCAATAATTTTGTGATATATCTCTTTACAGAACAATGACCAGAGCAAAGTCAATAGAGGCTCTTTAGTGTACATAAAATAGTGAAAAACATTGCTTACTTTTGTTACTAGAAATCATTGCTTACAGTTTCAGGCCCAAAACCTGAGGCTGCACCACTAAGAGTTTGATGGCAACATGATCCATCTAATGTGTGGGAATCACTTTTTCCTTAAGGGAATCAATCTATTTTGCCAAAAAACAGAAAATCATGCTTTTTACGTGACAAATGCTAATGGTAGTTTAGCCTTAGTTCAAATGTGTTAAATTCACCGTTCAGACATAACATTAAAACCATCTGCCTAATATCTTGTAGATCCCCTCGCGCCACCAAAACAGCTTTGACCAGTCAGGCAAGGAACCCACAAATCCTCTGATGGTGTCCTGTGTTATCTGAACCAAGATTTTAGCAAAAGACCCTTTAAGTCCTGTAAGTTGTGAGGTTGGGCCTTATCTTTCCAGCACATCCCACAGATGCTCAATCGGATTTCGATCTGGGGAATTTGGAGGCCAAGTCGTCACCTTCAACACTTTGTTATGTTTCGGAAACCATTCCTGAACAATTTTTTCCAGTGTGGCAAAGGTGCAATATTCTGCTGAAAGAGAACACTGCCATTAAGGAATACCGCTGTCATGAAGGGGTGTATTTGGTCATCAATTATGTTTAAGTAAGTGGAATGTGTCAAAGTAACATCCACATGAATGCCAGGACTTGAGTTTTTCCAGCAGAACATAGGTCACCGGCTTGCTTTCTTCCCATAATGCATCCTGGTGCCAGCTCTTCCCCAGGTAAGTGCCGCATACACACCTGGTCATCCACATGAGGTTAAAGAGAATGTGATTCATCAAATCAGTCTACCTTCTTTTATTGCTATATGGTCCAGTGCTGATGCTTACATGCTAATTGTAGAAGTTTGGCGGACAGGAACATGATCTACAGAGCCATGCAACCCCAAACACAGAAAGCTGTGATGCATTTTGTGTTCTGACCCCTTTCTATCATAGCCAGCATTACCTTTTTCAGCAATGTGTGCTATACTATCTGTGGGATAGAAGCAGACGGGCTAACCTTTACGCCCCACACACATCAATGAGTCTTCGGCACCCATATCCTTCCAGGAACACCCCGCAACACCTACCGTTTTGAGATGATTGGACCCAGTCATCTAGCCATCACAATTTGGCTATTGTTAAAGTCAAGCAGATTTTTATATATAAACATATATCCCACCCCTTGACAGGCACCATAGTAACGAGATAATATATGTTTTTCACTTTTGTTTGCGTCCTTCACACATAGATTTTATTCTGGTGCTTTAGACAGCTTGAAAACCGCATTTTGCAAAATGTAACAGCATTTTTTTATGGCATTAGTGTCTTTTTTTCTGGCATTTTTGGATTCCTATAGAAAAACCTATGGGAAAAACGCATGAAAAAGACGCCATACCCAGAGCATGCTGTGCTTGGAGAAACACACCACTGACCACAATATTGCATCAGAAACGCCACAAACAAAACTGCAGTTGTATGTAGTGCATATTATATCTCACCATAGAGTTTAACCTCTTTCCGCCACAACCATTTTTCAGTTTTTCACTTTCGTTTTTTCCTCCCCACCTTCCAAAAGCCATAACATTTTTATTTTTCCAACGACATAGCCATATGAGAACTTGTTTTTTTACGGGACAAGATGTAGATTTTTGTGGCACCATTTAGTGTAACATATAATGTAGTGGAAGTTGGAAAAAAAAAATTGTGTGGCCTGGAATGGGAAAAAAACCCAGTGATTCTTCCATTATTTTTTTTGGGGGGGGGGGGGGTGTTTTGTTTTTACAGCATTCACCGTGTGGTAAAAATCGCATATTAAGTTTATTCTCCAGGTCAATAGGATTACGGCACGGCCAAATTGATATCGTTTTTTTTTACACATTTCATAAGGAAAAAACTGATTGTTAAAAATAAAATATTCTTTTGTCGCCATATTCTGAGAGCCATAACTTTTTTTTCGGTAGATTGAGCGGTATGAGGGCTTATTTATTGCATGGCAAGTGTTAGTTTCTATTGGTACTATTTTGGGGTACATAAGACTTTTTGGTCACTGTTTATTTAATTTTTTTTTGGTGGTGACCAAAAAACAGCGATTCTGGCGGTTTAAAGTTTTTTTTACAGTGTTCACCGTGGAGGTTAAATATTGTTATATTGTAATAGTTTGGACTTTTACAGATGTGGCAATATCAGTTATGTTAAATTTTTTTTTTTTTACATTGTGCTCTGCGGAAATGGGAAATTTTTTAAACTTTTAAACCTTTGATTTTTTTATATATTATTTTTTTTTTATTTAATTGTATTTAAAAAGGCTCTGTCACCACATTATAAGTGCCCTATCTCCTACATAATGAGATTGGCGCTGTAATGTAGGTAAAGGCAGTGTTTTTTATTTAGAAAAACAATCTATTTTCACCAAGTTATGAGCGATTTAGCTTTATGCTAATGACTTACTTAATGCCCAACTGGGCGTGTTTTTACTTTTGACCAAGTGGGCGTTGTGAATAGAAGTGTATGACGCTGACCAATCAGCTTGTGTATAGGTTCAGACAGCACCAGATACGTGGAAGGATGGGGTTTTGCATGGATAGGGGCCAAACCCAAATATGAGTATAAAAGAGTAACCGGCACACCAATTTTGAAACAAAGGTATTTTTATTTTGTTTTTGTTTTTAATGCCAGTGGCAGAGTGCGATGTTTCGGTCTAAGCGACCTTCATCAGGCACTTAGCCGTGCTGGAAAACTGCATAGACGAGCGCTAGTGGTGCTGATAGTGAATTCCGTAAAAACGACGCACCCAAAACCATGGAGGAATAGCTGTTTTTTTCATTTTCTACTCCACAAATAATTTTTTCCCGTTTCCTAGTACATTATATGGCACAATAAATGGTGCTACAAAAAACTACAACTCGTCCCACAAAAATCAAGCCCTCATAGGACTATATCGACGGAAAAATAAAAAAATGATGGCTTTTAGAAGGTGGGGAGGAAAAAACGAAAATGAAAATCTGAAAAATGGCTGCGGCGGGAGGGGGTTAATATGTCATGTGTCGCTGTTGATCTAGTTATTGAGCAATTTTGCAACACGAGGCCCTGATGGAGATGGAGTCAGATGTTAAAAGTAATGTAATGTGGGCCTCATAGTACATCTACATTTATATTTTTGCATTAATTGACATAAAATTATATTTATTTTAAATTCCTAACATTGGATGATATTAAAGTCAGGTGGAGAAGCACCAGGGAGTAGGGACCAATACCGTCGTAAAATTACCAAAAATGGGAAGAGAGGTTCCGCTCCGAGCAAGAAAAGGCCATATCAGTTTTCTCGCCAGTTATCCTTTCTGAAACCAGTTTTGGAACTTCGTGCGTAAGAAACTATAAAAGAAAAAATTTGCTGTTAAAGTTTTTTCCCATCTAGGAAAAAAAGACATATCACATGGAATATGTAATAAATGTCAGAGAGATTTGTTTTCCACCTCTACCACCTGCACCAATGTCTTTAAAGGTTCCCCTAAACACCGTATTTCTGAATTTGATCCTAATGTAAAAACACCTGTAATACATGTAATATTAATCATTTTAATTTCTCTTTAAAAATTAGCTCAGTGGACAACCTAGAGGAGGATCAGGTGGAAGACGAGAGTACAGAGATGGTGGAGAGGCGAGATGTTGAAGGTACCCCAAGTCCAGACCAGGAACAACAGTATTGCGAGATTCTTGTGACATCACCTAGCCCAAGTGTTCAGAGCCCTACCACTCCTGAGAATACTTGTCGCTCCAGAGATGCAAAAAAAAAAAAATGTATAGAACCATCCACAGCGACCCAGGTGTACACAAGGGTTTTAGAGTATTTGTCACAACATCAACCTGAGGATGAGGTGGACACATTTGGCTCCTTTTTTGTGCTGTATCCCTATTGAGCGTCACCTGAGAACTCAATCCGCGGTGATGATATTATTTGAAGCAGCAACCCCCCGAATTACCCCATTGAGTGCTTTACTGCATTGGAGCACTGGCAGCTATTTGGGCACCTTACCGATCAGCCATATGTGTCCCAGAGCTATAGTTCACCACCTTCTCCTATTCGGCAGCATTGTCCAAATTCGCAACGCCAGATAGCTCCGGAACAACAAAATGTTTATCGTGGTGGTTACTACCATCAACACAATCCTTATTAGGGCGGATTCACACGAACGTGATTTGCGTCCGTGCAGCCCGTATTGTTTTCACGAGCCACGTACAGACCAATAGAAGTCTATGGGGCAGTACAGACAGTCCGTGTTTTTTGCGCATCGTTTGTCCGCTGCGTACAAAGCGCGACAAGTTCTATATCTCTGCGTTTTTTGTGCATCACGCACCCATTGAAGTCAATGGGTGCGTGAAAATCACGCATGTCATACGGCGGCACCTGCGTGGAACGCGCGTTTTTCACGCCGGAATCGTTGTCTCTATGCTAATGAGTTCGACCTAACTTGTCCAAACCAGCAGAAAAGTTGGAAGTTGTTGATAGGCCAGGTTTGAAAAGAGAACAGACCTTACTCCAGCAGCACAAGCAACTTGCAGCCATGCCACGCCACATGGATGTGGAGAAGCTAATAATTTTAGTTCAGGAGCGCCCGGAGGTATGGAACACCCGTGCGGAGTCATACCATGACTGGACACTGAAGGAGGTGGCATGGGAGCATATTGCGGAGGCGCTGTTCGAGCAGGATCGGGCCAAGAGCACCTCCCGCGACCGGCAACGCATTGGTGAGTCGATGTCTGTATACATATACGTGTAATGTGATCCATATTCACTTATGTGTCCCTGTGGTAATAGTTCCTCTCATGGCCAACGTTTCGGTTCAGTCGCAGCTTTAGCAGCTTAAAGTAATGTCTGTTCTTCTGTGTAGGTGTCGTCCTGTCATTTCTAAGCAGTGCCTGTGTGGGCAGTAACATCATGTGTGTTCATTGAATGTTGTGTTCATTCTACAGTGGATGATGTAAAGAGACGGTGGCAAAGCTCCCGCGACCAGTTCCGCCGTGAATATGGTTCCAGCGGGCGCAGCTGAGATGGTGCCACCAGGAAGCGCCGCTATATATACTATTAGCAGCTGCTGTTCTTGCGCGAAATCATGGACATGCCACAGTAAGTAATCGACGTTTCCCCTTTTTGCAAACGTGACCTCGCAGAAATGTCATATACGTAAAAGATGGTGGGTTTTCCAACAGTAAAATGTGATACTCAACTCTTGTGTCTATTATTCTAGAACTAGCGACAATCTTGACGACTCTCAAGAGGAGGCACGGCCAGAGTCGTCTCAGGCGTCCGAAGCCGCCGCTCCCCTGGTGACCCTAACCCCGGAACCCACCGCAGAGGAGCCTGCCCAGTAGCCTCGGCGCCAGAAGCGGGCCCACCTGAGGAAGTGGCACCTATGCATGCAGCACCCCGACGCAGACGGCCAGTGAACCCGTCCGCAGGTGCACAGGTGGACGCTCGTGCTCTCGACTACCTGCGGTACGCCGCAGAAGAGGACAACTGTGATTTTTTTGTTCGCAGCATGGCCCCTTTAATGCGCCGGGTACCGGAGCATAAGCTGGGGCGCCTCCAGTCCAACATCCTGTCGCTGATCAACAGTGCTACACCCCCGCATAGTCCAGGGCGGTGCTTCACTGCAATAGAGCAGTGGCGTACTGTCCCTGTGCCCTTGCCGGGGGTCCATTTGCCTGGGCCCTCACAACCTGCCCCAGCCATATCGCATATGCTGCAATATGGTCCAGGGCCAAGCCACTTCGCCCCTGGTCCGATGGCTGGCCCTGACCCTCACTTACCTCCCTACTCCCGACCTGCCCCAACCTTTCAGCCTCCCATCCAGCCTCACGGCTACCAGCCCCAGTATCAGCACCACTATGCTGCTCAGGACCATCCTCCTCAGGGCCGTGGACAGCATAGTGCTGCTGATATGTCCACCTACACCTCGCCGACCCATTCATATCAGAATTTGTAGGTGTGCGTGGGCAAGGGCGTTTAATAATTTAAAACTGATGAAACCCTTAACAGGGTTGTGTTCGTTACGGGTTATAATGTTGATAGCATCATGTTGGTGCATAACTGTGTTTGGGTATTTAATCCTACTATGTCGTTATTTTTGAGGGAGTTTATGTGGCACTAACATAAACTCTGAAGTCATTTGTTTAACTTCCGTGTGGACAATCCTTATTTTACATATCTCAGCAATTTGTAGAGGCTCTACAGCTAGGAGGTGACATGTCTTAAGAGGTTTGCAGGGTACGACATTTCTCCACCACATCGTTGAGGTCTTAGTTGATCGGTAGGGGTTTGGAATTCCGGGGACTAAGGTATTAGTATTTTGGTGCCCACAACTAGCTTGGCTCAGGCAGAAAGGGCCGCTGACATAGGACAGGAAATCATTGGTCTACACAAGGGGATGTTGTGGCAAGGAATTGGTGCCCACAAAAAAGGGAACTCCATACCCCTACCGATGTTGAAGCTCGCAACCCACGTCAAGGGTGCTCAAGTATTGCGAGTCCCTAACACAACTCCCCCCCCCCAAAACAAAAAAGGCCTAGAGGGAGAAACAACCGTTCTCGCCAATAATTATAACTTCGCAACACTTCAAATGGCAACGTGCTGCCAGGGTACATCTCCAGCCGGGCTGTCAATATACTCGGCAAATTGCTGACGCACTCGCAGGCCAGATGTTGGTAACCGCCCTAGGCGACCTGCCTGCACAATGTTGGTGGTGGGTGCAGGTGGTAACATATATTCCCCATTATGACTGGCATCATGGATGCGGGTAAAGTTGTGCAGCACAACACATGCTTTGATCACACGTGTCACATTGGCCAGTGACATTTGCATTGCTGTCATCAGGACCCTCCACTTGTTTGACATGATGCCAAAGGCGCATTACACACATCTGCGTGCTCTGCCTAGCCGGTTATTGAACATGCGCCTACGGTTATCCAAGCCCCTCCGCGCATATGGACGCATTACTTGTCTGGTCAGGGCAAAACCCTCATCACCAACCATAACATATGGAAGTGGTGGGCCGCTGGTGCCAGGGAGGATGTTAGGTCCAGATCAAGAGTGAGGGGGTTTCTGGACACGGATGTGCTTCCCATCGAGTGCACCAATACAGTGTGGAAATTGGGTGTCGGTTTCAAACTGCTGGGCTATTCGAAGCCAGTGTTGGGCCGTTGGCTGAGGCATCACGCTCTTCAATCTCAGCCACAGGACCACACAGGTTGATGTGACAATGCCGGAAATTGTCGACACCCTAAGGAGGAATTCAAAATTAAGCGAATAGTAGCTATTGCCTGTCGCCAAAAATCTACATGAAATCAGAAACACAAACAACAAATGCCAACATGTTAGGTAGGACATGAAGCACACAAACCACTGTGTAACCTGGATTAAAAACAGCACATACCGCAAGGTGACAAGGAGACGCTCCTCTGGGGAAATACAGAGCCGCATGTTGGTGTCCTGGTAGGTTATTCCTGTCCGAACCAGCTCAAGCAGCATATCAAAGGCGCCGACAGACAGGCGGCAAAAGGAGCGGAATTTATCAGGGTGGCGACGGAGGTCAGCATACAGGGTATGAAAATGGCCTTTGGAGGTGCGTTGGGCCACGATGGGATGAACCCAAATCCTACCTCTTCTCAGCGGGTGTGGCAGTAGCATGGTACGGCGTTCCCCAAATCTCCGGGAAACCATCCATGCTAGCAGAACACGGGTCAGCGAGCTAGGTGGCATCAATGCAGTTAAGCAGGCAAAATAACTACAAATAGGGGTTGCATTAAACTCTCTCTTGCACAAAAAGGCTGAAAAATGCTGCATCACAGGTGCGCACATCAAGCAGGGGTGTTGCATTGTTGGCCTTTTTGTAGGCTGGCGAAAAGCTCACACCTCCTTGCGTTTTTTAGACGCGCGTGAAAAACGCATGTCGTACGCGCGTATTCAACGCACAAACGCGCCAAATACGCATGCCACATGCGGCTGACACGCGAGCCAAAAATTTTTTGCGCGCGCAAAAACGTCACATTCGTCTGAATCTGGCCTTATGCCAATCCACCTCCTTGACAATGTGCTGCGCAAGCACCCTCAGAGAGAATGGAGGCAAGTCCATCAACTCTCTCACCATCCTCTCCCAACTTCTTTCATTTGAAAATTTTCTAGAGGCTCATCTTTATTTTCACATGTTTTTTATTTTTACATCATTTTTTTTTTACGCACTAAACAACACCTACTATTGAAAAAAGTTATTAACATATATATACAAATATACTTACCTACAGGATAAAAATTATGTATTAGTTGATATTCAGGTCAAAAAAGAAATATTTTTAAAGGACCAAGAATTTCAAAAAGATATATTGTAAACCTTTCAATTTATATTTTGACCTAAATATGAAAGCACGCAACCCGCGTCAAGGCTCCTCATTGTCTTGCGAGACCCTACACTAACCAATCAAAACTAAGACAAACAATGTACCTAAACTAAAACAATGTACATAAGGAATAACAGTAGTAAACTTAACACACGGCATCACAAGCGGATAGTGTCCTTTTGCCAGGGCACTGCACTCTCGGGGCTCTAAATAATCCGCAAAAATTTCCAGATTCTGAGGTCAGATGTTCCAGGTCTTCCTTGCGTTGTGTTGTCCAAAGTCAATGATCCAGTGGACATGAGATGTTCCACGTCACCATCGCCTGTTGAGTCGTACATCCGTGTGTAGTTGTGCTGTATGACACAGGCTTTGATGACATGATTGACATTGTCTGCATCCATCTGTATTGTCGACATGAACACTCTCCATTTATTTGACATAATACCGAAGGCGCACTCCACATAGCGACGAGCCCTGGTAAGCCTGTAATTGAATATGTGCCTTCGGTCGTCCAAAGCACGCCTAGGAAAGGGGTGCATACGATGGGTGGATAGTTACATAGTTACATAGTACGGTTGAAAAAAGACACATGCCCATCAAGTTCAACCAAGAGATGGGAAAAGGGAAGGTAAAAATGTCTACACATAGGAGCTAATATTTTTTTGTTCTAGGAAATAATCTAAGCCTTTTTTAAAGCCAACTACTGTCCCTGCTGTGACCAGCTCCTGCGGTAGACTATTCCATAGATTCACAGTTCTCACAGTAAAGAAGGCTTGTCGCCTTGGCAGGTTGAACCTTTTTTTCTCCAGACGGAGGGAGTGCCCCCTTGTTTTTGGGGGGGTTTTACATGGAACATGCCTTATCTGCCACTATCACAAATGGTGCGGGGGGGTCCAGAAGATCCGGGCAGTAGGTGGGGTTCAGGGAGGCCTAGCTGGTTGCTTAGAAGCCGCTGACCCATTCTGAAATCCCTGAAGATGGCAGCATACGCAGTGCTACCATAGGAACCGATATCTGCAATTACAAACCGGTATTGACTGTCAGCCAAGGCCAAATGTACTACCGAGAAATACTCTTTGTAATTGTAGAAACGGGACCCTGAGTGGGCAGCTTCTTCACCCGGATATGTTTTCCGTCCTGCGCCCCATTGCAGTTGGGGAATTGTGCATTGGTCAAGAAATCAATCAGCTATACTCATCCACTGTCCTGTTGTGGGTTGAGGCATCACGGTATCTTTTAATTTACGCCAGATGAGATCACAGGTGGACCTGATAATTCCAGAAATGGTCGACGTCCCCATTAGGAATTCAAAATGAAGGGACGCAAACGAATTTTCAGCGGCAAGGAATCTGAAGATAAAAGAACTAAAATAACATTAATTACACAAACAAACTAATTGCTAATTTGAAGGCATTTTACCATAGTTCTAGACTCAGACAGGGAAGATTATTTTTAACACAGACAGTATGTATTCTTACCTCAGTGTGATGATTAGACGTTTCTGAGGTGAAATGCAGCATCACATGTTTGTATTCTTGAAGGTTAGTCCGGAACGCAGCGCCTCCATCAGCCGATCAAATGTTGCGACTGACATCCGACAGAAGGGATGTAACTTCGCCGGATGCAGCCACGGGTCCTCATAAAGGGTGTCCTTTGAAATTATGTTGGGAGACAATGGAATGAACCCAAACCCTCCTCCTCATAGGCGTCGCTCTCCATATGTGTGAGAGATCAGCCACATCATAAGAACATGGTCCATAGCTTTGGATGTCATGTCCACCCAAAAAATGTAGTCTAAAATCCAAAACACACCAAGCACAGGAATCAGACAAAGCTCTCTACGCTGTACAGCAATAGAAAATGTTGATTCCCGACCATGTGATCTTCGTGTGGGTGTTCCCAGAGGGTAGGTACCAAAATTTAGAGAAAAAGTTCCTCCTCCCATTTTTTACGGGCGTATAAAATGAGTGCTATACACATGTCATATGCGCATCATGCGCATACACACGGAAGCACAACGGATACACTCACGCACATACAACGCTCCATTTTTTGCGCACGCAGGTCATGTGAATATAGCCTAGGGCCACTATCACACAGTAGTATTTTTGTCAGTATTTTGCATTAGTATTTGTAAGCCAACACTACACAGAGAAAAAGTGTAATGGGAAGACTGGTAACTCCATGTTTTAGACCCACTCCTAGTTTTGCCTTACATATACTGACCAAAATAATGCTGTGTAAAAGTGGCCTAAGGCAGTAAAGTGGCATCCGTACTAGATTATCACAAATGCTTTTCCAGAATATTACTGTTTTTGAATTATATCTGAACTATATAATTTAAAGGTAGACCTTGAAGCTCCTTAACCAATATTATAATGTCTTTGAAATCTCACTGGTAGACTGAATATTGTGCTTCTACTGGAGGATTATATATAATGCCTACACATGGGAATGCTTGATGTCTTAGCTCTTTAATGACTGCCCGTTGTCTTTTGATGGCGGGTGGTGCATGTCCCTAGTCTACAGCGAGCGGCTACTGAGGCCTTCAGTGAGCACTCATTTTCTAAGCACTAGCTGTAACTATCAGCTCCTGAACTTAGAGCAGTCTTATGAATACAGTTGGGATCGGAAAAAACGTCATCCCTAGCTGTTTAACCCTTTCATCGCATCGGTCCGTGACCATGGCATGAGGTAACTCCCCTCCTCAATCAGAGACTGGGGGAACCCTCTGCAGTCAGCCCATAGAACCTAGAAAGGACCCTAGCGCTGTCTGCTCAGTAAGCCTGCTGTTAGGGGACACCACTAATACACTGTAAGTAAAAAATAAAGTTGTAAATAAAGTTATCCCTTCATAACTTTTAAAAAAATGTACAAAAAAATTAAATAAAAAAGGTCCAAAAAATTTCAGTATTGCCCATACATTACATAAAAACAAAAAACTTACACATATCTGAAGAATCAATTTAATAAGTTATTTAGAGTGAAACATGAACAAGATAAAAGATGAACAAAAAAAACAATGCCGAAAATAGCTTTTTCCTATATTCACACCGCAAAAATAAATGATTTAACTTCAACAGTAAAGTTTTTCTACTCCCTAACCATGCAGAAAAAAATATAATCTCCCCGCATAAAACAAGGCCTCATTTAGCCTCGTCAATGAAAATTCAAAATGTTATGGCTGCTGAAAGGCAGAGAGGCAAAAGCTAAAACATTTATCTGGTCAATAACCCCTTAATACTGAAGATATTTTAAACCTTAATGACCTAGCAATTTTTTAAAGGGTAACTAAACGTTCAATAGTGACATAAACAAAGAGAGTTAGGGTATGTTCACACGGCTTATTTTCGGCCGTTTTTCAGGCCGAAAAATCGGAAGCACAACGCCTCCAAACATCTGCCCATAGAAATTTCTATGGGAAAAACAGTGCTCTGTTCCGATGGGGCGTTTTTTTACGCGGCCGTTTTTCAAAACGGCCACGTAAAAAAAACACCCGCGAAAATGAAGTTCATGTCACTTCTTGAGCCATTTTTGGAGCTGTTCTTCATTGACTCCATAGAAAAACAGCTCCAAAAACGCCCGTAAAAAACGCTGCGAAAAACGAGAGTTGCTAAAAAAAAGTCTGAAAATCAGGAGCTGTTTTCCCTTGAAAACAGCTACGTATTTTCAGACATTTTTAGTAAGCGTGTGAACATACCCTTAGTCAGCTCTTCCTGAAACATGAAATGGATATGCAGGTGATAATCTGCTATAACTTATGTATTACCAGTAACAAGAGAATGCAGATGCACACCGCAGGTGCTAATATCTATATATATATACACACACAATTTATGTTTTTATTCTGCACTTCTATTATTTTAATTGCATTAATGCTATAGTTATTATGTTTATAAATATGAGGTTCTTAGCGCTTAGTTTGATCAAATTGTGCGAGCCCACCTGCCACGACAAGGCATCTCTATCAGGGGGTCCCTACATTGAACATTATATCACTATTTTGGAGACTTAACTCTCTCTCTTGGGACTGAGCCAACAGTGAGCTCAGGATAGGTAGGAACCAAATATATTCTGTTCTAATTAAAAACAGCCCAGGACAGGTGGGAGGAGAGTACGACCAAGATGGAGGCAGTCACCGCCGCCCGCCACAAATACTACAAACAAAGAGTTAGGCAGCTCCTACTGAAACATGAGATGGAGATGCAGGCGTTGATCTGCTGTGATTTATGTATTACCAGTAACAAAAGGATTTTTACAGCAAGAAAGGTGGGGTGAGAGAGGGAGCCCCCTCCCTCTAAAACCACTGAAATGCGGCGATCGCTATTGACCGCCGCATCTGAGGGGTTAAACATGATCGGAGACCACTGCTAGTAGTCTCCGATCGATGCCCTGATGCCTAAGGCTGTTAGCAATAGCCTGGGCTTCAGGAGCACCCCACCCAATGTGGGAAAACTTCTGAAGTGCCGACGTAAGTCCCATAGTTTCCGTAAGTCCCATAGAAGTGTATGGCAGTTACGGAAACAGCGTAGCTTGCATGCTATGAGCTACGCTGTTTTCACCTAACATGGTCAGAAATCACACACATCTTCGGAAAGACAGAGTGGTACAATGGGGTTTAGGGGGCCCCGCTCTGTTCATAGACTTTGGCTCAGGGATAGCTCCTAACATGACTAGCCATATATGGACAGTGATGTCAGAAGCTTCCCTATGCCTCAGTCCCCGAGTAGAGCATCATAAGAACTCTGCCCACAATATTTAGCCCTGGGCAAGCTCATGAAATGACTGTCCATATATAGACAGTGTTGTCAGAAGCTTCTTAATGCAGAATAGCCGGGTAGGGCATCGGAAGTGTTCTCCTCATTTATGTAGCTCCAGCCTCAAGCCTCCCAGAACGCTATCTCAGAGAAACCATCGTAAGTGATTTGCTTGGCGGAGCTCCTGACATCACTGCCCATATATGGATGTGACGTCAGTAACTTCCCCTGGGCTGGAGTGGCGGGGGACTGTTCGGGCAACGTATTACTCTGTATACCTATACGGTGGGATACATTGCACCCTTCCTCTGAAAGTACACATCCGGAGTCCCGTCGTATACCGCCAATGGTGGGCAATAACAACTTGTGAAAGGGTCGTAATACATACAGTGGGTATATCGAGATATTTTAGATTTATAGAGAAAATACACATAACAAAAAATCCAGTCAATAAGTATTCCATATTAACTAAACGGTTAAATATTTAAAAACTAGGCATATGTTATTTATTTTATACTGGGTAAAAAGTTATTCCCAAATTATTATTATTAGTTCTATCATATATCACCAGGTGCACTGTAATGGCTATAAAAATGAACACTGGTCTCAGGTTAACAGAGACATGTGTTTCATGTGTTATAATGGAATGAAAGCTTATTTTTGCATGTCAATGAACTTCAGAATATTTACATCCAGTAAACTGGTCTGTCAAGATTAAGCTAGCTTTGTTGTTTTCCCTCACAATACATTAATACACAGGACATCTGTGCTTGTATGTGTAAAAGGACCTACATATTCTCAGAAGAGGATATTTTCTTTCTTTATTTTGGACATCATGCAAATCATGTTTGTAAATTTCGTGCTCCTTCTTTCATGAAATCTGCCACCAGCAGCTGCCACTATTTCACACGTCAAAAGGAGACAGATAAATTGTGACACCGTTCATTAAAAAAAAAAAATAGGTTTATTCTAACAATATTAAGTAGAAAGGGCCATCAATTCTTGTATATTTAGTGTCTATAATAGGATGTGACAGTTGTACAGCTTTCTATAAACTGATCTGGGAAGGTGCAAAATCAATGAGTGTGAGACTTTTCTTTTGCTTATACAATTATGTAAAATGAAATATGTTGTGAATAATATATTAAATTGTAGGAGTATATCAGAACAAAGTTTCTTGTAGCTGCGCAGCCCTGCTGTGTTATAATGGCAGAATGCATGTAGGAGTCAGATTATTTTTACATGCACAAAACACAAAGCATCTGTCTACGACTTTTCACCATAGACGTCATGTCTATGTCATCTTACTGAGTTTACTATATATATATATATATATATATATATATATATATTTTCTTCTTGTTTTATATATATATATATATATATATATATATATATTTATATGATATTTCATACTTATGATAAAAGTAGAACTCATTATCTAATCTATAATGAGCTCACTAATTATGATGTATAACATACATGTTAAGTAATGAATAAAAATAATAACAACATTTATTATTATTGTCCTTTATACAGTGGTATTAAATTATATAGTATATGAATCCTGTATAAAAACAAAAATGCAACTAGCTTATTTTGTAGTTGTTGTAAAATCAGAAGCACATGCAGATGTAGTATCGACCCGCAGATTGCTATAGACACCTGTTCATATTATCCGGATTTTGAATACGGCCATGTGCATGAGATCTTAGTGTGTCTGCTTAGCATAATTAGGTTTTCTGTTTTAGGTTTTTTTTTCATTCCACTTTAATAATTTGGACAATTTTGTCAGGTCCATAACACAAAAAAATAAAAAATCAATTTTAATTGCAAAATGTAATGCAACAAATGTAAACAATTTTTTTTATAACATAGCAATTTAAAAATGTTAGCATCCCATTATTGACTCTTTCCCACATTTGGATGTAACTGTACGTCAATTTTAGTGTTACATTTCTGCAAATGGACGTATAGTTATGTGCATTCGCAGCGGGCGCCAGCTCTAATATACTGCCAACATTCCGCTGCAGGGGCCAGAATCAAAGTCTGTTTATCCCATAGATGCTGCAGTTAATAGCGACCATGACATCTAGGTGGTTAGACAGAGGGAAGGGGCTGACGTTGTCACCCATCTGCGCCCCGCGACGCCATCTCAGTGTGCAGACGGGACGCCATAACAGCCAGGGTCCTAACAAAGGCCCCCAAGCCTGACATGGCTTTATTCCTATTAGAAGGTGGTGAAGGTTTGTTACTAACAGGAAGTGAAGTGTACTGAAAAGTGTTCACGTTTGAAAAATAAATAAATTGAAACACACATATCGCTGGAACCCTAATGAACCTTATTATAAGGTTAACATGTTATGCAAACGACAAAAAACAATGCTTTTATTTAGGGGTGTCGCTAGCACCGGACCTCCAGGGCCCACGCACTGGATCTTTGGCCCGGTGCCCCGGATCCCCTGGCAACTGCTGCTACAGGGGTCGCAGCGGTTGCAATTGCGACCGGGCTGCGGCCCCTGCACCGCTATGGAAATTTACTATAGTAACTGGGTCATAAAATACACGTGCCCCTGTTACTATAGTAACCACACATACTTACCCTCCTTCACCAGCGCAGAGGAAGTCATGACATCTTCTCGCATCATGACGCTGTGCACTGCGTATGACGTCATGATGCTGTATGGTGTTGGGACATACGCTGCACCGAAGAGCTTAGATACATGGTCCAACAGACAGCATCACACATGGGCTAAGATACAGGGCCCATGTGTGATACTGTCTGTTGGACCATGCATCTAAGCTTACCACAAGGCAGGCTTAGATACAGGACCCCAGCAGACAGTAATCTTATACAGTATAAGATTACTGTCTGCTGGGGTCCTGTATCTAAGCATTCCTTGTGGTAGGCTAAGATACATGGTCTAACAGACAGTATCACACATGGGCCCTGTATCTAAGCCTACCACATTTGTTACTAATACGTTTTTCTCTGTGTTTGTGTTTTTTTTACAGGTTTCGTCGTTGGACAACGTTGGATTCGCGGACTACTTCGATGACGGCTTTTTTTATTTTCAATAAATTGGTTAATGAGGGTTGTGGCGGGGGTTTATTTCAATAAAATATTTTGTCTATGTCTCTGTATTTTCATTTAAACTTCATTACTACCGCCTTAGTAATGGCCGCTGGCTGATTGACAGCGTCCATTACTAAGGCGAGGCTTAGTGTTAGCCGATGCAGAGGCTAACACTAATCCCATTATTACCCCCGTACCCACCGCCACCAGAGCTACCGGGAAGAGCTGGGTGTGATCCAATAATCGACCACCTGTAGGAAAGGTCGGCCACTGGGGCGGCCGCAGGCTGGTATTATTAAGCTGGGAAGGGCCAAAAACAGTTGCCCTTCCCAATCTGGTAATACTAGGCTGCTGCTTTGTTGTATCTAGCTGGTTATCAAAAATGGGGGGGAACCCACGTCTTTTTTTTTTTTTTAACTGGAATAAACGTCGTGCGGTCTCCCCCCCCCCCCCCGCATTTTTCATAACTGGCATGATACAACACAGCAGCAGGCTAGCATTACCAGGGAGGGAAGAGCCATTGTTTTTGGAATTTCCCAGCCTCATAGTACTAGCCTGCGGCCGCCCGAGTGCCTATCCTACACTACAGGTGGTCGGGTACTGGATCGTACTCGGCTTTTCCCGGTACCACTGGTGGCTGTGAGTACCAGGGTAATAATGGGGTTTAGTGTTATCCTCTGCACCGGCTAACATCAAGCCTCGCCTTAGTAATGGACACTGTCAATCAGCCAGCGGCCATTACTAAAGCGGTAGTAATAAAGTTTAAAAAAATACAAGGACATAGAATTATTTTTTTATTGAAATACAAACCCCCCCACACAACCCTCATTAACCATTTTATTGAGAATAAAAAAAGCCATCATCAAAGTTGTCCTCGAATCCCACGTAGTCCAATGACCAAACCTGTAAAAAAACACAAACACAAAAAAAATTAGTAACACATAAAAAAGCAAACCAATTATTATTCTTACCTTTCCTGGGTCCAGCGCTGGAGCCGCAATGTCAGCGAGCTGGGCCCTATATCTAATCCTTTAATATGTGATTATGGCTGCTGAGCCACTGTATCTAATCCTATCCATAGCTATAGGATCGTAGTGCTATAGGTATGCTGTCTCATATATACGCATACATACATATACACACATACATTTCTTTTTATTGGGGGGGTGAACATATGTTAGTACAAGGATACTTACTGCTGGAACCCTGGATCTAAGTCTATCATGTGTGATACTGTCTGCTGGGCCATGTATCTAAGCCTATCATGTGTGATACTGCCTGCTGGGGCAATGTATCTAAGCCTATCATGTGTGATACTGTCTGCTGAGACAAGGTGGATATGTGGGACTACCTACAGGGGACTGTATGGCACTGTCTAAAAGGGGAATATATGGCAGGGGACTGTGTGTGGAACCATACAGGGGGGTTGTGGCACTATATACAGGGGGCATTGTGTGGGAAACGCTCTACAGGTGTCTTTGATTAGAGCCCCAAGACATAACTCTGCTTGGGGTCCTAGAAATGCCAAATTTGCCCCTGGCTGGGACCCTGTATCTAAGGCTACATTCACACGAGCATGAGAGATTTACATGCGTAAAAAACGTGTGTAAGTCTGGTCGTGTGTGTTGCATTTTGCATCAGTGTGCTTTGCGTGTGGCATGCGTTTATCAGTTTTTTTCAGTGCAATTGATGCGTGAAACACAGACAGCACACGGATGTCGTCCGTGTGCTGTCAGTGTTTTTCACGCACCCATTGACTTCAATGGGCGTCTAGGTGTGTGAAATACACCAATATAGGAAATGCAGTGAGTTTCACGCAACAGACACATGCTGTGTGAAAACTCACGTATGTGTGAATAGCCCCATTGATATCAATGGGTCCGTGTGCTGTGCATTGTTTCAACGCACAGCACACGGATGAGAATCACGCTCGTCTGAGCCCTAAGTCTATCATGTGTGATACTGTCTGCTGGGGCCATGTATCTAAGCCTATCATGTATGATACTGTCTGCTGAGACAATGCATCCAATTCTATCCAGCGGTGTAGCTATAGGAGCCTTAGACTTATAGATATGCTATCTCCGATATGTATGTAAAAATAATATATATATTTTTCGGGGAAGGGGGGGTGGGTGGGTAAAGATATGTCTCGGGTCTTGTGCCCCTCATCTTTTAAGACCCTAGCAACGCCCCTGCTTTTATTCATCCCCCACCACAAAAATAATAAAAGGTAAACAATAATTATATGTACCTCAAAATGGCTCACCTAAAAAATATGACTCAAAAAAACAAATCCACATATGGCCAAACTGAAGGAAAAATAAACAAGTTATGGCTCTTGGAATGCAGTAACATTCAAATATTTTTTTTCCTTGAAATGTGCTTTTAGGGTACACTCACACGTGGCGTATGTGCCTCGCATTTCTACAGTGTAAAAATACTCTGTGGAAAACGTTACTATGGGAAAAAGATTCCGCAATGCAAGAACTAGAGAAATCTGTCTGAGAGTATTTTTCCAATAAGTATATATTTTGCACACCGTATTTTTACACTGCGGAAATATGAGGCACATATGCCACGTGGGAGTGCGCCCTCATTGTGTAAAAGTGGTAAATCATAAAAAAAATATACATATTTAGTATCGCCGTAATTGTACCGACACATACAATAAAGGTAACATGTTATATATCCCGCATAGTACACGGCGCAAAATTTATACCGCAAAAAATTGCTGCTTTTTTCCATTCCCCCGAGTTAATAAAAGTTAGTCAATTACTTATAAGTACACCCAAATAGTGACATTGAAACACACAACTCATATCGCAAAAAAAAAAACAAGCTCTCATACAGCCATGTCGACGGAAAAATAAAAAAGTTCTTTGAATGCAACGAAGCAAATTTTTTAAAAAATAAATAAAAAATACTGCTGTCCTGAAAGCCGGAATAGGCTTGGTCCTAAAGGGGCTACTATTTGGTGAAGATTTCCGCGGTGATAATAACAGCATTTATCCACTCTATGTAATGTTTATTGTCAATGGCCGATCATGTGACATTGCTGTCACTTGATTCTAGCGAAGATTGGACATTAGTGGCGTATCCTGGAAATATGCCATCAATCCATGCAATTAAGTCATTGTACTCTCTTTTAACTAAAATAGTGTGGGTCATGATAGTCAGTGGAAATAGCAGCATGTCAGAGATAGATTTCCAGGCAAAATTCTTGTTCAAAATCAGTCATAAAATTAATTTTTTCAGTTTTGTATGGAGCAAGACAGTTCCTGACTAAAACCAATTGAAATACAGTTTTCAAGTTTGGAATCAGTTTAAAACTTGCACTATATAAAATGTAGCAAACAATAACCATTTTGCATTTTAGCCAAGAAACATATTTACATTCTCATGTGATTATACTATTGAAAAAGTCTAAACTACATTCCAAATATGAAATAAATATGAAGTTAGATAAGAGCATAAATTGCTGCCTATGATTCAGATCCTCTTCTGCTCTGATGTTATAGATAAGGCTGTCAGTGAGAATTAGTGTGAAAAGTATAGACAATAGGGAACATCCTTTGAACATTAATATGTATAGCATCATAATGTGGCTTTTTATATTCCAGAGGGACTTCACTAACTCTGTGAAAAATCCCAGTGGCTCTAGTTCCAGCTTTTCTGCAATAGGCTTAGAATAAACCCTCATCAGCTAAATCAAATCCTTCCGTTTGGCCTGCAATATACAGAATGCCTGATGTATACCGACTAATTACATTTCTACCATCAATTGAATTTAGTCGGGATAATACATTGTTAATTGATATATACAATCAAGATGCACAATGCTTTGATTGAATAAATCTATTTAGCTAAAGAAGTGGTTTATGTTCAAACACTACTAGAGGAAGTTATAATGTCTCACATGTTCCGTAATTAATTCAATTGCCAAGTTTAGCAGAAAATCATTGGAATACTTGGATAGTAATTTAATTCACAGGTTAAGAGACAGTGAGAAAAAAGCCTGCATTCATGAATCATTGTTGGGATATTTTTGGCTTTGCCACCTTATTCTTTAGCAAAATGTTCAGTTGTACACATACAGATATTGTGATATTTATGATTAAAGACAAACACGTAAAAGAGTAAACGGTTGGCAGTACACCGGACCGTGGCAACACACTGTGGAACGCTGTGCTGCTGGGATCTGTGGTCCTATAGCCACTGGTTTTCGTTGGTGCTCTGTGCTAATAATGTGTCAGATCCAAGTAATACAATAAAATGAAGAAGAAGATGCATGGCGTCACCCTTCCAGACTTTTAAACGCAGTTTTTTTTTAATTTCATGTGGAGGCAGGTTAAAAGCAGGAGCCAAGTGCATAGCAGTCGGCCTACGGTTATTTCACGTCCTCCAGACGCTTTCTCAAGGCCTGATGGGATCAAGCGTACTGAAGCGTAAATACCCCGCCAAACGTAAGCACTAACAAATATACAATGTAACAACTTACAATTTCTAAACACATACAAATGTTTAAAAGAATATAAAGGTTTTTTCACCGCTCAAACGGGGCCGAGAAACACAGCCCAACCTATAATCTTATGGACGTTTCTGCTCAGTCCACAAGCAATAGACAATAAACAGTCCAGAGAAGGTGCGTGCAGTTGTTCTGGTCCTTGTGGTTCCCAGAGCTCTGCACCGTCTCCCGATATTGGGGCTCCAGGCAGGATAAATTCTATGACTCCAATAAAGAAAAAGGAGAAATAGTGCATACCCTGCAGAGGGGTTAGTTCCCGCATCCAGACGTACTATTGCGGAGTAGTTCCCGGCGCACACTGTCCTAACGGACAGTGTCCGGGAACCGGGAGGTCAGCTGTCCCCGACAGCTGACACTTCAGCCTTGCCGGTCAGCGGACCATCGCCGCTGATTTCGGCAATTAACCCCATAAATGCGGCGACGGATTGCCGTCGCCGCATTTAAGTGGTTTGAAGCACATCGGCAGCCCCCACGAAGTGATCGTGGGGGCTACCGATGCTTGTCACGGCAATCGGAGGTCAGACAATGACCTCCGGGTTGCCATGTACGGAAGCCTCGGAGGAGCAGCCTCCGGACGGTCCTCCGAGGCTTCCTGTCAGTGTGACTGTTACGTCACAATGACAGTTAGAACACATTACACTACGTGTGTAGTGTAATGTACTCTAGCAGCGATCAAAGCTGCAAGTCTAAATGTCCCCTAGTGGGACAAGTGAAAAAAGTAAAAAAAAGATAATAAAAATGTTTTAAAAAAAAGTGTAAAAATAAAAGTTATAAGTTATATAAACAAACACTGCATTTTTTTCCTATAAGTCTTTCATTATACGAAAAAAATGAACACGTTAAAAAAAGTACACATATCTGGTATCACCGCGTTCGTAACGACCCCAACTATAAAACTATAATGTTATTTATCCCGCACGATGAACACCCCAAAATGTATTTTTTTGGTCACCACCCCTCCCAAAATAGAGAATAAAAAGTCATCAAAAAGTCGCATGTACCCAAAAATGATACCGATAAAAACTACAACCCGTCCCGCAAAAAACAAGCTCTTACACAGCTTTTTTGACTGAAAAATAAAAAAGTTACAGCTCTCAGAATATGGTGACACAGAAAATAAATTATTTTATAAAAAAGTGATTTTATTGCGCAAACGTTGCAAAACATAAAAAAAAACTATATACATATGGTATCGACGTAATCGTATAGATCCGCAGAATAAAATATAACGGTCATTTATAGTGCACGGTGAACGCCGCAGAAAATAAACTAAAAAAATTGTCAGAATTGCTTGTTTTTGGTCACCCGGCTTGCAAAAAAATTTAATAAAAAGTGATCCAAAAAATCGCATGTACCCCAAAATGGTACCAATGAAAAGTACAGATTGTCTCGCAACAAATAAGCCCTCACGCAGCTCCGGTGGTGAAAAAATAAAGACGTTCTGGCTCCCAGGAATATGGCGATGCAAAATGTGCAGTGTTTTCTAAAAGCGGATAAGATCTGGCACCATTTATCAGTGCAACATCGGCCACATATCTATGAATTATTATTTATTTACCGTATTTTTATACCCTCTTATTATGCCCTCATGTTCTCCGCACAGATTACATGTGCCCCCACATTATAAACTGAATTACCAGCAAAACCCCAAACAGAAAAACTACCAAGCAAAATCTGCGCTCCAAAAGCCAAATGGCGTCCCTCCCTTCTGAGCCCTGCAGCGTGCCCAAACAGCAGTTTGTGCCCACATATATGGCATCGCCATACCCGGGAGAACCCGCTTAATGCTTTATGAGGTATTTGTCTTCAGGGGCACAAACTGGGCACGACATATTATGCACTAAAATGGCATATCAGTGGAAAATTGCATTATTCACACCATCTGCTGTGCATTAACCCCTTTGAGCATTATGACTTAATAGCACGTCATGGTGCAGGGGTGATGTATGGAGCGGGCTCACGTGCTGAGCCCGCTCCATATGCTGCGGGTGTGAGCTGTGTATTACAGCTGACACCAGAGACTAACGGACAGGAACAGCGATCGCGCTGTTACAGGAGTTTGTAAAAATAACAATACACTACAATACATTAGTATCGCAGCATATTGTACCCGCGATCCAATGATCGCTGGTACAAGTCCCCTAAGGGGACTAATAAAATGTGTAGAAGAATTAAAGTTATTAGTAGTGAGAAAGAAAAAAGTTGAAAGTTTAAAAAAAAAAACCTTTTCCCATTCTTCTTCAAAAGTAATGTCAAAAAATTAACAGAATTGATATCGCTACGTCCGTAAAAGGCCGGACTATTACAATATACCATTATTTAACTCGCACGGTGAACACCGTAAAAAACGTAAATAATTTAAACCACCAAAATCGCTGTTGTTTTCGTTTTTACCGCACGGCGAAAGCTGTAAAAACGAAAACCCCAAAAAATGGAATCAGATTTTATTCCTATATTCCTATATTTTCCTATTTTTTTTTCAGTTTCGCAGTACTTTTTATCCCACTTTAAATGGTATCAATAGAAACTACAATTCCTCCCGCAAGAAATAAGCCCTCACATCACTCTACTGACGGAAAAAGAAAAAGTTATGGCTCTTGGAAGGCGGGTAGTGAAAAACGAAAATAAGAAAGCAAAAAATGGATCAGTCCTGAAAGGGTTAATTCGTTTCTAATGAAAAAAATGTATGACCACATGTGGGGTATTTCCGTACCCGGGAGAAATAGCTTTACAAAAATTGGTTGTTTATTTCTCCTTTATCCCTTGTGAAAATGCGAAAATTCAACATTTTAGTGGAAAAAAATTGTGATATTAATTTTCTCCGCCTAATTCTAATAAATTCTGCAAAAGACCCGTGGAGTCTAAATGCTCACTATACCCCTAGAAAAATTCCTTGAGGGGTGTTTCCAAAATGGGGTAACTTGGGGGGCTTCCACTGTTTTGGTCCCTCCAGGGCGTTGAAAAGGCTGCATGGCACTGAAAAACAATCCAGCAAAATCCGTGCTCCAAAATCCAAATGGCGCTACTTCCCTTCTGAGCGCTGCCATGGGTCCAATCAGCAGTTTATTACCACATATGGGGTATTACCGTAATCAGGAGAAAATGCTTTACAAATGTTGTGGTTCTTTTTTCCTTTATTCCTTGTAAAAATTTAAAATTTCTATGCTTTTTCAGAAAAAAAGTTGATTTTCATTTTCACTGCCTAATTCCACTAAATTCTGCAAAAAACCTGTGTGGTCAAAATGCTAACTATACCCCTAGATAAATTCCTTGATAGGTGTAGTTTCCAAAATGGGGTCAATTTTGGAGGGTTTCCCCTGTTTTGGTCCCTCCAGGGTGTTGCAAACGCAACATGGAACCGAAAACCAATCCAGCAAAATCCGTGCTCCAAAATCCAAATGGCGCTCCTTCCCTTCTGAGCCTTGCTTTGGGTCCAATCAGCAGTTTATTACCACATATGGGATATTGCTGTAATCGGGAGACATTGCTTTACATATGTTGGGGTGCATTTTCTTTATTATCTCTTGTAAATATTAAACATGTCTATGTTTTTTCAGAAAAAAGTAGATTTTCATTTTTACAGACTAATTCTGATAAATTTAGCGAAAAACCTGTGTGGTCAAAATGCTAACTATACACCTAGATAAATTCCTTGAGGGGTGTAGTTTCCAAAATGGGGTAACTTTTGGGGTGTTTCCACTGTTTTGGCACCACAAGACCTCTTCAAACCTGACAAGGTGCCTAAAATATATTCTAAAAAAAAGGAGGCCCAAAATCCACTGAGTGCTCCTTTGCTTCTGAGGCCAGTGCTTCAGTCCATTATCACACTAGGAACACATGTGGGATATTTCTAAAAACTGCAGAATCTGGGCAATAAATATTGAGTTGCATTTCTCTGGTAAAACCTTCTGTGTTACAAAAAAAAATGTATTAGAAATAAATTTCGGCAAAAAAAATAAAATTTGTACATTTCACCTCTACTTTGCTTTAATTCCTGTGAAACGACTAAAGGGTTAAACCACTTTGTGAATTCTGATTCGAATACCTTGAGGGGTGCAGTTTTCAAAATGGGGTGACTTCTTGGGATTTTCTAATATATAAGGCCCTCAAAGCCACCTCAAAACTGAACTGGTCCCTGAAAAAATAGCCTTTTGAAATTTTCTTTAAAATATGAGAAATTGCTGCTAAAGTTCTAAGCCTTGTAACGTCCTAGAAAAATAAAAGGACGTTCAAAAAACGATGCAAACATAAAGTAGACATATGGGAAATGTTAACTAGTAACTATTTTGTGTGGTATTACTATCTATTTTACAAGCAGATACGTTTAAATTTAGAAAAATGCAAATTTTTGCAAATTTTATCTAAATTGTGGTGTTTTTCAGAAATAAATACCAAAATTATCGACAACATTTTTTCACTAACATAAAGTACAACATGTTACGAGAAAACAATCTCAGAATCGCTTGGATAGGTAAAAGCATTCCAACGTTATTACCACATAAAGTAACACATGTCAGATTTGAAAAAATTGGCTGGGTCCTGAAGGGGTTAAAGACATTATGTATTTGTTATGGGGGTATTTTAAAATTCTGACCTTTGTAACAACACACTTTTAATTCTATTTCTTTTTCATGCCAATTTATTTATCTTACCACAGAATATATTAATTTAAAGGGGTTGAGTGGGTTTAGCAAATTAATGTGATTTATTTTGTTTAATAAAAAGTTATACAATTTTCCAAAATACTTTCTGTATTAATTCCTTGCGGCTTTCAATATCAGTTCTTGTGGTTATTCAATAGGAACATTTGTCATTTACTTCCAGTTGATAAAATTCTGTCCATGGTCATGTGATATACACACAGGTTCAGAGGTCATTAAAAGACACAGCTCTAAAACACCTGCTGTAACTGTACATGTACATCACATGACCATGGACAGATTTGTATCCACTGGAAGTAAACAATGAATGTTCCTATTGAATAACAACAAGGAGAGACCAAGCCGTGAGGAATTTATACACAAAGTATATTGAAATTTTAATTATACAAAAAAATATCTTTCATTTGCTGGAACTGGACAACCTCTTCAAATGAATTGTCATGATCTAGCTTTTCCTTTGTTTGTTTGGCATATACAATTTCCTCGCTTCTCATATATACAGAATAAAAGCAAATTGGTTTAGTCTTCTGATTTTAATAGAAATCTACCAAATTCTGTAATATATAAAAATAAATTGAGGCATTGGTTTTTCCCGTTTGTCCCATCAATAATGCTGCAATGAACGCAATTCTTAACAACGAAACGCATGTACACATAGAACAGTGTCCTGTATCTGTTATGTGATTGGTAAAGTCCCTGCATAAGTGTGTACATGAAAACAAACATGTTGCCTCAGGCATTATTGTGAAGACACAAGCAGTCAATCACAGCTACTTTCAGCCTTAAAATGTGCCCTTCGGGATCCCACAATGAGGTCTTTGTTCCATATTTCCAGCCTTTTGAAATTCCATAGAAGCTGTTTGTATATAATATATTCCCATAATTAATGCCGCATGATGTTATGTTATCTACTGATGTCCACATTTGTAAATACCGCTCTCACTACAACTATAAAAGTGTCACTAATACTAGCACAGTAAACACTACATAGTTACTTAGGCTGACAAAAAGGATATACGTCCTTTCTCTGACTTTACTGTTTGATCCAGAGGAGAGAAAAACACAACCCCAAGGCAAATGTAGCTACTTTTGCCTCATGGGAAAAAAATTTAATTCTTTATCCCACAAAGGCAGGTTTTAACATCACTTTTTTACCTGGTTAAAGTAGGTTATTGATCATAATGAAAACAATAGTACTCTCCTATTAAATAAGGGTTTGCTCAATGAGAAAATTATCGACAAACGTATGGTTACCTGTATTTATTTACATATTCTGAACAACTTGGCTCTTGGTTTGCTAATATCAGATTAATATTCATAGAAATTGTATAGAAAACAAGCATCTATAATTCTAAAGCTTCTCATATACATTAGATTTAGGTCAGCAGATTCCACCAGATTCCTCCCTACTTTCTCCCGATGGCAGATGGCGTGGGAAATGGCCAATCCTTTATACTATCGGGGTGTAAGACGCTGTCAGAGTTATTTTGATAACAGCTTATGTCCATTTACCCATTGAAATAAATATACCGTACATGCTCAGCTGAGCTAAGTGTACATGTTTATGAGGCAACAAGCCAATCAAGCACGGTTCACATCTATGTTATGTGCATGGCCAGCTTAACTCTCAATCTGTGATTTACTGATGAGGTCTCCACGCAGAGGAGTGGTAGATTGGCAGTACACACTTCAATTCAAGTACTTGTTACTTGTATCACACAACCCCCCCTAGTAGATAGTGCCTCCCTATAGATTCCACCATTCAGCGCCCCCTATAGATAGCACCATACACAGCCCCCTGTAGATAATGTCTTACAGCCCCAATCCCCCGTGTAGATAATGCCATACAGCACCCTGTAGATAACGCCATACAGCCCCCCTGAAGAGAACGCCATACAGCCCCCTGTAGATAATGCCATACAGACCCCCCTGTAGATAAAGCCATACAGAGTCCCCCCTGTAGATAACGCCATACAGAGTTCCCTCTGTAGATAACGCCATACAGAGTCCCCCCTGTAGATAACACCATACAGAGTCCCCCCTGTAGATAACGCCATACAGAGTCCTCCCTGTAGATAACGCCATACAGAGTCCCCCCTGTAGATAACGCCATACAGACCCCCCTGTAGATAATGCCATACAGACCCCCCTGTAGATAACACCATACAGAACCCCCTGTAGATAAAGCCATACAGACCCCCCCTGTAGATAACGCCATACAGAGTCCCCCCTGTAGATAACGCCATACAGAGTCCCCCCTGTAGATAACGCCATACAGATCCCCCATGTAGATAACGCCATACAGACCCCCCCTGTAGATAACGCCATACAGAGTCCCCCGTGTAGATAACGCCATACAGAGTCCCCCCTGTAGATAACGCCATACAGACCCCCTTGTAGATAATGCCATACAGACCCCCCTGTAGATAGCGCCATACAGACCCCCCTGTAGATAACACATACAGACCCCCCTGTAGATAACGCCATACAGACCCCCCTGTAGATAACGCCATACAGAACCCCCCTGTAGATAACGCCATACAGCCCCCTGTAGATAACGCCATACAGACCCCCCTGTAGATAACACCATACAGACCCCCCTGTAGATAACGCCATACAGACCCCCCCTGTAGATAACGCCATACAGACCCCCCTGTAGATAACTCCATACAGACCCCCCTGTAGATAACACCATACAGACCCCCCCTGTAGATAACGCCATATAGCCCCCCCCAAAAAAAACGGCCTATAGTTTGTCCTACAAAAGACATGCATTCCCTATCCACAGGATAGGGGATACATGTGTGATCGCTGGCAGCGATAAGGAGAACGGGGGACCGAAAGTCCCCCCAAGTTCTCCATGACTAACCTCGGACTTCTGGCGTCTGCGCAGTTCAATAAAAATGAAAGGTGTGCTGGTCACGCATGCGCACAAGCGCGACCAGTGCACAATTTATTTCTATGGAGCTGCAGACAGACCCCGGAAGTCCAAGGTTTGTCATGGAGAACTTCGGGGGACTTTCAGTCCCCCGTTCTCCTTATCGCTGGGTGTCCCAGCGATCACACATGCACCCCCTATCCTGTGGATAGGGGATGCATGTCTTTTGTAGTAATAACCCCTTCAGTGACGTCGCGATGTAGCAGCCATAGCGGCAGCTAGCGGAGCCTTCGGCCATGGGGGGCCCGTGCCGGCGGGTGGCACGTGCCCCCTCATGCTGCGGGCCCTGTAGCAGCCGCTACAGCTGCTATAGCGGTAGTTACGCCACTGATTCCATTCAATCTGATATGTAGGCAATGAATCGCATTCAATATGATAGAAAACGTATTAACTTTTATATTCAGTATAATTAAGGTCCCTGGTTATATATTCAAAAAAATTCTTAAATGATAAATGATAACCTCTCCAGATTGTTGTAAAAGAATGGGGCAGATTTATCAATGTATTGCGTCTTGATCCCAGCCAGTGATGCGCCAGACTTTGAATATGGCCGTGGATTTATTGAGTCGTAAAATGCAACAGTTTTATCACTATATATGTAGTGTAAAGGAAGAAACCAAGTCTAACATGTGCCAAGATACACCAAATCTATTAAACAGTGTAAAATATGGCGCATCTTAAGCCTAGCACCTCTAACTTTCGGCTGTCTATCTGTCTTTAAGCCATTATTACTAAATCTGCCCCAATATATTCTATTAGTTTGTATTGTACTGAAGTAAATTCAAACAATTGTTTTCGAAGAGAATCTAGGGAATGTAAAACAAGACTTGAAGTACTCGCTATCAATGCATTAATTAAGTGCTTACAATGTTATGTTAAATGTATTGTAATATGATCCTTGTTTTGCAAGCAACATGTTTCTACATATAATCAAGATTAATAAAAAATTCATGAAACGCTATGATCTCATTCCCCAATCATTTCTATTCACTGCACTTGTGTAATCTAGGCGATAATAACTTTTCTTATATTTAAGGGTGGTTATTAGAAAAGAGAAATGCCATAAGCCATATTTACAGAGCATGGTGAAAAAGTAAGTGAACCCTTGAATTTAACAACATGTAGATCCCCTTTAGCAGCAATCACTTCCACCGAACATTTTCTGTAGCTGCAAATAAGATTTGCACAACGTTGAAGAGGAATTTTGGACCATTCCTCCTGCAATTAGTTTCCGTTCATCAATATTTCTAGAATGCCCTGTGTCTACAATCCTCTTCGGGTCATGCCACAGTATCTCGATAGGGTTAAGGTGAAGACTCTGACTTGGCCATTCCAAAACACAAACCTTCTTCTTTTTCAATCATTCCTTAGTTGATTTTCTTGTGGGCTTTGGGTCATTGTCTTGTTGCATCTCCCAACGTCCTTCAGCTTGAGGACATGGACTGCTGCCCTTACATTCTTCTGTAAAATGTTTTGATACACCTTTAATTTAATTGTTCACTGAGGCAGCAAATCATGCATTGTGTGTCCTTTTAATTGGCAAAGCATCTGTGAAAACCACACTTTCAATCTCATCTCCTTAATTTTAAACACCTTTTGCCAATTGGGTCCTGGAGTGGTTCACTTTACTTTTTTTGGATATTTACTCAATGTTCTCAATAAAAAACATGATGTAATGGCAGGGGGGTAGGGAAACAGACAGTGAGCCCTAATCTACCCACCACTCAGTCCCTGCCTACTTGCAACGACCCGCCCTAGGCGACGGGGTACAACTGGGCGGCGGTCCCTACGCTCAGTAGGTGCACGACAGACAAACAGACAAGGGGACACAAGCAAAGGGAAATGGGGCAGTTGCCCACGGCAACACCGTGAGCAACAAGAGAGGTGAACGAGCCGAGTCAAACCAGGAATGTACGAGGTACCAAACGCAGAGCAGGAGAGTAGTCAGTAAGCCGGGGTCAGTATGAAGCAAGGTCAAATAGCTAGGAGCTGCAGCAAGGCCAGGAAACCACACGAGAAGAATCACAAACAAAGGAGGAACAGGAAAGGCAGGTATAAATAGACAGAGGGCGGGAGCTAGCTCCGTCTGGCCAGGCTACGATAGGCTCTCCCACTCCTAAGCCTGCCATCCTGAGTGGTGGAAGATGGAGTCAGTCTCAGAGACATAGAACCAGGTGCAGACTGATTACCCATGGGCGTATACACAGAAGTTGTGCCTGGCAGATCCTTTACACATGAACAGTATAACTCTGTGTGTTATTAGTTTAGTTAGATAATTCCACTTACTTTTTCTTGCAACTGTATTTGGCTGATGTTGCATTATGAAGTAGAAGTAGAAAACATGATATTTCCTTTAACTGACGTGTGGTCAGTGTAATGCATAACCCAAGAATAAGACTAGATAAGTTGCTTGCTGAGGGAAATATTGTGACCTCCACAGTCATTAGAATTTGGAAATAACACAAAGGTTAACATGCCGTAGTATATAATTAGTTCCCATTGAAAATTTACAGAACTTAGATAAGGTCAAGAGTAATAATCATGAAATATGTTTGTTTAATATTATTTCCCATTATCATTTTATTTATTCAACCTTTCATTTATATCAGTGATAAAAAAAATTGTTATAACGAAACCGGTAAAGAAGCAAACCGATTCCCTTTGATGTTAGTTTAATTTCAATATAAAGTAAAAAGATCTGTAACGGATTATCATGGTAAGTTTTCCTGACAACCATGCAGCTTTCTGACCTACCATCACTGCTACATGTGATCTGGCAATTTTTAATCACTGTGGTTTAATGATGGACACTGATAAAATTCCTGTTTAGATATAGCCTTAACCATGGAAACCACAAAATAAATGATGAAGTAAATATAAATTACAATAAAATGTTTTAACCCTTTCACTGCTTGAAAAAAGTTAACACTTGTTCAGATGGCCAGATATAATTTTTTTTTGTATAAACATATACATTCAGCTTTTTATTAACACCTGACTGATGTTACACCATTATTCTTTTAATGACAAAAACGAAAAAAAAAAACCTCTGACCACAATATTTCATATTAAGGGGAGTCTTTCACCAGAAATGTACCCTACAAACTAGCAACAGAGTAATACAGTGTAGGCTCACCTGAATCTAACGTTATTTTCCTTTTTTGCATGGGTGCCTCCTTTGCAGAGAACATCACAAATATATGCAAATTAGCATTTTGGAGCAACGAGGGTGTTACCGTTTCTTCAAAATACTCTGTCTTCCTTCCCCAGTCCATGCCTCCCTCTCTCCCTTCCTTCATTGACTGACAGGGGCCCGGCAGTGTAATAGCCGAGTTCACGCCTCACCATGTAGTCTCCTGAACGCGCACGCGCGGCTCTTCTTCATAATTGGCACATGCACAGTACACACTTGACGTTCACCGGTCCAATCGGCAGTACTGCGCATGAGCCGATTACTTCAGGCTACACCCTCTTTTGCTCTGCAATGCTGAAGTCCATCTCTTCTGGGTGTAGTCTGACGTCATCTGCAATATTTTCTGGAGAGAGACTCCCTTTAATACTTTCAATCACTAAGGCCCCATACACACAACGATGCCCATAATCGTGGCCCACTTGCGCACCTTCATATGCTAATTTATTTTTGGGATATTGGGAACGCGAAACTGTACAGGAGGCCATGGATATGGTGTCTGGAAATGTTGTTGGGTGGATGCGTTTCATCGATGACATCCTGTTTATTTGGCAGGGCACGCGGGGAGACCTTGATCAATTTATGTCTACTTTGAACATGAATACACAGAATATCAAACTAACAAGTAGGATCAGCCAAACGAACATGGACTTTCTTGACATTAAAATGATGGTACAAGACTCAGGTAAGCTCAGCACTACTATTTTTCGGAAGGAAACTTCTGTTAATTCTCTCTTGCATGCATCGTCATTTCATCCCTCTCATGTCATACGGGCTATTCCTACGGGGCAATTTTTGAGAGCCAGACGGGTATGTGACTCTGACTCCAATTTTGAAAGGGAGTCACAATGTTTGAGGACCCGGTTTATACAACGTGGATATCCCAAGAAAGATATTGAAAGGGGATACCATAGGGCTTGTCAGAGCAACAGGGATAACTTGCTTACCCAACAAAAACGTAAGAAGAAGGATGATACAGTAAGACTCATTACCCCATACAACTCGCAATGGATTGGGATGAGAAATATTGTGAGTCGTTTTTGGCCAATCTTGCTTACTGATCCTGACCTGAAAAAACATCTACCCTTGAAGCCCCAACTTACAGCTAAAAGAAGCAAAACTTTGGGTGATCATCTAGTCCGGAGCCATTATGGCGCTCCTGGTCCCAAAACCTACCTTTTTGGCTCGAAAGGGCCAGCATGGGGATCTTTCTCTTGTGGTCATTGCTCCATATGCAAATTGATTGTGAAAACAGATATTTTCACAGACTCTGAGAAGATAAAGAGTTTCAAAATCGTACATTTTATCAATTGTAGCACCACTGGTGTGGTATATATGGCCACATGTCCATGTGGGCTGTCTTATGTTGGCATGACCACCAGAGAATTAAAAACGCGAATTCAGGAACATGTGAGGGACATCAAAAAGGCAGGAACAATAGAGGATCATAATTGGGAAGAACTCAATAAGTTGAAAACTATTCCTCGACATTTCCGGGATTTCCATAATAATAGGTGGCAGGATCTGAGGGTTCATGGCATCGACAAAATTATTGTTGGATCACGTGGAGGAGATACTTTCCGTAAATTAGAACGGATTGAATGCAAATGGATCACTAAACTGAAGACCAGCTCGCCTCTGGGGCTTAATGAGAAAATGTCCTTTGCTTCCTTCCTTTAATTATAAAAATAAAAATTCTTTGGTCCTATAGCATCATACATCTTTTAACTTTTTAATCTGCATACATTCTGCTAGGTTGTTTGATCACGTTGTATGGTGAACATCTGGTCGGTGTTTGGCTCAAACACTTGTTGTTTGACTGCATCTATATCTGGTGGTACTTTATAAATATCATTACTATTACTATATTTTTTTGTCTTCTTATAGGGGCTACATGTATGTTCGTTTTGAGATGTAATTGATGTGCAGAATAAACACAGAGGATCACATATAATACTCCTGAATTAAGCTTCTGGTTGACTTCTTTCATCATTATGTTTGGAATTTGTTCAAACTTCTTTGGTCCGGTAGCTTTCTCATAGGGTTCTCACCTGTATATATGTTTCTGGCACATACTGAACTTCATAGTATATATGTATCTAATATATATATATATATATATATATATATATATATATATATATATATACTGTGTGCATCTTTATATAGGTGGGTATCGAAGCAAACACTTTAATATTTCTTCAAATTTATTAGCACATTCGGCTTATTAGATTTATTTATTTTCATATTGAGTTTTGCTATACACTTTGTTTATATATTCTTATATTTTTATATCTATTTTCTCACAATTAAGCCTACACATTATATTTATTTTTACACATATATTCTTTTTACACTATTTGCCGCTTTCACATTAAACATTAAAACACAATACGGATTCATATATTTTTGTCACTATATTTTGGATACATATTGTATATTTATTTAATTGCTGTATGTATTATAATCCACTAAAATAAATGCCAAAATGTACATTTTTAGATGTGTAATTTGTCACGTTTTTTCATTTATTTATTTATATCATTATTTATTTATTCACTTCACTTTGCACTTTTTTTGCACATTTATTTTTTCACTTGGTGTTATGTATTATATTATCTTATTTATTTATTATTATTTATAATATTAAAGATTATTTATTGTTTATATTATGTGCTATGTGTATAATGTATGTACAATGTTTAATATGTGGTCCTTATAATATTCTAGATGTATGAACTGTTATTGTGTGTATTATTGTCCATTTATAACTGTGGATCCTATAGTTTTACTATATTCTTATGCTAAATCCGGTCTTGCTCTTTAAATTGGACTTCTAACTGTTATTGTTTATATTTATAATGGTTACCATGGTACAACACGTCATACATATCTGTTCTGACATCTGCTCTCGGCGTTTGGTGCGTATGCGCAAGCGCACTTTTCATCTCTGTTTGTGCCCATATCTAAGATGGCCACTATCGCATGATTCGTCATCTATATGCGATGACTTTCGGTTTTGGATTGCGCCTTTGATTGACGCGCACGCGCATGCGCGCATCTTACTCCTTGTACGTACTTGTCATCACAAGTGGTTCTGGTTCGCAGCCCACTGATTGGGAGCTTGTGTGAGCTATGTGCCGGCCTCTTTTTTTCTTTGATTCACCAATGCATGACACCTGATATGCTTCAGGTGTTTTGTGTTGGTGATCTGTGCTACCATTCGCTATTTTTGAACACACCTTCCTTGCAACTCAGTATAGATACAACGGTGGTCACCTCATTAGCTAGTACCCCTTGAAAAAGCTACCGCGAAACGCGCGTCGGGGCTCCTGCTGTGGACATTCATTTACACTGATCTGGCATGCAATATATTGGTTGGTATGGCTTCTGGGACTTATTATGACTTTAGGTGATTCTCTGGTTTCTATACCTACATATTCACACTGACTACTCAGTGTTGGCTACTTAGCTTTTTTTGCATGTCATTTTTTGACCAGGGTCTATACTTTACTGTTAAGTCTTTGCATATCTTTCTGGAGATACAGCTCCAGGCTTCTGCTATATATTCATTTGAGTATACACATTTATGGCATGACTGACAGTATGATTCTTGTTTGGCATTTTTTGATTTATTGTATATATGCCATTTGTCAATAAATCCCATGTTGTCCACTGTGCATATTTTAATTGTTTGTGGTTTTTAGGTCTTGATGGCCAAAATGTTCTTGTATTTATTGTAATAAAGGATTATATATTTTTGCAAATTCTTTGGTTGTACTGGGTTTTATATTTTACCCTTAGGGGTGCATATATCTGTCCTCACATACAGTTATAGGTATTTATTACTTGTTTTCCTTGATATGTGTGGACGTTTACCATAACGTTTATTGTTAGGTCTGGTTCTTTATAGGTATTTATTTCTGCTTTTGTTTCATAGGCCTTAATACAAATATGGATTTCCTTACACGTGAAACCAATTGGCTGTCATCTGTGACCCAAGTTTTTAGCAATGATGCTGTAGGACCTACGGGTGTAGCCCATATGGGAGTATTAGAAACCCAGAAAAAATTGAAAGATTTATTGAAACGAAGGATGAGAGTATGGTGGAACAAGGTGGCCTTGGAGCAATATCTTACCAAGGACCTGATCCCCAGAGGCCTGCGAGTCCAGGTTTTCCCCTCCTTCTCATTTGATGATGTCATGTTTCGCTCTCGATGGGAAGAGGCATGTAGATCATGTTCACGGACCTTCATAGAGCTCCTTATTGGCTGGGATAAGAAGCAACTGGAGGAAATAGAAAAATTGTTGTTGCCCCTACAGGAGAAAGTAAAAATTGAACTTACACCAGATCTCCTCTCTAAATTTGAACATGAATTGAGCCTGGAATACACAAAATGGGAGAATGACATTAAAGAACTAAAGTCCAAGAAGTATCAGCGCGATTTGATGGACTTCCAGGAACAAAGGGTATACAAGTGGCAAAGACGTGGTTCCAACACGATGCCACGCTCTGAATCCCTGTCCTCATTGGATAGTGCAACATCTGGAACATCACAGGGTAGTCATCCTATCAATACTAGGAGATATGAAACTAGACGTGCCACCACAAAAAGAAAATTTAACTCTGTGGACGACAATGTAGGAGGTGAACTTAAGGTAATTAACCTCTCAGATATAGTACTCACCCCTAGTCAAATCTCGGTGCTCTCTTTAGGGCTGTCTTTTTGTCCTGTGACAGGCTTTGATGATTTTCTAGCCATCAAGGATGTGTTTATGTTTGCACGTAAACTCATATATAAAAAGTATTATTCTAAAAATGAACCTCACCATCTCTTTACAGTACAGGAGGAACTGGAAGCGTTCCGGGCGTTAGAGTCTCTACTCCAGGAGCAGGATGTGACTGATGGTAGGTTTCCCGACGCCATCCGTCCTAGGTCCACCACATTTCCCCCCTTGTCACTTAATCCATCAGTGGAGATGTTCGTCAGAATGGTGGTGGATGAACTTCGGAAATTGCCACAGGATCGTGGCTATGACAATCTATCTTGGGCTCAGCGCAAAGCTTTGCGTGAGCTCAAGCAGATGAAGGGCATTGTATTCAAACCGGCTGACAAGGGTGGAAATGTGGTGGTATGGCCATCTGAGATGTACGAAGCAGAGGCATATCGGCAACTACGGGATGTGCAATGTTATAGGCGTTTGACACGTGATCCCACTACTGATTTTAAGGGTCAGCTTGATGGGTTGCTAGTAGAGGCTTGTGATAAAAATATTATCACTAAAAAAATCATGGATGGGCTTATGGTGAAGTTTCCTATCACTCCCACACTATACCTCCTACCTAAGGTACACAAAGATCGGAATAAGCCACCTGGTCGGCCTATTGTGTCAGGATGTGGGAGTCTGTGTGAATCCATTTGTCGTTTCTTGGACTTTTATCTCCGCCCTTGTGTCGAGAATTTACAATCGTATGTGAAAGACTCCACGGACGTGTTGAAACGCCTAGATGGGGTGACCATTGAGCAGGATATGTATTTGGTATCCTGTGACGTGGAATCCCTATATACCTGTATTGACCATGAGGTTGGGCTGAGAGCCATTCAATATTTCTTGGACTCATGTGATCATGATCCCGAATTTTCAAATTTTTGATCCTTTTGATGCGGTTTGTCCTTGAGCATAATTATTTTGTGTTCAGGGACAAACACTATTTACAACTCCGGGGAACGGCTATGGGTGCCACTTGCGCACCTTCATATGCTAATTTATTTTTGGGATATTGGGAACGCGAAACTGTACAGGAGGCCATGGATATGGTGTCTGGAAATGTTGTTGGGTGGATGCGTTTCATCGATGACATCCTGTTTATTTGGCAGGGCACGCGGGGAGACCTTGATCAATTTATGTCTACTTTGAACATGAATACACAGAATATCAAACTAACAAGTAGGATCAGCCAAACGAACATGGACTTTCTTGACATTAAAATGATGGTACAAGACTCAGGTAAGCTCAGCACTACTATTTTTCGGAAGGAAACTTCTGTTAATTCTCTCTTGCATGCATCGTCATTTCATCCCTCTCATGTCATACGGGCTATTCCTACGGGGCAATTTTTGAGAGCCAGACGGGTATGTGACTCTGACTCCAATTTTGAAAGGGAGTCACAATGTTTGAGGACCCGGTTTATACAACGTGGATATCCCAAGAAAGATATTGAAAGGGGATACCATAGGGCTTGTCAGAGCAACAGGGATAACTTGCTTACCCAACAAAAACGTAAGAAGAAGGATGATACAGTAAGACTCATTACCCCATACAACTCGCAATGGATTGGGATGAGAAATATTGTGAGTCGTTTTTGGCCAATCTTGCTTACTGATCCTGACCTGAAAAAACATCTACCCTTGAAGCCCCAACTTACAGCTAAAAGAAGCAAAACTTTGGGTGATCATCTAGTCCGGAGCCATTATGGCGCTCCTGGTCCCAAAACCTACCTTTTTGGCTCGAAAGGGCCAGCATGGGGATCTTTCTCTTGTGGTCATTGCTCCATATGCAAATTGATTGTGAAAACAGATATTTTCACAGACTCTGAGAAGATAAAGAGTTTCAAAATCGTACATTTTATCAATTGTAGCACCACTGGTGTGGTATATATGGCCACATGTCCATGTGGGCTGTCTTATGTTGGCATGACCACCAGAGAATTAAAAACGCGAATTCAGGAACATGTGAGGGACATCAAAAAGGCAGGAACAATAGAGGATCATAATTGGGAAGAACTCAATAAGTTGAAAACTATTCCTCGACATTTCCGGGATTTCCATAATAATAGGTGGCAGGATCTGAGGGTTCATGGCATCGACAAAATTATTGTTGGATCACGTGGAGGAGATACTTTCCGTAAATTAGAACGGATTGAATGCAAATGGATCACTAAACTGAAGACCAGCTCGCCTCTGGGGCTTAATGAGAAAATGTCCTTTGCTTCCTTCCTTTAATTATAAAAATAAAAATTCTTTGGTCCTATAGCATCATACATCTTTTAACTTTTTAATCTGCATACATTCTGCTAGGTTGTTTGATCACGTTGTATGGTGAACATCTGGTCGGTGTTTGGCTCAAACACTTGTTGTTTGACTGCATCTATATCTGGTGGTACTTTATAAATATCATTACTATTACTATATTTTTTTGTCTTCTTATAGGGGCTACATGTATGTTCGTTTTGAGATGTAATTGATGTGCAGAATAAACACAGAGGATCACATATAATACTCCTGAATTAAGCTTCTGGTTGACTTCTTTCATCATTATGTTTGGAATTTGTTCAAACTTCTTTGGTCCGGTAGCTTTCTCATGGGGTTCTCACCTGTATATATGTTTCTGGCACATACTGAACTTCATAGTATATATGTATCTAATATATATATATATATATATATATATATATATATATACTGTGTGCATCTTTATATAGGTGGGTATCGAAGCAAACACTTTAATATTTCTTCAAATTTATTAGCACATTCGGCTTATTAGATTTATTTATTTTCATATTGAGTTTTGCTATACACTTTGTTTATATATTCTTATATTTTTATATCTATTTTCTCACAATTAAGCCTACACATTATATTTATTTTTACACATATATTCTTTTTACACTATTTGCCGCTTTCACATTAAACATTAAAACACAATACGGATTCATATATTTTTGTCACTATATTTTGGATACATATTGTATATTTATTTAATTGCTGTATGTATTATAATCCACTAAAATAAATGCCAAAATGTACATTTTTAGATGTGTAATTTGTCACGTTTTTTCATTTATTTATTTATATCATTATTTATTTATTCACTTCACTTTGCACTTTTTTTGCACATTTATTTTTTCACTTGGTGTTATGTATTATATTATCTTATTTATTTATTATTATTTATAATATTAAAGATTATTTATTGTTTATATTATGTGCTATGTGTATAATGTATGTACAATGTTTAATATGTGGTCCTTATAATATTCTAGATGTATGAACTGTTATTGTGTGTATTATTGTCCATTTATAACTGTGGATCCTATAGTTTTACTATATTCTTATGCTAAATCCGGTCTTGCTCTTTAAATTGGACTTCTAACTGTTATTGTTTATATTTATAATGGTTACCATGGTACAACACGTCATACATATCTGTTCTGACATCTGCTCTCGGCGTTTGGTGCGTATGCGCAAGCGCACTTTTCATCTCTGTTTGTGCCCATATCTAAGATGGCCACTATCGCATGATTCGTCATCTATATGCGATGACTTTCGGTTTTGGATTGCGCCTTTGATTGACGCGCACGCGCATGCGCGCATCTTACTCCTTGTACGTACTTGTCATCACAAGTGGTTCTGGTTCGCAGCCCACTGATTGGGAGCTTGTGTGAGCTATGTGCCGGCCTCTTTTTTTCTTTGATTCACCAATGCATGACACCTGATATGCTTCAGGTGTTTTGTGTTGGTGATCTGTGCTACCATTCGCTATTTTTGAACACACCTTCCTTGCAACTCAGTATAGATACAACGGTGGTCACCTCATTAGCTAGTACCCCTTGAAAAAGCTACCGCGAAACGCGCGTCGGGGCTCCTGCTGTGGACATTCATTTACACTGATCTGGCATGCAATATATTGGTTGGTATGGCTTCTGGGACTTATTATGACTTTAGGTGATTCTCTGGTTTCTATACCTACATATTCACACTGACTACTCAGTGTTGGCTACTTAGCTTTTTTTGCATGTCATTTTTTGACCAGGGTCTATACTTTACTGTTAAGTCTTTGCATATCTTTCTGGAGATACAGCTCCAGGCTTCTGCTATATATTCATTTGAGTATACACATTTATGGCATGACTGACAGTATGATTCTTGTTTGGCATTTTTTGATTTATTGTATATATGCCATTTGTCAATAAATCCCATGTTGTCCACTGTGCATATTTTAATTGTTTGTGGTTTTTAGGTCTTGATGGCCAAAATGTTCTTGTATTTATTGTAATAAAGGATTATATATTTTTGCAAATTCTTTGGTTGTACTGGGTTTTATATTTTACCCTTAGGGGTGCATATATCTGTCCTCACATACAGTTATAGGTATTTATTACTTGTTTTCCTTGATATGTGTGGACGTTTACCATAACGTTTATTGTTAGGTCTGGTTCTTTATAGGTATTTATTTATACACCCTCTTTTGCTCTGCAATGCTGAAGTCCATCTCTTCTGGGTGTAGTCTGACGTCATCTGCGATATTTTCTGGAGAGAGACTCCCTTTAATACTTTCAATCACTAAGGCCCCATACACACAACGATGCCCATAATCGTGGCCCACGTTTGTGGGCACGGCCTTCTGCTGACGGATTCAGGTATTAGCGAAAGATACAACTGCTCTGTATAGAGAATACAGAGCAGCTGTTTCTCAAAAAGTAAAAATAATTTTTAATAAAAACTAATTTGAAAGTTGCACAAAACACACAGACATTTTTATTAAAAGAAAAAAAATCACTTTCAAAGGTTTACATAGACTTTAAGTACACAGTGGCAAGAAACTTTAACTTGACTTTTTCAATGACTTTGCAATGGATTTTGTCATGTGATATCAGTCTTCAGCAGTTATCAAGTTATCAAGTCAAGATAAACTTGGCTACATCTGTGTATGTTATTTGGGGAAAGTAGTATGGTTATCACCTGGTAGCCTATTGTTTACATTTTCTGCCTGCACTCCTCAGTCCCCCCAAAAAATATAGTAAAAGAAGACATTATAAATTATTATAATGGTGTCAATTTGGTTAAAAGAACTAGCTTATGTATGCAGAAACACTGCTCTAATACAGTGTTCTGCCCAAATTGTACATTTTAAACTTTTTAAAATCAAGTTATTTTTAGTATTCTACGTTCTAATAAATAAATAGCCCCCAGAAGAATCTACGTGCCAAACACGTGTTGGTGTTTGGATCCCCCCATAGCCCTGGCCTATATGCCTCACTTAATTTGACTTGGTTACGGACTAAACTTGTTTATATTGTGGGCGATCATGTCCATGTTTATGATTGCTTCGATATAGCTTACCAGTCATTTTTTTGACTATCTGCACTTTATCTTATAAGATTTTTTGGACCCGGTCTATGAGGGGACCCATCTTTGTAGGTAATGTGTACTTTTTATGTATGTTTTTACATTTATGTGTTTCTAATAAAGAATTGTTATATTTGATAGTGATAAGTTCTTGTGTGATCTTTGTATAGGTGGTTCTGATAAATATGTCATAAACTATGTAGTTTCATTTATTTAATTGCTGTCCATCCATATTGAATGTAATAGATTATGAATTATAGGGACCTGATAGTCAGTAAGTGATTGGATACCTAGAAAGATAGCTAGATAGCTAGATTTTATATTTTGCTTATAAAAATGCAAAATAAATTCCATTTCAAAATATAGATTTTCCATCCTCCCTCAAGTCACCCCTTTTTCCAAGTTCAGAATAAGAAAAAATATGAAAATCTTTATCATGTCAGCATAACAAACTACACTCCGTAGTGTTTACAAATCATGAAATTTTATAGTTGACAGTGAAACTGAATGTTATTACCTCATTATTGGTAGTAGGTGGTGGGACAAAATTGCAGCCAGGTTTTACTGCCTGAACCAAGAGAAGCAGCTTTCACACTGACAATAGCAAAGGAAATATTTTAGACAGCTGACACTGAGCTGACTGAAAGCTGAAAGGAAAGATTATCTGGGAAGGACTGATGATGTCACTTTCCATCTCCTATTACAGACTCAATTGAATCTGTTGGGGCACACACTATCTGCTGTGTAAAAACAGAATTATACACTACTATTTTATAGGAAATTAAACAATCTATGTACTTGCAATAGTTAGCAGAAACAGTGTCTTTTTAAATATTCCTGTACATTTGTTAACATAGTGACTATACCTATAATTTGGAATTGAGCAATGGATTGTGGTACTTTAATCTTTGTCACGTAACTTGAGCATTGAAAGACATATTTCCTTTGCTGATGTTCCCTTTCATTGGATATTAAACCACCATTTGTTTTTATGTGTCTGATGTCTCATTCATAATGATCTCAAGACTCAGTTCCAAAGTTGTCTTCATGACAGCACATGCCATGTGTGATTACCAGCTCTGAGGAAGATCTTCACCTATCTTCAGCTTTATTCATGGTATCCAATCATTTCTGAAATAGACTGCTTAGTTGCCAACAGCCAAGGGCATTACAGCTAAACCTCATTTTCTTTGGCCTTTTCAACTTTTTTTTTACATTCTACTCACAAGCTTAAAATTGGTTTAGAAATGCAATACTAAATGGAGAAAATATGCTTTACGTTAAATGAAATTGACAAAAACTAGGGTTAACTGCTATGAAATAAGTACCATATAAACTTTTTCACAGATTAAATATACAGACAAAGCTATAAACAAAAGACCTACTGTTTGTGAGGATTTAAATATAGTATTACAAATGCATTTTTAGACAGTAAATGTTTTATTTTTCACATTTAAATATAATTATTGATCAGACTGTGGTCATAAGCTTGCAGTTCTGTTAAAATCTGATGAACAATGAAATTGATGGAGACTTGAAAATGTAAACTCAACTTTTAAAATTTAATCAAACATTAACATGTATGTTGTATGTTATAGTTTATATACAGGTAGTTGATGGATTTGTAGCCTGAGTCAAATAAATGCATTCATTTATAATTTGGCTTTATTTTAGACTAACACAGTAGTGTATGATAATTAAAATAGTCTAGACTAAACATGAAGTCAGGGCTCTTCAACATTTTCAATCTCACCAGACAGCACATGGTGATGTCTGGGCCTCAACAGTGGTCGGAGTTCATGTAAAAAATTATCCCAATTTATTGTTTGTTTGTTTCCTGAAACCAATTTAACACTAAAATAAACACCAAGGGGTTCAATAATGTTTCTAAATTGAACATTGGTGCAGCAAGGTAGAGTCCTGTGCAGCATATATCTTCTACCAATACTACCTCTCCAGTTGCGCCTCACTGGGAACTGGGGGGAGCCTAACCAGTGGGGTCCGCCTCACATTTTGAGAAGCACTGGTCTAATGTCAATCTCCAAGCATTGGTGTGCATAAAATTGTTCCCCTCTCGAATTAATTGTTAACTTCTTTTAGCCACTTGAGACCCTTATGCATTCTAAACATATTTTTTTACACTTAGATATTTTTATTTATTTATGACAAAATAGCAATTAAGGCCAAGTGACATCTCAACTCCTTAATACTTGATCAGCGAATAGGTTTTGTGTACTTAACCCCTTAACGCTCCAGGACATACTATTATGTCATGGTAAGTGCATCGTTCGCGCTCCATGACATAATTGTATGTCATGGAGCAAACACGGCGCCGTTCGCGCGGGGCGCGTTCATGAGCTGTGATAGCTGCTGTTTCCGACAGCAGACTATCACTGCTCAATGTGCCGGGACCGATCGCGGAGCTCCCCCGCCGATTAACCCCTCAGAAGCCGCGTTCAATAGCGATCGCGGCTTCTTAGGGGTTAATCCGCCATCGCCGGCCTGCTACACGATAGCGGCCGGCGATGGTGACTATGGCAACCGGACACCAAACAATGGCGTCCGGCTATGCCATAGACGGTAGCCTAGTGGGTCCTGACAACGTCAGGACCCACTATGCTTGCTGTCAGTGAGTAGCTGACAGATCTAATACACTGCTCTACGCATGTAGTGTAGTGTATTAGAATAGCGATCAGGGCCTCCTGCCCTCAAGTCCCCTAGTGGGACAAAGTAATAAAGTTAAAAAAAAGTTAAAAAAAGATGTGTAAAAATAAGAAAATAAAAGTTTTAAAAGTATTAAAAGTAAAAATCCCCCCTTTTACCTTATCAGTCATTTATTATTAATAAAAATATATAAACAAAAAATAAACTATACATAATTGGTATTGCCGCGTCCGTAACGGCCTGAACTACAAAATTATTTTGTTATTTATCCCGCACGGTGAACGCCGTAAAAAAAAATAATAATAAACCGTACCACAATCACAATTGTTTGGTCACTTCACCTCCCAAAAAATTGAATAAAAAGAGATCAAAAAGTCGCATGTACCGAAAAATGGTACTGATCGAAACTACAGTTCGTTACGCAAAAAATAAGTCCTCACACGGCTTTATTGATTGTAAAATAAAAACGTTATGGCTCTTAGAATAAGGTAACACAAAAAGTTAATGATTTTTTACAAAACGTATTTTATTGTGCAAACGCCATAAGACATAAAAAAAAACTATAAACATCTGGTATCGCCGTAATCGTATCGCCACGCAGAATAAAGTGAATATGTCTTTTATAGTGCACGGTGAACGCTGTAAAAAAAAAAGAATAAAAAAACAATAGTAGAATTGCTGTTTTTTAGTCACCACGCCACCTAAAAATAGAATAAAAACTGATCAAAAAGCCGCATGCATGACATGAAAACTGCAATGGATTCCTCAAGGGGTCTAGTTTCCAAATTGGGGTCACTTTTGGGGGGTTTCCAATGTTTTGGCACCACAAGCCCTCTTCAAACCGGACATGGTGCCTAATAAAAAAGAGGCCTCAAAATCCACTAGGTGCTCCTTTGCTTCGGAGGCCGGTGCTTCAGTCCATTACCGCCCGAGGGCCACATGTGGGATATTTCTCAAAACTGCGGAATCTGGGCAATACGTATTGAGTTGCGTTTCTCTGATAAATCCTTTTGTGTTATAAAAAAAATGGTATAAAGAGGATTTTCGGACAAAAAAAAAAAGTAAATTTCACCTCTACTTTGCTCTAAATTTCTGTGACCACCTAAAGGGTTCATAAACTTTCTAAATGCTGTTGTGCTGGGTAGGCTGGAAAAAAAGAGAGTCTGCAAAGGCGCTGCTGCACACGGATGGGACCGAAGTGAAAACTTCGGAAAGATGATGATAATGATGATAATAATCCAATGAAGCAATGATGATAATTGAATAAAATTTAATGGTATGACTACGCGTTTCAATGCCGAACCGGCATCTTCATCAGGTCATGAAAAAGAGCACAGACATCACAGTTTAAATAGTCATAAAGTTCAAAAAAACCCGCCAATGTGAACAGGGGCAGGGCGATAAGATGACGTCAGAGTTCAAAGGTTAAAAATAACAGATAACAGTGACCACGAAGTAATGAACATAATCAAAATAATAAAAATGTTGAAAAAGAAAAGATAAAGTCCATCAGTTGGGAAACAATATAGGAAAACTGACACAAGTGGTACAAAATTAGGGGATGCAGAACAGGATGAGGTGTTATCCGTGAAATAAACGGAACAATAGGTGCCGGTGTCAATGCAACAATTATAAACAATATAATAAAATATGTAAAATGTATAAATAGGCAATATATTGGCACAATAATTAGGAAGGACAGAAAGACAATTAGAAATTAATCATTATACACTAAAAGAATGAAGTCGGCAAATGCCGGTAAAACATCAATAAATAACGGTACAACGAATGTAGACAAAAGGGATGTCATATATATAAATTTATAATGCGAAAACATAAATGTGGTCATTAATGAGAGGATAGGGGTGCAAATACTGAAATTAAATAATTAATAAGAGAATTATGAACAAATGGATCTGGTATGATGAATGATACGCTATAAAGCCGATGTTACAGCCGGCAGCCGGTAAATGATAATAGGTAGAGAACGAAAAAATAGAGATGAAGAATGATGTGGAGACGAGAAGCTAAATAATGACATGTACAAATGTAAAGGACAGTAAGTGATAATTAACAGTATGTACTAATAATGCTGATGTTGGCAAAGGGCAAATGTCCTGAAAAATTTCCCAAGAAATCAGGACTGTGTCTATAACGGAAAAAAAAACTACTGATAATGCAAGAGAAAATACAAGTAAGAAAGATGGAACATCAATGGTACAAAACATAAAATTGCACAAATGTATAAAGCCGACAATATGGGTCAAAAAACAGTATAGCCATAAACATATAAAATAACATATCAAAAACTAAAAACATAAATGGCGAAAATAAGATTTAAACTGTATTAGTAATTAGGACAAATATTAATCCAAAGTGGACTCAGAGACATCATTGAGGCCATCAGGTTGAAGAGTTTTCATTTTAAAAATCCAGTAGTTTTCGCGTTGTTTAAGTTTGCTGAATCGATTAGTGATATTGTGCGAAATTTGCTCTATAGGTGTAATAAGCAAACTGCTAAACTGACTATTATGTGTGGTGGAGAAATGTCGGGAGACACTATGTTTTAAAAAACCAGTATTAATGTTGAATCTGTGGTTATTGATTCTAGTCCGTAAACATTGCGTAGTACGGCCAATATATTGGAGATGACACGGACATTCCAACAAATAAATAACGAACGAGCTTCCACAGTTCAGGAAGCTATTGATCTTAAAAGATTCTTTAGTCATTGTGGATGTGTAAATGGAGGTCTTGTGAGTGATATTGGTGCAACACATACATCGCTGTCGGCCACATTTGAAAGAGCCTAAAATTCTAGGAAGCAAAATGGAACCAGGTACCATGGGAATTTTTAGTTTACTAGGTGCTAGAATATTTTTAAGAGTTTTTGATCATCGATAAGTAATGGTAGGTCTATCCGGTAATTCAGTTTTTAAAAAAGGATCATTTCTCAAAATGTGCCAATGTTTAACAAGGACCTCACGGATTTTTTTGTTTCCACTATTAAAAGTTGTAATAAAATTATTACTAAATTTCTGTTTATTTTCAATTGCTCTAACTTGCTTAATGCACGAAGATTGTGACAATAAAGAAGCTTTCTGACGTGCCCCTTTGATTAAACTTAAAGGAAAATGTTTTTCCCTGAACCTTTTTTCCAATAGGTTACATTCCTCTATGAAATCGGAGTCGGTTGTACAATTTTTTCTCACTCTTCTAAACTGTCCAAAGGGAACATTTTTTATCCATGGGGGGTAATGGGCACTGTTGAAATTTAGGTAGCTGTTCACATCAACCGATTTGAAATGCGTCTTTGTAATAAATTTGTTAATTCTAGTGTCAAAAGAAATAGTAAGGTCTAAAAAGTCGATAGCCAAAGTGGAAAAAGTGTATGTGAAAGACAGTCCTAAGTTATTTAAATTGAGATGCTCAATGAAAGATGAAGCTTCAGTCTCATTGCCCAACCAAATGAAGAGGAGGTCGTCGATATAACGTTTATAAAATAGAATTTTATTTTTGTAGGGGTGATCATGGTATATATAATGTTCTTCAAAATATCCCATGTATAAATTAGCATAGGACGGTGCGAATTTTGAGCCCATGGCGCATCCTTTAATTTGATTGTAGAATTTATTATCAAAAGTAAAAGCATTATGATTTAAAATAAAGTCGACACATTTGTTTAAAAATGTAATTTGATTCTCTGGCATACAGGTTTTAGTGGATAATGCAGAACTAATGACCTTTAGACCTTTGGAATGGGGAATATTGCTATAGAGGGCAGTTACATCAGCTGTGAGAAAATTGATGGGGTACATAGAATTGGTGATGTTAAGTGAGTGAAGTTCTCTGATTACTTGGGTCGAGTCCCTAAGGTATGATGGAAGACTGACTACTAAAGGTTGAAGATGAGTATCAATGAAATGAGAGAGGTTGCTAGTAAGGGACCCGATCCCCGATATGATCGGACGACCTGGGGGGTTAGTTATGGATTTATGCACCTTAGGAAGATGATATAAAAAGGGTATGCTTGGGAAGGGCATATTGAGAAAACCTCGTTCTTTTTTAGTGATGATACCTTCATGGAAAGCTGTATCTATAAGAAGGGCGTATTTAGGTATATGAATAGGTAACGGGTTTTTAGCTAATTTAACATAAAAATTGCTGTCGTCCAAAATTCTATATGATTCCACCAAATATTTGTCCTTGTCCATGATAACAATCCCACCGCCCTTGTCAGCAGAACGGATCACAATAGTATTGTTTTTGGCCAATGATTTCAGGGCAATTCTCTCCTGGTAAGTGAGATTCTGAGGAGTATTAATGGGTTTATCGAGGGATCTGAGTTCATTACCTACTAAAGCAGAAAAGGTTTCTATAAAAGAGCCTTGGTGGTGCAAAGGGTAAAAATTAGATTTAGGCTTCAAATTAGTGGCAATAATTACTTGGGGACTGACTGAAGTGGATGGTTCGGAAATCGCAGTCGGTAATGGAACGGTAGGGGCCATTTTGGACATAGAGAAATGTCTAGTAAGGGTAAGTTTGCGGATAAAACGATTAAGGTCCATAAAGAGATCAAAAGTGTTGGGAAGGGAGACAGGGCAAAACGAGAGACCTTTGCTGAGGAGACTAATCTCATGTGTATTAAATTCATAAGAGGAAAGGTTGAAAAGTTTGATTTTTAATAAATCGTTCGATGTTTCTTCAGATTGGTTGGTGAAGGTCTCTTTGTTTGCATTTCGTTTACGGCCTCCTCTTCTTCCTCTATATCTAATTTTCTTTTTGTCGATATTTTTTGAACTAAGGGAAAAAAATGTGTAATTGTTTGAATTTTTGGACTTATGAGGTAAGTGATGAGGTGGTCGTTGCTGTTGATGGTCGGCGTGACCGGTGGCATAGTGAGTTGGGAAGGAAGTCCTAAAAAAGAAGTAGTAGTGTCTAAAAAAGATACAGGCGCTGAAGCTGCAGCTTCAGATGCAACAAAAATTGCATCATTAGGCAATGATGCACAGGCGACATTCTCTGTGCAGGTGGGTAGAGACATTTCAAAAAGACTAGCAGAGGTATTATGAATGGACAATTGTAAGAGGGAGGGGGATAAGCCTGGGTCAGAGGATAAAATGGACACATTAGGAGATAGGGATATTGGGATGAGATTGGAGGACTCTTCAATGGTGGATTGGAATTGTAATAGACGAAATTCCAATTCTGAAGCCTTGAAAGCATTAATGGGTACTTTGGTAAGGTGATTAGTGGGTGGTGCTGAAATAGTATCCATGGGGACATTATGGTGCTTAGATACAGTAGGAACGGAGGTAGAGACTGGGGCTGAAACCATAATGCGTTTGTCTGTTGGTGAACCAAGGTGAGCGGAATTTGCAATAAGTTTAGAAGGATTATTGCTCCTCAAACTGTTCTTAAAAAATCTATTACGGGGTGAAAAATTACGTGGTTCACCCCTATTAAAACCGTTAGTACAGTTTTAAGAATAGATTTTTTAAGAACAGTTTGAGGAGCAATAATCCTTCTAAACTTATTGCAAATTCCGCTCACCTTGGTTCACCAACAGACAAACGCATTATGGTTTCAGCCCCAGTCTCTACCTCCGTTCCTACTGTATCTAAGCACCATAATGTCCCCATGGATACTATTTCAGCACCACCCACTAATCACCTTACCAAAGTACCCATTAATGCTTTCAAGGCTTCAGAATTGGAATTTCGTCTATTACAATTCCAATCCACCATTGAAGAGTCCTCCAATCTCATCCCAATATCCCTATCTCCTAATGTGTCCATTTTATCCTCTGACCCAGGCTTATCCCCCTCCCTCTTACAATTGTCCATTCATAATACCTCTGCTAGTCTTTTTGAAATGTCTCTACCCACCTGCACAGAGAATGTCGCCTGTGCATCATTGCCTAATGATGCAATTTTTGTTGCATCTGAAGCTGCAGCTTCAGCGCCTGTATCTTTTTTAGACACTACTACTTCTTTTTTAGGACTTCCTTCCCAACTCACTATGCCACCGGTCACGCCGACCATCAACAGCAACGACCACCTCATCACTTACCTCATAAGTCCAAAAATTCAAACAATTACACATTTTTTTCCCTTAGTTCAAAAAATATCGACAAAAAGAAAATTAGATATAGAGGAAGAAGAGGAGGCCGTAAACGAAATGCAAACAAAGAGACCTTCACCAACCAATCTGAAGAAACATCGAACGATTTATTAAAAATCAAACTTTTCAACCTTTCCTCTTATGAATTTAATACACATGAGATTAGTCTCCTCAGCAAAGGTCTCTCGTTTTGCCCTGTCTCCCTTCCCAACACTTTTGATCTCTTTATGGACCTTAATCGTTTTATCCGCAAACTTACCCTTACTAGACATTTCTCTATGTCCAAAATGGCCCCTACCGTTCCATTACCGACTGCGATTTCCGAACCATCCACTTCAGTCAGTCCCCAAGTAATTATTGCCACTAATTTGAAGCCTAAATCTAATTTTTACCCTTTGCACCACCAAGGCTCTTTTATAGAAACCTTTTCTGCTTTAGTAGGTAATGAACTCAGATCCCTCGATAAACCCATTAATACTCCTCAGAATCTCACTTACCAGGAGAGAATTGCCCTGAAATCATTGGCCAAAAACAATACTATTGTGATCCGTTCTGCTGACAAGGGCGGTGGGATTGTTATCATGGACAAGGACAAATATTTGGTGGAATCATATAGAATTTTGGACGACAGCAATTTTTATGTTAAATTAGCTAAAAACCCGTTACCTATTCATATACCTAAATACGCCCTTCTTATAGATACAGCTTTCCATGAAGGTATCATCACTAAAAAAGAACGAGGTTTTCTCAATATGCCCTTCCCAAGCATACCCTTTTTATATCATCTTCCTAAGGTGCATAAATCCATAACTAACCCCCCAGGTCGTCCGATCATATCGGGGATCGGGTCCCTTACTAGCAACCTCTCTCATTTCATTGATACTCATCTTCAACCTTTAGTAGTCAGTCTTCCATCATACCTTAGGGACTCGACCCAAGTAATCAGAGAACTTCACTCACTTAACATCACCAATTCTATGTACCCCATCAATTTTCTCACAGCTGATGTAACTGCCCTCTATAGCAATATTCCCCATTCCAAAGGTCTAAAGGTCATTAGTTCTGCATTATCCACTAAAACCTGTATGCCAGAGAATCAAATTACATTTTTAAACAAATGTGTCGACTTTATTTTAAATCATAATGCTTTTACTTTTGATAATAAATTCTACAATCAAATTAAAGGATGCGCCATGGGCTCAAAATTCGCACCGTCCTATGCTAATTTATACATGGGATATTTTGAAGAACATTATATATACCATGATCACCCCTACAAAAATAAAATTCTATTTTATAAACGTTATATCGACGACCTCCTCTTCATTTGGTTGGGCAATGAGACTGAAGCTTCATCTTTCATTGAGCATCTCAATTTAAATAACTTAGGACTGTCTTTCACATACACTTTTTCCACTTTGGCTATCGACTTTTTAGACCTTACTATTTCTTTTGACACTAGAATTAACAAATTTATTACAAAGACGCATTTCAAATCGGTTGATGTGAACAGCTACCTAAATTTCAACAGTGCCCATTACCCCCCATGGATAAAAAATGTTCCCTTTGGACAGTTTAGAAGAGTGAGAAAAAATTGTACAACCGACTCCGATTTCATAGAGGAATGTAACCTATTGGAAAAAAGGTTCAGGGAAAAACATTTTCCTTTAAGTTTAATCAAAGGGGCACGTCAGAAAGCTTCTTTATTGTCACAATCTTCGTGCATTAAGCAAGTTAGAGCAATTGAAAATAAACAGAAATTTAGTAATAATTTTATTACAACTTTTAATAGTGGAAACAAAAAAATCCGTGAGGTCCTTGTTAAACATTGGCACATTTTGAGAAATGATCCTTTTTTAAAAACTGAATTACCGGATAGACCTACCATTACTTATCGACGATCAAAAACTCTTAAAAATATTCTAGCACCTAGTAAACTAAAAATTCCCATGGTACCTGGTTCCATTTTGCTTCCTAGAATTTTAGGCTCTTTCAAATGTGGCCGACAGCGATGTATGTGTTGCACCAATATCACTCACAAGACCTCCATTTACACATCCACAATGACTAAAGAATCTTTTAAGATCAATAGCTTCCTGAACTGTGGAAGCTCGTTCGTTATTTATTTGTTGGAATGTCCGTGTCATCTCCAATATATTGGCCGTACTACGCAATGTTTACGGACTAGAATCAATAACCACAGATTCAACATTAATACTGGTTTTTTAAAACATAGTGTCTCCCGACATTTCTCCACCACACATAATAGTCAGTTTAGCAGTTTGCTTATTACACCTATAGAGCAAATTTCGCACAATATCACTAATCGATTCAGCAAACTTAAACAACGCGAAAACTACTGGATTTTTAAAATGAAAACTCTTCAACCTGATGGCCTCAATGATGTCTCTGAGTCCACTTTGGATTAATATTTGTCCTAATTACTAATACAGTTTAAATCTTATTTTCGCCATTTATGTTTTTAGTTTTTGATATGTTATTTTATATGTTTATGGCTATACTGTTTTTTGACCCATATTGTCGGCTTTATACATTTGTGCAATTTTATGTTTTGTACCATTGATGTTCCATCTTTCTTACTTGTATTTTCTCTTGCATTATCAGTAGTTTTTTTTTCCGTTATAGACACAGTCCTGATTTCTTGGGAAATTTTTCAGGACATTTGCCCTTTGCCAACATCAGCATTATTAGTACATACTGTTAATTATCACTTACTGTCCTTTACATTTGTACATGTCATTATTTAGCTTCTCGTCTCCACATCATTCTTCATCTCTATTTTTTCGTTCTCTACCTATTATCATTTACCGGCTGCCGGCTGTAACATCGGCTTTATAGCGTATCATTCATCATACCAGATCCATTTGTTCATAATTCTCTTATTAATTATTTAATTTCAGTATTTGCACCCCTATCCTCTCATTAATGACCACATTTATGTTTTCGCATTATAAATTTATATATATGACATCCCTTTTGTCTACATTCGTTGTACCGTTATTTATTGATGTTTTACCGGCATTTGCCGACTTCATTCTTTTAGTGTATAATGATTAATTTCTAATTGTCTTTCTGTCCTTCCTAATTATTGTGCCAATATATTGCCTATTTATACATTTTACATATTTTATTATATTGTTTATAATTGTTGCATTGACACCGGCACCTATTGTTCCGTTTATTTCACGGATAACACCTCATCCTGTTCTGCATCCCCTAATTTTGTACCACTTGTGTCAGTTTTCCTATATTGTTTCCCAACTGATGGACTTTATCTTTTCTTTTTCAACATTTTTATTATTTTGATTATGTTCATTACTTCGTGGTCACTGTTATCTGTTATTTTTAACCTTTGAACTCTGACGTCATCTTATCGCCCTGCCCCTGTTCACATTGGCGGGTTTTTTTGAACTTTATGACTCTATTTAAACTGTGATGTCTGTGCTCTTTTTCATGACCTGATGAAGATGCCGGTTCGGCATTGAAACGCGTAGTCATACCATTAAATTTTATTCAATTATCATCATTGCTTCATTGGATTATTATCATCATTATCATCATCTTTCCGAAGTTTTCACTTCGGTCCCATCCGTGTGCAGCAGCGCCTTTGCAGACTCTCTTTTTTTCCAGCCTACCCAGCATAGCATCTGCGGTCGTTCTTCTGGAATTACCGGCCTCGAGTCCCGGCAGCAGCAGCACCATTCTCTCCATCGCTCTTATTTCATTGCTTCAAGGTAAGCATCATTCCTCTTGATTATCCATTTCCCACTTGGGTAACCTGCACCATGTGGCGCCGTGTTTCGCTTTCTCTCATAAATGCTGTTGTGAATACTTTGAGGGGTCTAGTTTCTAAAATGGGGTGTTTGATAGGGGTGTCTAATATATGGGCCCCTCAAAGCAACTTCAGAACTGAACTGGAACCTAAAAAAATAAATAAATGAGGCAATACTTCGCTTCTTACATTATACTGATAATGAGCCGTGCCCACCCCGAGATGGCCCCAGTTTTGACCGTTTGTATAAATGGAGACCCCTATTAGACCGTTTCAGTGCCTGGTTTTCCCAAGCATACACCCCCGAAAAGTGTATTTCTATTGATGAGTCCCTGGTACATTTTAAAGGGAGGGTTCAATTCCGCCAGTACCTGCCGGGTAAGAGGGCAAGGTATGGCGTGAAGATGTATAAGCTGTGCGAGAGTGCATCAGGGTATACCTACAGATTTAGGATATATGAAGGAAAGGCCACCCCCAAACCAGACTAAATCCTGGACTACAATAGGTACATGGGAGGGATGGACTTGTCAAATCAAGTCCTGAAGCCCTACAGCGCCATGCGGTGTGGTATAAGAAGCTGGCCGGGCACATCATACAGATGGCTTTGTACAATGCGTACGTGCTACGTCGATGTGCAGGCCAGAGGGGAACTTTCCTGGAATTTCAAAATCTAATCTTTAGGGACCAGGAAGGGGGGGGGGCACCCAGTACTTCTGGAAGCGAGGCCACACGCATCGTACCAGGGCAACACTTTCCAGGAGAAGTTCCCCAAACCGGTGGAAAGGGAAAGAGTCAAAAGAGGTGCAGAGTCTGCTATAAGAGGGGGATAAGGAAGAACACAATATACCAATGTGACACGTGTCCCGAAAAACCAGGGCTCTGTATAAAAGATTGTTTTAAAATGTATCATACATCCCTTGATTTTTAATTTACCCTGATGCACTCCGCACAGCTTACCCCCCTCATCTTTCCCTTCTGAGCCCTGCCGTATGCCCAGGCAGCTGATAACAGCCACATGTAGGGTATTGCCGTACCCAGGAGAACCCACATTACAATTTAAGGGGTGTATAAATCCGGTGGCGCATGCTGGGCACAATATATTGGACACTGAAATGGCATAAATATATATAAAATTGCAAATCTCACACTGCACCATCTGCTGCGCACTTTTACACAGTACCTGTGGGGTCAAAATGCTCACTACACCTCTAGATGAATGTCTTAAGGGGTGTAGTTTTTAAAATGGGGTCACTTCTCGGGGGTTTCAGCTGTACTGGTACCTCAGGGGCTTCTGCATACATGACTTAGCACCAGAAAAGCTCCAGTAGGCCAAATGGTGGTCCTTTCCTTCTGAGCCCTCCCATGGGCCCAAACGGCAGTTTATCACCACAAATGGGGTATTGCCGCACTAAGGACAAATTGGGCAACAAAATGGGGTATGTTGTTCCTTGTGAAAATAAGAAATTTTGATAAAAAATGACATCTTATTGGAAAATATATCATTTTTTTCATTTCATAGCCCAATTCAAATAGGTGCTGTGAAAAAACTGTGCGGTCAAAATGATAACAAAAACCATAAATGAATTCCTTGAGGGGTGTAGTTTCCAAAATGGGGTCACTTCTGGTGGGTTTCCATTGCTTTGATACCTCTGGGGCTCTGCAAATGCGACATGGCACCCGAAAACCAATCCAGCAAAATCTGGACTCCAACAAACACATAGCGCTCCTTTCCTTCTGAGCCCTCCCATGGGCCCAAACGGCAGTTTATCACCACAAATGGGGTATTGCCACACTAAGGACAAATTGGGCAACAAAATGGGGTATGTTGTTCCCTGTGAAAATAAGAAATTTTGATCAAAAATGACATCTTATTGGAAAAAATATCATTTTTTTCATTTCACAGCCCAATTCAAATAGGTGCTGTGATAAAACTGTGCGGTCAAAATGATAACAAAAACCATAAATGAATTCCTTGAGGGGTGTAATTTCCAAAATGGGGTCACTTCTGATGGGTTTCCATTGTTTTGATACCTCAACACCTCTTCAAACCTGGCATGCTGCCTAAAATATATTCTAATAAAAAAAGAGGCCTCAAAATGCACTAGGTGCTTCTTTGCTTCTAGGGCTTGTGTTTTAGTCCACGAGCGCAGTAGGGCCACATGTGGGACATTTCTAAAAACTGCAGAATCTGGACAATACATATTTAGTAGTATTGCTTTGTTAAAACCTTCTCTGTTACAGAAAAATTTTTAATAAAATTGAAATTCAGCAGAAAAAATGAAATTTGCAAATTTCATTTCCACTTTGCTTTAATTCCTGTGAAATGCCTGAAGGGTTAAAAAACTTTCTAACTGCTGTTTTGAATTCTTTGAGGGGTCTAGTTTTTAAAATGAGGTGTTTTATGGGTGTTTCTAATACATAGGTCCCTCAAATCCACTTCAGAACTGAACTGGTACCTTCAAAAAAAGGCTTTTGAAATTTTCTTAAGAATATGAGAAATTGCTGTTTATGTTCTAAGCCTTGTAACGTCCAAGAAAAATAAAATAATGTTCAAAAAACGATGCCAATCTAAAGTAGACATATGGGAAATGTGAACTAGTAACTATTTTGGGTGGTATAACCGTCTGTTTTTCAAGCAGATACATTTAAATTCTGAAAAATGCCATTTTTTGTAAATTTTCTCTAAATTTTGCAATTTTTTACAAATAAAGACTGAATATATCGACCAAATTTTACCACGAACATGAAGCCCAAAGTGTCACGAGAAAACATTCTCAGAATCGCTTGGATAGGTTTAAGCATTCCGACGTTATTACCACATAAAGTGAAATATGTCCGATTTGAAAAATGGGCTCTGAGCCTTAAGGCCCAAACTAGGCTGCGTCCTTAAGGGGTTAAGTGATCTTATTAAGTCTTCTTAGTCAGAGTAATAGTTTGTATTAGGTTGAAAAACCACCTATATTTATAAAGAAAATGCTAAAAAATGTTTCATTTAGATATGAAAGTGTTACAAATTTAGTTTTTTTTAAAGACCAGTGATGCTTAATGAGGTAAACATATATCCTGAAATCTTGAATTTAACCACTAGGTCTAGACTTATCTAAACCTACTTTAATGTATAAAAATAGTCTAGCAGCTTCTTTACCATACTCCTGAGCATAGGTGGCCGGCTAAATGTTGAAATGACCACATATTTATGTAAAATGTGTATTGTTCAAGTTAACTGTATAAAGGATTTGTAAATTTGTGACGCAAAGGCATTAAAAAAGAGTGGTGCTGCAAAGTGGAGTATTTCCTGGATTTCAAATGTCAAAAGTTACAGTAATATAAGGCAATACCTTGCAGAGTTGTATTGGGTAATCCAATAAAAATATATAAAAATATAGCAGCGGTGGGTGCTATTGTCACTCAAGACAGAGCTAGAAAGTAGAGCCCCCTCTTTAGTGCGCAAAAAACCCTCTTTCTGCCAGATACTAACCAAATAGGTTTCTGTTCAGACCAGCCATTGCGAGAGCCATTCTTCCTTCAAGCTAAGTAGAGATGAGCGAACCGATTTGGCACAAAACTATGTCATGATGTAGCTGTCCCCATGTGATCATGGCAGCCTGTGATTGGCTGCAGCAAACACATGGGACAGCTATGTCATCTCACCTGCTGGCATGGACGCATCACTACAGGAGATCAGAGGAGGTGGTGAGCATGTTTTTTTTGTGTGGAATCGCAAGTGCCCCAATTGCCTTGTTTGACTCTATTATGTGCACTTGGATACAGTCATAAAAGACATAGAGAGTCTGACAGTGATATCGGGGGACTTTGGCGATTCGCTGCAAATTTATTCGGAATGAAACAAATCAGGAAATTAGCTTATTACTAAAGTTAAGGAATGTTAGGCTTTTTCCCTTTATTTGGAATAAAAATGGAAAGTAGAATCAATGCCTTGGTCTTGAACCCCTACTAATACCATTATAAAATAATTTGTCAATTAAAAACAATGCATAAATATTGAGTCTCAGTAAAAACCACATTAGTCTTTTTAGGGAATTTAATACTCTACATTCTGCACATAGGCCATGTCGGTAGAATGCTGTAAAGGATTACTACATTGTTATTGTTTTATTATTGTGGGTTTCTAAAAAGCCTAAACTGGGTGCCCAGGGTACACTATAGGGATTTGAGCAGATAAAATTTGAGGATAGAATTCTGTCCTTTAATAGTAGGTGGGAATGTCTTTGGTGTGAATGCAGTCCGATCTGATGGCAGCAAGTTATACAGCAGGAGGTGCTGAGCAGAATAACATATAGTTGTGTGGAAAAAAACAAAGTATAATTTGTAATTAATTGATATAAACCTCTACTCATTCTGGGTTTAGGAGTCCTGTGAACTATATATATTAATCTGCTCATCTCTTGTTCTACAACATGCTGTCCGCAGATCAGACTTCATTTTCAACATGACAGGTACCCTTTAAATGTGTTTTCTATGACATGTATTGTCAAAACCTCCTTAAGTTGCCGTATCGAAAAAAAATAAACTTTGTAATATACTTACCTTTGAAATTCTCCTATATTTCCCTGCTGCTGAGATCTTGTACTCACCAACTAGCATATTTAAAAAAAATATGAAATACTTTTAATTATTAGAATTAGACAAAATGACTACCAGGCACACTTCATAGGTGGCCAGTGCAGGTAAAGGCAAAGAGTGTCCAATCTCCCCCTTTTTTTTTTTTTTTTACCAAAGAAAGCAATGAATAGCTACATTATCGCTCAAACAGCCATAAATAATTCCAGCAACAAGTCCTACGTTTAGGAAATATTGGGGGAGATAATTTTAGTAAAAAAGATCAGCCAGTTGGATACATTAAAACCTAAGGGGTTAAATTCTGATTTTGAGTTAAAATGATTATTGAAACGGGACAACAGTCTAATACTAGAAGTAAAAAAAAAGTCTTTATTTAATACACATACCTAGAGTCAGTACTTGAATTGCTACTTCAACTAAAGAGTAAAAAGTTAGACAATATGCAGAAGATGTGCACATTCTGTTTTTGTATTCCAATATTTTTGTATGTCATTGTATCTATCCTTGCAGTAGATATTCATAGGCTCAGGAACATAGCAGTGTCATATGATTCCGATATTCAAAAACAAGCTGCATTTGATTGGTGAACTTGTATTACTACTCTATGTAATAATTTTTTGAATGGAAAAATAAACTTCATCTCTGATTGGTGGTCTTGGGCCATGTGATTGAGAGATATCCTGTAGTAGGATATGTTCTGACTTTGTAAATGGGATTTTGACTGGGCCCTTTGATTGGTGTGATCGGGTCACGTGAGCAGATAAGGAGATTAAAGAAATTCCTATATATATTTATTCTTTATATGCAACATTAGTTTCAAATAAGTATTAATAGTTTATATAAAAAGAGGATGCCATAAATTGTAGAAGAGTATTTTACTTGTTTTCTAATTGTTGGCAAACATATATGTTTCTGTGTTTTATCTGTCATATTTTTTCTATATTGATATGAGAAAGTGATATGGATCATGAAATACGATGGAACAGTTTTGTGATAGATATATATTTTTAGTACCATGTTTTATACTTTGTGATTGGTGGCAATTTTAAAAGGTTTAAAGGAACTTAGTACACACGCCCAGTATGCCCCGGAAGAAGCCGACAGGGCGAAACCCAGGGTTTGGGTAGATACTTGGCGTGCCACATGTTTTTAACTACTGTATTTTTCGGACTATAAGACGCAGTTTTTAGCTAGAATAAATCGTGCTAAAAAGTCCATCTGTCTTATAGTCGGCAGTCCAGGGACCCAGGGATGTAAAGATCTACACTCAACCAACCTAGAGGCACTCTAACAATGTCACAAATGGAAAACACCCTTAAATTCTGTGATTAAAGAGCACTGAAATTATACTAATTATTTATTTGGCAGTGCACTCTGGCCATGTCACATGAAAATACTCTGGAATATTGGGAATAAAAAGAACAAAAACTATACCAGTTATTTATATGAGAGTGCTAATGTTTAACAAGGGTCTCCTAGTCTATTAACATTTCTTCCTTGCAAGGCTCTAGATCAAACAATAGGGCAAAAATGTACAAAAAGTCTGTAAGGGGTGCTTCCTTAAGAGTGAACTTGGACATTGTTCAGCACCTCTTACACAATCTGCTGTTGATGTCTCAGTGAGTTTAACTTTATTGTCATGTTGCGCTGTGCCATTTGCCAGGTATTGTACCTTTAAGATATGTTGTGATGTTTACTTTATTTACCGGCGTGCACATTGGGCTGATGAGGACTCTGGTCATGTGTGCAGACGAAGAAGCGTGGTGCTGCTCGGGCCCAATCAAGGGTGGAGCCAGGCTATAAAAGAGGTATGAGTGAAGAAGCGCACAGACTGACAGTATTGCAGAGAACTAAAGGATGTCTGTGAAGAGGATTTTTTTTTTTCCAGCATTCGTTACTGAAAAGGAAGAACCTGTGTGTCCTGCTAAGTGGTTTCAGACCACTTCCAGCATCTTGACCCTAATCAGACTACTGTGTGACTTGGATCTTCCGTGGATAGTGCTCCGTGACTGTAAGTGTGTGTCCTGCAAGTGGCTTTGAACCACTTCCAATGCCTTGTCACCCATGTCCTTAAGAGTGAGGAGAGATCAAAGACCGGAGACTGCCACCGCCAAGTTGAGTGCCTTTCAGAGACTGTAAAAGACAAGCTAAGTGCCCTTCAGAGATTTAACTGCCAAGCTAAGTACTCTTCAGAGACTGTAACAACCAAGCTGTGTGCCAACCTTGTACCATTTATGCTAATTATAACTGTTGTAACCATTACGCTTTGCGCCCCAGCCAGAGTAAAAGTCTTGTTTTATTGAAATGTACTGTGTCTGCCGTCATTACTGCGCCATCCTTGGGTGGAGTCCTGCGGGCTACACTTACTAAAATCTTACCCTCTTACAAGTCCATATGCATTTATTTGCTTTAGATATAACCAAGTTTTTAGTTTAACGAAATTCTGGCAAAGTGAAAATTCTAAGTTTTGCTCATCTGTATTTCTTATATAGTGCTATGATTAAATGTGCTGGATTAAGCAGCTGGAGCATTTTGAGAAGATCGGGGGCTGCAGGGAATTTCTAATTCAGTATGGCTTCCCACAAGATCTGTCAAAAGATAGACGCTATTATAAAACATTGCTTCCAGTATTGAATTCTGCAATAGAGTCCTGAGGGAGGTATTGTGTAATGATTACTTCAGTTTTAGAAAACAAGCTAGTAGAGTCTGCAATATGTCAAGAATCATAATAAGGCCTTATTCACAGTTTGGTTTGGTGCAATATTTGTTGCCTGGTTATGGCTAAAAATGCATCAAACCTGAACCAACTATGTAATTTCTTTATCAAATTTAGTAATTCCACATGTTATACTAAACCCACGCCCCTTTAGCAGCTTTCTCTATTTCTCTTTCTGTTTCTCTTTCTCTCTCTCTCTCTCTCTCTCTCTCTCTCTCTCTCTCTCTCTCTCTCTCTATCTGAGTATCTGAGATGCTGAGCCAGCAGCTTATATAGTTCAGCATGGAAGTAAGGGGGGAGGGGATAGAGATATTCCTGGACACATGGGCAACAGCAATCCAGTAAGAAGAGCAGAAGTTCCCCAGGATCAAATCTCCAGAAAATTCATATCTACAAGTTGTTGTTCAATCAATGAAGAACAGGCATTACAAGCAATACATTTTAAGTTGGACCTACAAGGGGATTTCCAATCTGAACAAATAGGATTTATTTTAGAGTGTATTCAATTTGGCACACAATTCTTTCAACAGAAATCTGGCACTGCACATACATATAAATGTATATATATTTATTTATTTATAGTAATCCAGTGCTTATATCTAGGGGTTATTTACTGATCAGTGATACTATCATTATTCTTAGCGATTTAGCTTATTTAATGCATTCATAAAATGTGTTACCTCTGCATATAATATCTTTTTGTCTATAATTAAGTAATGCAATGCAAAACAGGATATTGTGCCAAGTATAGCACATCGTTGCTAACATAGGGGGGACAGTCTGTAAATCTTCTCAGCGAACTGTCCCACCAATTGAACAGCACCTTCAGAGATGTATGATCATGTGTGCAACATAGAGAAATCCATCCACCAAGTACAGCAGCTTCTTCAATATTGTAGGGGGAACCCACACGACACCAGCCTCCCCTGTGGTGGACCTTTCCAAGTCTCTTAGACCACTAATGTCTGAATGATTACAACTAGTGCTCAGTGATTTTAGATGGTTTTATGCTGATTTAGTTCTTTATGGTTTTATTTGATTTAATATTCTTTACACCTTATTATAGGCAATAACGCGGTTGTATGAACATGCACAGTTTTATTTATTTATGTCCCATAATTTTAGGTGTCTAGGGAGCCTGTAAATTTGTTGTGATTAGTTCTTTGTGGTTTATTGGGGTATAAGAACCATCCAGTGCACTCGACACCAAAACAATTATAGCATTCTATAGTGAGCAGTCCTATATACATTTAATTAAGTGACATTATACAGCATGGACATGGACATGAGAACGAGGAGTTTTCAGATCTTGGGAGTAAATTAAGATGTTGTCTAGAAAGACCAAAATTTATCCAGTGACAGCACTGCGATGGCAAGCACAGGGGGGATAGTAACTACTACTGACCGCTGAAACACGAAAGCTGTGGATGTCCCAGGAGGTGCATTTTGCGATGCGTCCAAGCGAGTCGATATTCCCTGGAGTGCATGAACTATGGCCTGGTAGCAGTTTCTTTGCTGAGTAACTTGGTCGGCAAGTTCATAGACATCTACTGGCAGAGGTATAGACATCACAATGCTTTTGGGATCCATGGCGTGCTTATACTGTTACTTTTATCACTGGAGAAGTGGATCCTCTAATCTGGGGTGTTGAGTCTAAGGAATCCTCCCATTTTTCCCCCATAACTTCAGCAAGGAGATATGGACTTTCCCTTATCAGATTCCCAGGTTGCTATTCCAATAGTCACAGATTGGCGGTGGATGTGCTATAGAAAAGAACTTGTAGCAAAGTCAGGAATTTAGCCATAGGTCATCAACGGAATATCAATCAGAGGATGAGATTAAATTATAGTCAGGAGTCAGGGCAGGAGTCAATACCATGAGTTGAACCAGAGGAAGCAGGTGGGAAATCCGAGGGACAAGGCAGAAGCGTAATCCAGGACCAAAGCCAAGGTCAAGGTCAGAGTCAGGAGTCAAGGACAGGGTCAAAATGCAATAAATACAATAGCCAAACAAATGATGTACCTTGATATGCAGGCAAGGTAAAAAAGCCGCAGTACCCTTTAAATAGGGTGCTGGGCCTGATGTAATTTTCAAGTGCTGGTTGGCATGTCAACCCACTGCCACTGTCAAAGCAGATAAGACGAAAGACAGTAACTATCGATGGACAGAAGGAAGTTGGAGCCTAGGCCGCCCATGGGGACTCGCCACGGATACCAGGTGGGGTGAGTAACAATATCATATATAAACTTATCCATGAGATATCTTATAAGATATCTTATTACTATTAGTTTTACTATATTATATGATTTTATTATAACTAGAAAAAAGAGTAAGCTCTGTGAAAAGTTTGTAAACTGCATAAATTAAAGGGGTATTCCCAGAATCGACAATTATCACTCATCTACAGGATAGTTTCTAATTGTCTGATCGCTAGGGGGGTCAATCGGGCCCCAGATCTTCCTCACTGCACTCCCCACAGTGAGGGGGAATTTGAAGGGAACGGTAAGAATTTGGGATCCTGGTACAGCCCCTTTAACATGGTGTTTATTCCAGTATAAAATTTCATAATGCAGTGTACAATGTCCACATACAAATAGTGTAGCATGCGCCACAAAATGCCATATATCCTTCCATTTTGTACTTAGCACTGTTTCAGTGATTCTTTGGAGGAACATTGTTGTGATATTTACTAAACCATACAAAACTCAATATCGGTTATATAGTTCAATGTTGCAAACTCGAATGCAATTTGTCATGCACATAGTCGCATGTATGATTGCATTTCACACTGCATGATCTGAAACTTACTTAGAATACTTTAGCAATTGCTTCCCTAGACATCAGTCCCACGGGCTACAAAAACAGATGGATCCTCTGGGAATCATTTTCTGTTTCTTTTCATGCAGAAGTGAAAGAGAATAGCATTCTCTTGGCTCAACCAGAACAACGCCACACAAGATTTGGGATGATATACTTTGTTACTTTTCTAAAATGCAACTTCATTGAGTAAAACTCTTTTTGCTGGAAATGTTTAGTCACATCGCAGAATTGAATGCAGGGTATTAGTAGTGAGGATGTCGGTTTCTAAAAAAAAAAACACCTACATATACAAAGTTATGTGTGATGGTGTGTATACTGTATATGTAGCTCTGATTTTTGAAGAACACAAATGGTTCAATAACAATCTGACCAAAATTGACATATAAAATGGAATGAGATGTGTTATAATGATTTATTTATAGTTCAGAAGAATGACGTGAAATTATTCACTGCATATGAAGTGATGATCTGCCCATAATCTTGGTACAAATCTCAGGAGTAATACCAATTTATATATCTAAAGCACAATCTGATTATGCAGAGTTGGTCTAGTCCATTATATTATATTTTCTTGTCACATTGTATGCCAACCATACAAGAAGTTTACGAAACATACTTCTAGCTATGATAAACGGCAAACATATTTGGAGTAATGTTGCATGAAACATGGTCGATTTGAATCATGGTTCCTGCTCCATGGCTCTTTACTTCTTTAATATAACTATTTGGAAATGTTGAAAGGCAGCCTGGTTCAGTGGGATTATTAGTATGCATTGTGTGTTCACTCACAGGCAATAATACAGTGGGAATTCAGCTATCTTGAGCATAGGCTGATGTGAAGCATATGATATTACTTATGTAGGCATGAAAGCAATCTGCTTTAATATCAGACACTTTACTGAAAAGAATGTCAGGGTTACCAGAGGTTAGACAGGCCAGTGTAGAAAAAAAGTAAAAACGAAAAAATTGTGTTTTTAATTCAAAGTTTCTAGTCCTTCTCTGTTTTAAGGGAAAGGAGAATAACATATTTTCGGCAGGGATGTCTAAACTCTATACTATAGTTCTTACTGTGCACACAAAAGATTGCCAATGACAAATGCATCTTCTGAAAAGAAGACAGATGGCTCAGTTATTTATGTATATTATGACCCACCTGCTAGTCATTTACTCAAGGGAATAGTGTATGAGAAAGAAAACATAACTCTGACTTTTTATGGAATAAATGCTAAATTATATGAATTTAAATATTACAATAGACATCTTTTTGAAAACATATAAATCAAAATTCTTAACACAATTATCGAAGTAAAAAAGTATATAGTACACTATTTATGGTGGTCTCAATTCAGAACACAGGTTATTGCAAAGCAATAATTCAATAAAAATTCATGATGTGTACACATTAACCACATTACCCCCAGTCTCATGTGTTTTATGAGATTGGTAAAAAACCGAAATATTCTGATGCAAAATTATTTAGGTATTTTCAGAGGTTTTTTTTCCATCTAACACTTTGTAGGACAAAAGTATTTTGTGTTTCCCTCTTAAACATCAATCTTCACTAAGAACCCTTCCTTTATTCTATAATGAGTTCATTGACACTATACTAACACTTTACAGAGTCTGTTTACAAACATACAGTATTTATCACCTTCAATACATAATAATTACTCTCGAGATTTACTGGCAAATGCCTCAGGGACTTGCCCAGTCAAGATTTTTCATTTCCATTTTCTAAATACTCATCAAGGTCAATCATGTGTGAAGACAGAATATTTTATTTTAATTCCTTCACCTTCAACATAAATAACTGGGTACTGCAGAACACATGTTCTGCAGAGGTGGTTAGATCACCAGATCTTTTGGGAATGGGCAAGCTTGGAGTATATATTTCTGGATTCTGCCTCTCATTCACAAGAAGGCACACTAATGAAGCTTACGCTCAATTCTCACCCCTTAGGAATGTCTGCCATTCATAGACATAGTCACCAGAGATATGCAAAATTACTCTAATTGAGAACCACTTTGATGTATCAAGATATAGCTGTTAGATAATTAAAGAGTCTGACCAAGGTCTATCTTAGCTTAATACTATTCGGAAAAAGATCACAACTGGCATCTTGTATACAAACATGCTTAGATTTTTTTTCCCCTAAAGTATAGCTATCATTATCCAAGCTACAGTAATTCAAGTATGTTTAACGAAATAATTGCACATAATGTTACATTAGGGTTATTTTAATATAAAAGAAAACATAGTTTATGGACTCCATTTGGCTATAACATATACCATTTTTACTTTTTCATAAATAAAGTAGATTTTTAGTATGTACGCATGGAAAGTCTAGGGAAATATAGCTGTAGCTAAACACTTAACTTAACTTTCATTTCTTTAATGTATTTTGGCAAGAAGACACACATGTCTAATATGTTAACATATTGATAGATACATAGATAGATTTTAGTTTAGTTTATAAAATATATAGTTACGACGGTATAGGATTACATTTTCATTATATAATACTTGTTTCAGCCAGCTAAGATAGAATTGTGCAAGGCTGGGTTCACACAGTTTTTTTACGAGTTTTCTGACATTGAAACCGCGCCGCAAAACTCGTCAAAAACCTGCCAAAAATGCCTCCCATTGATTTCAATGGGAGGAGGAGGCGCTTTTCTCCCGCGAGTGGTAAAACCGTCTTGCGGGAGAAAGAAGGGACATGCCCTATCTTCGGGCGTTTATGCCTCTGACCTCCCATTGACATCAATGGGAGGCAGAGAAAGCATATTTTGCAGAGTTTTATGCCCTCATGGGCATGACTTTTATGGGCACTCAATGGCCGCGGGCGAAAAACGCAACGAAAATCGCCGTGCAGGCAGAGGAAAATCTGCCTCAAACTTCCAAACTGAATTTTGAGGCAGAGTTTCCACCTGCAAAATACTTCATGTGAACCCAGCCTAAAATTGTATCTCAGTCAGAAGAGGTGTAAAATTAGCATAAACATCTGACAAAGATGGAATAGTTCTATAATATAAAAAATACTTTTTGGGCAGAAGAGGCTAATAAGGGATCTAGAAGTAGTGTTAACAGAACCAAATATCCCTTTCTGGCCTTCTCCCTGATGATCATAAAAGAGGCGGCATCACTACAGCAACCTTATTAGATGCCTATTGGGGAGGAGTGAAATAGTTGTAGAGAAATTTTTAGTTTATTTAAATAGGGATATTAAAAATAAGAAATATGCTATTATTCAAAAACTACATGGAATATTATAGATGCTTCGAGTACTAACCAATTTAGCAAGTGTGAAAAATCTGTATGTTCCCTTCTTACCAAAGTATTTTAAAACATAAAAAAACATTATCTAATAGCAAATTCCATAAAATTAGACTCAATTCAGTAGAATAAAATCTGCAAAATATTAAGTCATATTTTTTAAGCAATGTTTTGTCAATTAACATTGGCAATATTTTTCTTTTACTAGTTAATTAACTGAATAAAATTATTGTATCTTTCTAATTTTAACAGAACCAAATGAGAAGAATACACTATTCTACTTTAATTTTCCAATCAGAAATGTTGCCAGGTATGTCTTGTAGATTGCAACAAACTAAGAAGAAAAGACGGAAGATTGAGTTTTGGTACTAATCAATATTTCCTAGATCTCTGTAGGCACTTTAGTGATTAAAGCAACATCATTTCTTACTTCTTATCCAGTTACTGGGTCTGTTGCCTGTTCCTTCCCTCCCTCAAATTTAAAGACTGATTGACTTATAGGAGCATCTTTTTTTAATCTAGACTCCCATATATATATATATATATATATATATATATATATATATATATATATATATATATATATATATATATATATATATATATATGTCAGTCATAACAACAATACTACTGACGTATGAAATTAGTAACATTAATGATCTCATTACAATGGCATCTGTTAAACCCTAAGGCTGGATTCACACGACCATGTTACGTCCGTAATGGACGGAACGTATTTCGGACGGAAGTCCCAGAACGAACACAGTGCAGGGAGCCGGGCTCCTAGCATCATAGTTATGTACGATGCTAGGAGTCCCTGCCTCGCTGCAGGACAACTGTCCCGTACTGAAAACATGATTACAGTACGGGACAGTTGTCCTGCAGTGAGGCAGGGACTCCTAGCGTCGTACATAACTATGATGATAGGAGCCCAGCTCCCTGCAGTGTGTTCGGTCCGGGATTAGCGGCCGAAATACGTTTCGTCCATTACGGACGTAACATGCTCGTGTGAATCCAGCCTTAAGGACGCAGCCACTTTTGGACCAAATGACACAGCCTCATTTTTTAAATCTAACATGTGTTACTATATGTGGTAATAAGTTCTGAATGCTTTTACCTATCCAAGCGATTCTGAAATTGTTTTCTCGGAGTCGTGACATATTGTACTTTAAGTTAGTGAAAAAATTTGGTCGATAAATTCAATATTTTTTTGTGAAAAACACCAAAATTAGAGAAAAATTTCAAAAATTTGCATTTTTCTAAATTCAAATGTATCTGCTTGTAAGACAGATAGTTATACCACACAAAATAGTGACTAGTTAACATTTCCCATATATCTACTTTATGTTTGCATAATTTTTTGAACATCCTTTTATTTTTCTAGGACGTTACAAGGCTTATAAGTTTAGCAGCAATTTCTCACATTTTCAAGAAAATGTCAAAAGCCTATTTTATTAGGGAACAGTTCAGATCTGAAGTAGCTTTGTGGGTCTTATATATTAGGAACCCCCACAAATCACCCCATTTTAAAAACTGCACCCCTTAAAGTATTCAAAACAGCATTTAGAAAGTTTCTTTACCCTTTATGCGTTTCACAGGAATTAAAGCAAAGTGGAAGGGAAATTTGCAAATTTCATTTTTTTTGCAGAAATTCCATTCTAATCCATTTTTCCTGTAATACTGAAGGTTTTTACCAGAGAAACACAACTGAATATGCAGTTTTTAGAAATATCCCAAATGTGGCCCTAGTGTGCTGTGGGCCTGAAACAAAGGCCCCAGAAGCAAAGGAGCAACTAGTGGATTTTTTGGCCTTCCTTTTCTTAAATTATATTTCAGGCACCATGTCAGGTTAGAAGAGGTCTTGTGGTGCAAAAACAAAGGAAACTCCACAAAAGTTACTCACTTTTGGAAACTACACCCCTAGAGGAATTCATCTAGGGGCGTAGTGAGCATTTTGACCCCACAGGTATTTCATAGATTTCATTAGAATTGGGCAGTGAAATTGAAAAATTACATTATTTTCCAATAAGATGTAGCTTTACCTCAAAATGCTACATTTTTTCAACAAATAAATGAAGAAAAGCACCCCAACATTTGTAAAGCAACTTCTCCAGAGTACGGAAATACCCAACATGTGGTCATAAACTGCTGTTTGGGCAAGCGGCAGGACTCAGAAGGGAAGGCACGCCATTTAGCTTTTGGAGTACAGATTTTGCTGGATTGATTTCCCTGCACCATGTCGCATTTTGAAAGCTCCTAAGGTACCTGTACAGTGGAAACCCCCAAAAAGTGACTCCATTTGGGAAACTACACCCCTAGACTAATTCAACTAGGGGTGTAGTGAGCATTTTGACCCCCCAGGTGTTTCATAGATTTCATTAGAATTGGGCAGTACAAATGAAAAATAAAAACATTTTTCCACTAAGATGTAGCTTTAGGTCAAAATGGTTCATTTTCTCATCAAATAAAGGAGAAAAAGCACCATAACATTTGTAAAGCAACTTCTCCAGAGTACGGAAATACCCCATATGTGATAATAAACCACTGTATGAATACACATAATGGCTCAGAAGGGAAGGAACGCCATTTAGCTTTTGGAGAGCAGATTTTGCTGGATTGGTTTTTCTGCACCATATCACTTTTGCAAAGCCCCTTAGGTACCAGTACAGTGGAAACTCCCCAAAAGTGACACCATTTGGCAAACTGAACCCATTGAGGAATTCATCTAGGGGGGTAGTGAGCATTTTGACGCCACAGGTGTCTCATAGATTTTATTAGAAATCGGCAGTGAAAATGAAAAATTACATTATTTTCCAATAAAACATAGCATTAGTTCAACATTTTTCATTTTCTCAACAAATAAAGGAGAAAAAGCATTGTAACATTTGTAAAGCAACTTCTTCAGAGTAGGAAAATACCCCACACGTGGTCATAAACTGCTAGTTGGACACACAGCAAGGCACTAAAGGGAAAAAGCGCCATTTAGTATTTGGAGTGGAGATTTTAAAAGATAAATTTTTTTACACCATGTTGCATTGAGCTATAGTACCAGTACAGTGGTACCCCCAAAAAAATTACCCCATTTTGGAAACTAGATCCCTCAAAGAATTTATATAGGGGTATAGTGAGCATTTTGACCCCACAAGTGTTTTGCAAAAATGAGTACACCATAGATGTTGCAGATTGAAAATTGCCGTTTTCCACAGATATGCCATTTCAGTGCCCAATGTGCTTGTACCACCGTAGACACACACTCCCTAAATTGTTAAGCGTGTTCTCCAGAATACAGTAATACCCCATATGTGGTCATAAATTGCCGTTTGGGCACACTGCCTGGCTCAGTTGGACCACCATTTGACTTTTGAAGCGCAGATTTTGCTTGGTGTTTTACTGGTATTTCAGCTTATAATGTGAGGGCATATGTAAGCTGGGCAAAGTACATCAGGGTATATGTAAGCTGGGCGGAGTATTGGTGTGGTACGCTTTGAACCAATCCTTTATGCACAGGCCGGGTTTATTGGGTATTATACAAAATATCTGCGCTCCAGTATTGCCTAATCTTTGACTTCTTCACTAGCCCTATAAGCAGCACAAGGCCCTAAAGTTTCCTCATCTCCGCTGCATCTACAGAGTCCACCTGTGGACCCAAAAAATTAGTCTTGGCCGTCATTTAGCATCATTCTGCATCATTGCCTTTTGAGAGTCATAACGTGTTATTTTTCCGTTGACGGAGCTGTGTGAGGGCTTGTTTTTTGTGGAACGAGCTGTAATTTTTATTGGTTCCATTTTGGGGTACATGCGATTTTGTTTTATCACTATTTTTATTAAATTTTTTGGGAGATGAGGAAACCAAAAAACAGCAATGCTAGCACGTTTTTTTTTATTTTTTACAGTGTTCACCGTGCAGTATAAACAACATGTTAACGTTATTCTGCGGGTCGATTTGATTACAGCGACACCAAATTTATATTGTTTTTTTACGTTTCACTACAGTCCCACAATAAAAATACTCTTTTCTAAAAAAATCATGTTTTAGTGTTGCCATTTTCTGAGAGCCATAACTTTTTTATTTTTTAGTTGATATCGCTGCGGGAGGGCTTGTTTTATGCATGACAAACTGTAGTTTCCATTGGTACCATTATGCGTTAGGCTGGGTTCACACGACCTATTTCCAGGCGTAAATGAGGCGTATTATGCCTCGATTTACGCCTGAAAATAGGGCTACAATACATCGGCAAACATCTGCCCATTCATTTGAATGGGTTTGCCGACGTACTGTGCAGACGACCTGTAATTTACGCGTCGTCGTTTGACAGCTGTCAAACGATGACGCGTAAATTGACTGCCTCGGCAAAGAAGTGCAGGGCACTTCTTTGCAACATAATTTGAGCCGTTCTTCATTGAACTCAATGAAGAGCAGCTCAAGATTTACGAGCGTCACAGACGCCTCGTATATTACGAGGAGGAGCATTTACGTGTGAAACAAGGCAGCTGTTTTCTCTTGAAAACAGTCTGACTTTTCACACGTAAATGCCTGCTATCGTGTGCACATACCCTTACTTGTAACTTTTTGATCACTTTTTATTAAAACATTTTTAAGACAAGATGACCAAAAAAGAAAATGCTGTCACAGTTTTTATTAGATTTTTCTTACGGTGTTCACCGTGTGGTAAAAATAATGTGATATTTTTATAGATCAGGTCGTTCCGAACTCGGCGATACCTATTATGTATAGGTTTTTTTTCATGTTTTCATTTCTTTTCTAATTATAAAGCAGTTGATCAGGGAAACAGGGCGATTGTTGTTTTTATTAGTTAAAACTTTTATTTATTTATTTATTTTTCTTTAACATTTTTTTTTACCTATTTCACTTTTCTTTTTACACTTACCTGGGGACTTGAAGATCTGGTCTTCTGATCCCCAGTACAATACACTGCACTACTTATGTAGTGCAGTGTATTGTAACTGTCATTCTTCATCTGACAATTAGTGTATTAGGTCCTACCTAATAGGCTTCCATACCTTGGCAGCCAGGAAGCCTAGCAACGGCTTCCTGATTGCCATAGAAACCATCACCACCCACGATCCATCGCGGGGGGGCCGTGGGGGTACAGAGGGAGTCTCATCCCTCTGTCAACCACTTCAATGCGGCGGACACCATTGACAGCCACATTGAAGGGGTTGAACGGCGGCGATCGGCGATAACTGCCATCGCCTCCATTGCAGCGGAATGTCAGCTGTGTATGACAGCTGAGAGCCGCTGAAGATGAAGCGCGCACAGCTCCTGTGCCTGCTTTATCTACAGGGCGTAACTGTACGCCCTTGTGCGGGAACTCACTTTGAATTTGGATGTACAGTCACGCCTAATAGAGGGAAGGGGTTAAGGAGAGGGGATATATCAGGCAGCAAGTGAACAGTTATTTCTTGAAGTTAATGTGTTGAGGCAACACTGCAATTTACAGGATTTAAAGGAACTCACTGCTAACATCTTGGTGCTAGATACCACACGACAACTTCATAGGTCTTATAGAATCAATGCACCGTCAGACTTGTTTTGGCTGCATGAGGGGGACCTACATAATATTAGGCAGGTGGTTTTAATGTTATGGCTGATCGGTGTATGTATATGTGTATATATACATATATATATATATATATACATATATGTATATATACACATATACAGTGGGAGAATTTATCAACCTTTTTATGCCAGTTTTCTGTGGTAAAAAAGTAGCAAAGGGGGCCAAAAGGTGCAATTTTGCAGTGCAAATTGCGACTTTTGGCCTTTTTGCGCTGAATCACAGTGGTCCTAATACATTTGTTATAATTTACGCCATAAAAGTGGCTTCAATTATAGTGAAAATCTATGGTCAGCTTCTAGATGGCATAGATTTTAATCTTTAAGGTGTAGCAAGGTAAAGGCCTGTGCTGAACTCCGTACCTTGCCCCCCTAGATCGAGCTATCCCCCCAACCACCATTCCCAGCAGACCATTAAATTAACAAAAAAAAAAATAATGCTCACTTCACCGCTCCTCTTTTCCCCTCTGGGTCTCTTCAGCAAGACCGGGCTCATACAACTTACTGATACCAGGTAGCTTTAGAACATTGTATGTGATGAGGCACAGATTATGTTGAGTGCTGCGGCAAATACAGGGCCTTGATGCTGAAGGGGATCCGGAGGGGAAAAGGGGAGCCACGAGATGAGTATGTATTTTTTTTCATTTTTGGCTGATGGGGAGAATGGGTGGTGCAGGGCCTCGGTTGTGTCACAATTGTGGTGCACAGCCAGCCAAAACATTCAACCCATCAGTACCCCACAATCGCATGGAGGCGGTGTCAATAGACTTACAGAGGGAGCACCCTTATTCCTTAGGTGTCGTGGTCGCTATTGACCGTGGCATCTCAGTGGTTAAATGGAACTGGTACCCACAAGTGAGGGCACTGGCACAGCTCCTGTGCCTGCACCCTCACTGCTGTATACTATTTTGTGGGTTCGTGAGAGCAACAAGCTCACTGCGACATAATGGTATGTCTCAGGGCAGGAAGGGGTTAAAAAGTACAATTTACATTCCACGGGAATATTTGGTCTCATATGAGTCATAGTACAGTCATTTTCCTATGGGAGAAAATGTAGCAAGAGACCTCACAACTATCACAAATAAATAACATGGTTGGATTTCTTTCAATGGATGCAAGGTGGCATGTGAAGTCGCACCATGATTTTACCAAGATTTGCAGGTGACGCCGTGGAGCCCCAGCCTATACACCTCAGTATTTTGGAGACAGAATAAAGAGTGTACAAGAAAGCAAGAACATCACACATACAGGTAACGTCCATGGACTGGTATGAACCTATGATGAGCTTACCATTTTCTACCACACCTTCTTCTCAATGTACTCTCAAAGATGTTCTATCAATGTACTCTCAAAGAAGTTCTCTCAATGTACTGTCAAAGAAGATTGGCACAAGTTGTTATGTGGACCTAAACTCAGGATGTTGTCAAGGTTGGATGAAAGAGAACAATCTATTTAAAAATGTAGCCAAATTGACATATTAGACTGTATTTTTTCTTTTAATTTATAAAAATTATGGTCCTACAATATTTTTATATGAGACAAATAATGTTTCTTTATTGTCAATGTTTAAAAAAAAAGAAATACCCTATATGAGAACAAATAATTTTAACTTTAAAGTATTTTCTTGATACTTCTTGACACATTTACGAGGTTAGTGACATTGGTTCTTCAAAGTGAACTTGTCATATTTAGTTTATTCATAGTATCTTGATTGTAATCTGTGAATATCATGTGCAATCATTGAAATAGCGGATTTAAATTCCCTTGGGAAAACCACTCCTATTTCTTCTATCTCATTTAACAAATTATTAAAGATTATTTTTCTTAAAATGTAAAAGATGAATACATTTCTTGATTAAAAAATATATTAAAACAACGACTGCTCCAAATTCCATTCATATATATTTCAAATTATGATGTATACTTTTTTTTATAAAGTATTATTTTTTTATAATATAGTTTATGTATTTTGTAACATTTTCCCAGTGTATGCTCAATATTCAGCATTTCTATATAATAATATTATACTAGTTAATACAAAAGTATATGAAAAAAAAAGTAACAAAGTAGTCAATAGTGACAATATCAAGCACAACATGGTATTTTGCTATCTCCCAGAAGATCTTCATTACAAGCTGCTTTAGTGAACGCATACATTGTTTCAGATGTAATAAAAGCCCACATTTCACAGGAACCGTCTTCTGTATTTAAGGGTGCATTCACAGCCTACAAATAAAAACAAATGTATAGGCTTACACAATCTTTGACCTAGTGTGAGATTATATGAAATAGGGCATGTTTGGATTTTTATTGATACACTGAGACAAAACACAAGAAATACAGCAGGTAAAAATGTAAGATAATAAAAAAAAAAATTGCAGTTTATATAGATTTTCTGCAAAAGAAATATGCAAATAAGATTCCGTTGAAATAAAAATGGAACAATTATGTTCTCTTTCTCTACAATTTTTCACTGCAACATTCTCAAAATAAATCGCAAAGTTGTAAATTCATCTCTATAATAAAATCCCCAGTTAAACACTTGATAAAATGTGTAGGCATTCTGAAATGTATACAAAATTTACTAAAACAATATATTCTGCTGCTGTTTTGGACCAAATAACTACTGACAATAAAAGAAGCAGAAACAAACATTGCAACCAAATTTTACAGGTGTTGTGTAACAAGCACAAAATCCTCCGAAACTGTAAGAATAGGTTGTATAAAATGCATGGATCCCCAACATGTCTAGGTTTCCTTGATTGGACCTTTAGAAAATGGAATTACTATGCTTAAAAGGAACTTACCGCTAACTTTAGGCTATTTTTTACGAGGCCTGTATAAAATAGTGGCAGACACGCTGACTTCAACAGTCTGCCACTCATGTCTGATAATTTCATGATTTCGAATAACTCATATTTTGTATGTTGTAGCACTTTGCAAGTGCTGGGAGGCGGTAGTCCCCCGACTCCTGCATTCTGAGATTTGTAACGTATCTAATACCAATGATATGTGCATATCATTGGTATTAGATACCCTTTCTCCACAGCGCCAACACTAACCATTTTTCCATTGACCAGCGGCAATAGAGTTTGATAAGGGCCAAATGTAATGGCCGAAACATTACAAATCTCAAATTGTTGCCATGTTTTGAATGAATCTTTCATTGCATATTCAAACGGAGTGCTCAAGTTTATCTTCATAGAATTGACGAGGTGAGAACCCTATCTACAGCACCCAGATAATTTGCAGAGTGCCACAGATTTGATTCATGTAATGAGATGATGGACAGAAGCTCCGACCAATAGGAATCAGCCAGAGACTGAGGGTTAATTTCCTTTGATTGCATCACAGGGAATCCCAATGACAAAAACTAAGCTCATACCATATATGGGCAGACAGTCTATAGTCCATTCAAGAACTTCAGGGTTGTCTAACCATATTCCCTAATGTTAGGGCATAATTATCAACTGCCTGTTTACTATTTGTACAGTATTCTTTGGCATGCAAATATTTAGCTGCCCATTGGATTTCTAATAGAAGTGATCTACAATTGCATAAAAAAAGTTAGTGAACCCTTTGAAATTGCCTGGATTTCTGCATTTATTACTAATAAATTTGTGGTCTGATTATTGTCAGCAATATAGACACCCAATCGAACTAAACTAATAACACACAAACAGTTGTACTGTTCATGTCTTTTATTGAGCTCATTGAAAAAACATCTATATAAACAGGGAGTAAACACCATTATTGTGCAGTGTTTTTACAATAGTGGACACATGTACAGAGGTTTTTGAATTTTGTTGAGTCTTACGTAGATCTTACTCGGGATTGATGTACACCCAGCTCTTTAGCTATGCTTTTGTAGCCTTTTCCAGCTGCACACGTCTCTATAACAGGGAGAAAAAGTAAGTGAACACTATTCTTGTTCAGTGTTTTTCCAATAGTGGACACATGAACAAATTGTAGAATCTTACGTAGGTCTTACTCTCGGGTTCTTTATAACCTCAGGGTTGTGCTCTTGAAGGGATTTTAACAGGACGGACACTCCGGAAGGCAAGGCAGCAACAGTCTTGAATGTTCTCCATTTATAGATATTTTGTCTAACTCGGGATTGATGTACAGCCAGTTTTATAGCTATGCTTTTGTAGACTTTTCCCGCTGCATGCGTCTCTATAACACAGGTCTTCTGAAAGCTGTTTGCCTCAAGGCATGTTTTACACTAACCTATCTTTCCTGAGAAGAATAGATTTGTCAGTAACCAGGCTTTGTGTGTCTTTATTTAAAGGACAAAGCCCCAGTAAAACACTTGCAATCTCATCTCCTTAACTGAAACACTTATAATGAAATTAGCTCTTAAAAAGGTTCACTTACTTTTTCTCCCTGAACTCTGGATGTTTACTCAATTTGCTAAATAATAGACATCAACTGTACAACTGCTTTTGTATTATTAGCTTAGTTCGATTTTGTTTTTCTATAATTCTGACTTAAATCAAACCATATATTATGAGTAATCAATTTAAAAATCCAGGTGATTACAAAGGGTTCACTTACTTTTTCTGCAACTGTACATACAGGTGAATGCTGGGAGGACAAAATATTTCGCTTTATACCATGACATTTGAAAGAACATGACTTCATTGTGACATCATGAGTTTCTATGCCAAAGACCCAAATGCAGGACGGAAACTTCCTACATTTTGGACACAGTACTAAATATAGTGCTCTCTTTGAGCAGCCTTTTTAGCACTATCTCTGACAGAGAGCTAATTATTTCAGCTCCTGTCACCTCAGGAGAGTTTGGCTGAAGCCGTCAACCTGCTCTTCATACTGGCAGAGCCCTCTAGACCTCTATCTGTTGAGTTTAGACAATAGATGTATGCCCCAGTTGCATGGGTACAGTCGGTTGGGACTTACAATTTCAGACTGAAGGCAAGAAGGGGTTAAAAACCTAGTAATAAACAGAACATGTTGGGATGTTAAAAAATATAAAACAAAATTTTTTAATAGCAAATAAAATTAAGAAATACTAAAGATATGCACTATTTCCAGGTCACTATGCAAGTATTACAATGAGACACAGGCTGCTCCACATACCTGTGCGATTAACGCGCCTCTCCTCATCTCACTGCCGCTGCCAATCTATTCATAGCGGTGGTAGCCAAGCTCGTCCACATTATAAAGGGACAGGACTATGTCCGCCAGTCAGTGCACAGCCTGTGGCTGGTCCTCTCTCATTATTTAAATCTGCTCAGAACTGCCACACCTTGCCTGAGCAAAAAGGTTCTTTGCAACCTGCCCATTTGTATTGATATTTGTTTAAGATTTGACCCCGACCCAGGTCACTGCCTGCCCTGACCTCTATCTGTCTTATCAGGTTACTTGAACTCTTACAACCCTGATCTCATCTTTTTAGTGCCATGCTTTTGTTTATTGATTCTGGCACCTCACTTTGTAAAATACCATCTGCAAGCCATCAATAATTGCTATAGGAGACTATTTTGTGGACATTACTAGAGGATCCCCTGTATTAACTCCATTACCTGTGAGGAGCATTTTAAGGTAAAGACTTCAAAATCCCTGAGGCTCTGCCCTAGCCAAATCTGATTGTGACACAGTGAGTCCATGCCACTGTCCCAAGACCAAATTTAAAACATTGATAAAAAAGACCATGTGATCATGAGAAAAAAACACCTGATTTTCTTGGGATACCCTCAGGCGGATATAATTTACTCATCAGAGGCTTTTCTGAAACATTCGACTTTCAGCACTTGTCTATTTATATATAGTATGTGTGGACGTGCCCCAGTTTTCTGCAGAATATTTCATATTATATACATTTCTATAGAATCGGCAGAGTATTATGTGAGCTCTTACCCAGGAAATGTCATTTAAACAGGTTTTCCCACAAATGACACTTATCACGAATCCTGTAAACTGGTGATAAGTGTTGTTCACAGAAAACCCTTTTAAGGTTTCGTTCACATCGGCGCTAGGTCCCCGTTCCGATGGAAAGCACAGACGGAACGGGACCCTGACTGACACAAACGGAAACCAAAGATCGATTTTGTAGATTCCGTCGTTTTGATGGAATCAATAGCGTAGTCGACTACACTATTGATTCTGCCAAAACTACGAAACCCCTGCACAACTGAGACAAACTGAAACCATTGGCACCCGATCCGTCACCATTGAAATCAATGGTGATGGAAACGGAAAACTTTGGTTTCCGTTTGTGTCGGTCAGGGTCCCGTTTCGACTGAAAGCTCCAACGGAATGTCGGAGGGGATGCTAGCGCAGATGTGAACGAAGCCTAACTTCCTAGAAATAATTTTAAGAACAACAGAAAATGATTCCCACTGTTTTTTCAACCATTTTCTACTTAGGGTATGTTCACACGGCAGCATCCAATACGCCTGAAATTACGGAGCTGTTTTCAGGCGAAAACAGCTCCTGAATTTCAGACGTAATTGGTCGTACTAGCATTTTTTGCGGCGTCAATTACGGACGTAATTGGAGCTGTTTTTCAATGGAGTCAATGAAAAACGGCTCCAATTACGTCTCAAGAAGTGACATGCACTTCTTTGACGCGGGCGTCTTTTTATGCGCCATCTTTTGACAGCGGCGCGTAAAAAAAAGCCAGTGTGCACAGAACATCGTAACCCCATTAATTTCAATGGGCAGATGTTTGCCGGCGGTTTGGAGCCGTATTTTCGGAAGTAATTCGAGGCGTAAAATGCCCGAATTACGTCCGTAAATAGGGCGTGTAAACATACCCTTACTTGTAAGTTTGGATTTCCTTGCATTTTCTTTTCTTTTTCTCTTCTCCTGGTAAGGGCAATTTCAGGGAGAGTTTTAAAGGTGATAAATGTTATATCTATTCTATGGTTTATTTTGAAAGCTACAGTATAAAACTGTGTCATGGTGGGTGTGTGGACCCACTGGGCTGTACCGCCGCAATGAGATAGCAACTGGCCAACAGGATACCAAGTCAATGTCTATAGTTCAAATAAGGGTACCTGTGGTAATTCTGACAGTAGCGATGGTTAGGCTCGGATGGGACCTTGGCAGCAGACAGACCACAGGTGATATGTAACACAGCAGGCATAGTATACAGCACAACATGACTCCAACTCTCTATGACACAGGAACAAGGTAGCACAGGATATAGGATACAGGTAGCAGGTACGGGAATTGGAAAACACTAAGGGACCATTTGCAAAGACTAACATGGTTAAACACAACAACGCTTAGGCAATGAAGGAAGGGGCAGGGCCCTTCTTATAGTCCAGGGTGATCATGGCCTAATTTTACATACTTTTCAGGTGTGCGCGCTGGCCTTTTAAGGCCAGTCACGAACGTGCGCACGCACCATATGGGACACAGCAGAGTGAAGCAGAAGTGAGTGCTGGTGTCTCCTTAGGAGGAGATGCGGGCCAGCGCTCACAGATCCTTGGCTGCGGCCGTCGGGAGGTGAGTAATCCCGATGGTCCGTGGCCATGGGCGTTACAGTATCCCCCCTCTTATGCCCCCTCTTCTTGGGGCCAGAGCGGGAGAGAAACTTATTCACAAGGGTAGGAGCATTGAAGTTCTGCTCTGGCTCCCAGGACCTCTCTTCTAGACCAAACCCCCTCCAATCCACCAAGTAAAAGGCTTTTCCTCTTATCCTCTTGAAATCCAAGATCTGAAATACATCGGCAGAACCGCCGGGGGCAACTGCAGGGCTAAGAGTCTAAGAGTAGCGGTTAAGGACCACAGGCTTCAGAAAAGACACGTGAAAGGAGTTGGGGATTCTGAGGGTAGCGGGCAGCCTAAGCTTATGAGACCAGGTTGATCTGATGGAGGATCGCAAAGGGTCCAAGGAACCTGGGAGCAAATTTGTATGACGGCCCCCTCAGCCAGATATTTCTTGAGGAGAGCCAGACCTTGGTACCCGGAAGAAACTGAGACGGCTCTCTTCTCCTCGTGTCTGCCTTTCGCTTCATACGATCGACCACCAGCAGAATAGAGGACCGGGTTTGCTGCCAGATCCGTAGAAAGTCCTGGAATGCAGAGTCAGCTGCAGGCACCTGGGACATAGCAGAAACAGGGAGAGGCATTCGTGGATGTTGGCCGTAAACAATAAAGAATCGTGTTGAGGCGATGGACTCGGTTGTGTGGTTGTTGTAAGAGAACTCAGCCCAGGGAAGAAGCTGCACCCAGTCATCCTGCTGCCTGCCTAATTTTACATACTTTTCAGGTGTGCGCACTGGCCCTTTATGGCCGGGCACGAGCGGGAGACAGCAGAGTGAAGCGGAAGTGAGTGCTGGCGTCTCCTGAAGAGGAGATGCGTTCAGCGTTCACAGATCCATGGCTGCGGCCGTCGGGAGTTGAGTAATCCTGAAGGTCCGTGGCAATGGGCGTTACAGACTAAATAATAATGTAAACAAAAGGCTGGGTTCAAATATGGTTTTTACAATGCTGATTAAGTTCAAAACAAAATTTGGTGAGTTTCAGTGGAGAGTGGAAGGGTCTAATAAAGGTGGGGTGGGCGGTTAGTGAAGGACTAGGGGATTATAAGGGACTATACAGTTAGTGGATAATTATTAGAGGGGCAAGAATAACATTTTACTTTTACAGAATTTTGTAAAACTTTTAAAATGTTGCAGGGTAAGATTAATGCTACTTATACACATTCATGTTAGAGGATCTTGCTACAATTAATGTGACCTGACAATATTCTAAAGTGTATGGGGGGCACTCAACACTCTCCTGCTGGTAGATGTCAGGAAAATTAACATTGGGCATATTGATTTCAAAATACCTGATATTTCTTTTCTGCCGGGAGATAGCTATGATTAAGAATCCTAGAGGTTTAAAAAGCGTAAGCGTGGTCCCAGGATTATCATTTTAATTGTTTTGTTTTTAAAATTCCCAAATTAAACCTATTTTTTTACAAGAGTGCTGTATACACCATTTTTCTTTTTTCATTGCCTTATATTCCATACATAACCAGATTAAAGTGTACTTTTTATTTAAAAAATAAACATGTGCAAATTAATTTGAGACAAAAAAGGCAGAGGACGTTTGACTTATAGAAAGTGATTCTGAGGTTCCCTTGAACAAATACTGTAGTGTTTGCCTAAGTACAGTAGGTCTATTATATATTTAGTTGCTTATCTTGTATTTTCTCAATATTATAACAAAGTTTAACTTGTTAAAAATGCAGGTAATTTTGACATTAAGCAATGTTTGACATTTACCAAACCGAACAATGCCCCAAAATATACCAATGGTCCTAGTGACTGATATAGCAAACCAGAAAAAGAAACAAGTCACGACCAGATAAATAGAAAAATTATGAACAATCTTTATTGAAGTCAATTAGACACAAGAACGCACATAAAAACAATTAAACACAATAAAATAGCATAAGCCCTCGTAGCAAGATGGAGTCAGAACATTAAAGCAGCGTGGCCCCTCAGATGAAAAACTGGTCACACAATCACCCAAAAAGCTAAAGTGCATGGGTCAATAATTTTAAGCAGTTGCTAGGTATGGTACGTTTGCACAGATAGATACTAATACATGGAACCATGGAACCGCTGCTGGACCCGCAGCAGTCCCCCCTCCCGGTCCTGATCTCCTGGTCATCCTTTACTGTGCAGGTGTAGGTATACTGCTATTTATATGCCATTTTTGTGTGAGACTGCACTTGCATTTATTCCATGCAGGGCCGCCATCAGGGGGGTACTGGGGGTACTGCAGTGAGGGGCCCGGGCATAAATTAAAAAAAAAGGGGCCCGCACTCTGCCGCTGGAATAAATATACTCACAGCAGGGTGGCTCTTACGATTTCATTTCGGTGAAGCAGGGGCCCGTTCATTACATCAGAATAAAACCGTAAGGGCCCACTGGAGAGTGAGATGTGCCCGCCCCTCCTCCTCCACAACAGCGTGACAGCATGTGGAGAGGAGACAAGGGGTGGAGACATCACAGCAGCGGGAGTTATGAGCTCAGCCTCGGAGGATACGTCCAGCAGCAGCAGTCGCCGTCTTCAGTGAGTACTAAGTTATGTCTGTGTCCGGCTGCTGCTGCCCCGAGTCTACTGAAATAATCTCCTCCTGCCCACATAGAAAGTAAATATCTTACCCAGCAGCATAGGATTGTATCAGCTCTACGGCTCTTATCTCCCGTCTTGTGTAACATGTGACAATAAACCTGTCTTCTCCCTCTGTTTACACAGGAAGGAGAAAAGAGCCGTCGTGGAGCTGATAGTGATACAATCCTATGCTGCAGTGTAAACTAATACAGACGTGGGGAAGATTTTTTCTTTCTATGGGGTTGGCGTAGAGTTAGATGATAATGGGGGCAGGGAGATGATAATGGGGCAGGGAGATGATAATGGGGGCAGGGAGATGATAATGGGGGCAGGGAGATGATAATGGGGCAGGGAGATGATAATGGGGGCAGGGAGATGATAATGGGGGCAGGGAGATGATAATGGGGCAGGGAGATGATAATGGGGGCAGGGAGATGATAATGGGGGCAGGGAGATGATAATGGGGGCAGGGAGATGATAATGGGGGCATGGAGATGATAATGGGACAGGTAGATGATAATGGGGGCAGGGAGATGATAATGGGGGCAGGGAGATGATAATGGGGGCAGGGAGATGATAATGGGGGCAGGGAGATGATAATGGGGGCAGGGAGATGATAATGGGGCAGGGAGATGATAATGGGGGCAGGGAGATGATAATGGGGGCAGGGAGATGATAATGGGGCAGGGAGATGATAATGGGGGCAGGGAGATGATAGTGGGGGCAGGGAGATGATAATGGGGGCAGGGAGATGATAATGGGACAGGTAGATGATAATGGGGGCAGGGAGATGATAATGGGGGCAGGGAGATGATAATGGGGCAGGGAGATGATAATGGGGGTAGGGAGATGATAATGGGGGCAGGGAGATGATAATGGGGCAGGGAGATGATAATGGGGCAGGGAGATGATAATGGGGCAGGGAGATGATAATGGGGGCAGGGAGATGATAATGGGGCAGGGAGATGATAATGGGGGCAGGGAGATGATAATGGGGGCAGGGAGATGATAATGGGGCAGGGAGATGATAATGGGGGCAGGGAGATGATAATGGGGGCAGGGAGATGATAATGGGGGCAGGGAGATGATAATGGGGGCAGGGAGATGATAATGGGACAGGTAGATGATAATGGGGGCAGGGAGATGATAATGGGGGCAGGGAGATGATAATGGGGCAGGGAGATGATAATGGGGGTAGGGAGATGATAATGGGGGCAGGGAGATGATAATGGGGCAGGGAGATGATAATGGGGCAGGGAGATGATAATGGGGGCAGAGAGATGATAATGGGGGCAGGGAGATGATAATGGGGGCAGGGAGATGATAATGGGGGCAGGGAGATGATAATGGGGCAGGGAGATGATAATGGGGGCAGAGAGATGATAATGGGGGCAGGGAGATGATAATGGGGGCAGGGAGATGGCATTGGGTAGGGAGGGAAATGATGCTAGAGTGGGAAGGAGATAATAATGGAGGGAGGATGGCACTTGAGTGGGGATGCACGATGCATCAATACTTCAATACGGTTTCGATACCGTGCACCCCCAAACGGTTCGATACCGTTATTTCATGTATTTCGATACTAAGCTGTGCGGCCGCACAGCTCAATATTGTAATACATGAATGTATGAGAGCGGGGATGCGGCTGTGTAATACAGTTACGGCCCCGCTCCGGAATCCTTACATGTGCGCGTCGGCAGGATTATGTGATACGGCCAGCACTGCATTAATGAGCAGCGGCACTGAAAACAGAACATGGCGGGCGCACTACAAAACACCCCCACATGTTCTGTCTTCAGTGCCTGAACCGCCGCTCATTAGTGCAGCGCCGCCCGCATCACCTCGTGCTGACCGCGTGCGGGGCGGGACAATGGTTGTATTACACAGCCGCAGTCCCACTCTATAAAGGCAGAGATCAAAGAAACCTCTCATCTCCGCCGCTATTCCCCTGAATGCTGCGATCAAAGCTGACTGCAGCATTCAGGGGAAAATGAGAAGGGGGGGATGCCCCTTGGATCACATCACAGGAATCCCTGTGACGCGATTGAGGGACATACCATATATGGGCAGACAGCCCAGAGTTAATTGAAGGACCCCAGGGCTGTATTACTATATTTCCTGTTAGGGCATACTCAGGTCTGTCCTAACAACTGCCTGTGTACTATCCGTATATAGATATATACCAGTACATTAAAGTTTAAAAATAAAGTAAAAACATAAAGTAATGTTAAATAAAATAAAAATACACATACACCTTTTTTACAATACATATTAAAATAAGTCTCAATACATAAAATACACACATATTTGGTATTGGTGCGGCCGTTAAAACATGCACAACAATTTTTTTTGCACCATTTATGATGTGTACGCTGTAAATAAATAAAATAAAAACTTTGTTCACTTATTAATGTGAGGCACGAGGTGTGATTAATTAAACCTCCATGTGCCTCACATTAATAGTAATTAACCCCAACATGTACCTTACACATTAACCCATTATAATTGAGGAACATGATGGGGTTAATTGCTATTAATGTGAGGCACGTGGAGGTTAAATTTACCATCACGCCTCACATCAGAAATGGAAGAACTGTTTTGTTTTTTTATTACTGTTGGCAAAGTATCGCTTTGTTATCGAAATCGCAATACTACACAAAGTATCGGTACCGAAGTCCAAATTCTGGTATCGTGACATCCCTCCACTGGAGGAGGCATTATACAATGCGGGGGGGGGGGTAATAATTGGGTGAAAAGTGATATCTGAATGGAGGGGAGAAATTATACATGGGGAGGGGTAGAGGAAGGAGAGAGTATACCTGGGTAGGGGGAGAAAGCTTATACCGGAGGCATAGTTAGCAACAGTCCTGAATTTGCAGGGACTGTCCTGAATCTACAGAGGCAGTCCTGGCAAATTACTGTCCCAGACGTGTCTCAGCCACTGCCATATTCAATTGTATCTGCGTCCACAGGATGCAGATACAATTGAATACTATGGCAGAGTAGGAAAGTATCAGTTCCTGCTCTGCCATTCAACCATCCAGGAGCGGAATCCCCGGCCAGAGAGTTGCCGACACTCTGGCCGGGGATTCCTCTCCTAGAGGAAGCCCCTGAGGTCACTGTCCATATATGGACAGTGAGTTCAGGGTCTCCTCCTGGACTGGAATCCCCTGTAGAGAGTGCCACACACACCCCTGTAGTTAGCGCCGAACATACCCCCTGTAGATAGCGCCACACACAGACTCCCCTGTAGATAGTGCCACACACTGCCCCCCTGTAGATAGCGCCACACACTGCCCCCTGTAGATAGCACCACACAATCCCATGTAGATAGCGGCACACACCCCTGTAGATAGCGCCACACCCACCCTGTAGATAGCGCCACACCCACCCTGTAGATAGCGCCACACCCCCCTGTAGATAGCGCCACACCCACCCCTGTAGATAGTGCCACACACAGCCCCCTGTAGATAGCGCTACACACAGCCCCCTGTAGATAGCGCCACACACAGCCCCCTGTAGATAGCGCCACACACAGCCCCCTGTAGCTGGCGCCACAGACACCCGCCTGTACATAGCGCCACACACACCCGCCTGTACATAGCGCCACACACCCCCCTGTAGATAGTGCCACGCACCCCCCTGTAGATAGTGCCACGCACCCACCTCCTGTCTCTGCCCTGCTCCTCCAAAGAGTTTTCTTTTTAATGTGCCCATCTTCCCGCCCCTTTACATTTCACCCCCCTCCTAATAACGAGGGGGGCGGGGGCCCAGACTCATTGGCAGTATGGGGCCCAGAAATTCCTGATGGCAGCCCTGGTTCCATGTATTAGTATCTATCTGTGCAAACGTACCATACCTAGCACCTGCTTAAAATTATTGACCCATGCACTTTAGCTTTTTGGGTGATTGTGTGACCAGTTTTTCATCTGAGGGGCCACGCTGCTTTTATGTTCTGACTCCATCTTGCTACGAGGGCTTATGCTATTTTATTGTGTTTAATTGTTTTTATGTGCGTTCTTGTGTCTAATTGACTTCAATAAAGATTGTTCATAATTTTTCTATTTATCTGGTCATGACTTGTTTCTTTTTTAATATTTGACATTTGCAGCAAATGTTTTTATTTTTGTATCACCCCTTTCTGATAGCCATAACTTATTAGTTTATTGTTGATTTGCTGTTTTTTGTTGGATGAGGTTTTTGAGAAAAGGGTATGCAAAAAAAAATAAGTTATTCTACCATAGTTGTTTTTTTAATTACATTTTTACATCACTTTTTTTTAATAAAAACGTGATTTATCAATATTTTTCTGTATATTTCTGATCACTTTTACTTATTTTTCTATTACTGATCACTTATACATTTAAAGAAACAATGCATTGGAACACCTCAGCATTCCATTGCCTTATTACGAGTCTGTGAGAACCTCTTTGACCGTGGTGTCCAAAGGGTTAAACAGAGTTTTCCCCTGTCCCGGGCATTGCCATGGAAGGGCAACTGTCAACCACAATTGTTACATTTTTAGATGCATTGGAGCAATTAAACTTTTATGGAAAAGTGCGCCTTTAAGATTTAAAAACAAAAAACAATTAATGTAACTTGCTACTATTAAAGAGGACTAGTCATCTCTCCTGACATGTCTATTTTAGTAAATAATTGTATTCCTTATGAAATAATAATTATGGAGCATCTTTTCTTAGAGTTCTGCATTGTGCATTCCTCTGTTATTTCTCCTAGAAATTTATGAATAAATTGACAACTGGGATTTGTAACTTATAAATTCTCACCTTACTAAAGAGCTGTCATTTATTTTACATAAATCTTTATTATTTAATACATTCATTCATCAATAGGTAACAATTTTCCAATCTTTAGTCTAATTTGGTAAAACTTCTAATCCACTGTTGTTTTTGTTTGTTTTTATTAAAGGTTCTTCAGAAATAAGAACAAAATAAAAAGCCAACAATTCAATCAGCAACATTAGCTCAATGGCACATTTATCTTATTGGAAAATAAACACTACAAGAACTTAAAGGAGTTTTCCAGTCCTAAGAAATTGATGGCCTATCCTCAGGATAGACCATCAATATCTCATAGGTTGGGGTCCGACTCATGCGACTCCCATTGATCAGCTGTTTGGGCCACAGCTGTACTACTGTAAACCACTGCTACAATTAATTGGCGACTCACAGTGTAAGCAGTAAAGGAAATGAAGAGGAAGCAGCGCTCATATGAGCGATGTGGCCCTTTCAAAACAGCTGGGGTATCGCTAGTTGGATAGGCTATCAATTTCTTAGGACTGAAAAACCCCTTTAACCGGCCCAGAACAAGGCACTGTTTAGCCATTTTTAGCTATAACTTTTTTATTTGTTGGCCTAGCGATGTGATTTTTGTGACTAATTTTTTTCATGATCAATGCAGGTTTCTTTTCATATCATTTTTATATACAGAATTTTTTATTTCCTTGCATTTTCAGGATGAAAGTTTGAAAAATAGTAAAGCATATGCTTTTTTAAATTTAGCTAATTTTTTCTAGTAATAATATAGTTTAACCCTAAAATAGACTTTATATTTAGGATCATTATTGTCTACCATAAATCTTTATATATTACATGTCTATTTTAGGGTAATCTAGTCAGGGCTAGCATTATGACAATGATTGGCGGTGGAATCGTTTTTTGGGGGGGTATTTTATATGTAATTTTTATTTAATTTATTTTCTGTTTTTTTACTTTTATTTTTTTTATTATGGCCTGTCCTTCAAAAGGTCAGAAAAGACCTTTGGGAGACTTTATTATTTCATTAGATTTTACTTACACTATACTTTACTACTGTAACTGGGGCTGCACAGGGGGGAATCAGCCCTGTCATAGTGACTATTGTCACTGAGAGGGCTGTGCTGGGTCTAGTTAGACCCAACGGAAGCCTCCTACGACTAGTCACATGACCACTGGGACCAATACAAAATCTTTACATATGCATCGTGCAGGTAATATAAAAGGACTTAATTAGCATAGAAAGAACAGAGACACAGTCATATTTACATAAAAAATTTGTAACTCTTTGCTCTCCGGGCATATAGTTCTCTCAAATGAGACATCATAGAAAGCATAATCTGTACATTTACTGATCCTAAAACTCAATAAAGGAAAACACAATAAAGAAGAGAAAAACACAAGAAGAGAAACACAAAGAGAAACACAAACATAAAAATAAACAGTCTGTGAAATGAGAGTTATGGTGTCATAACAATTATCCAATATTATGTATTATAATGTCATACTTATAGTGAAAAGATATCTCCATTATATGCGTTAAGATGAATATCCAGACTAGTGAAACCACTTAGCCCAATTGCTTCTTAAGGGATCTAGATTATTCATATGCCCTGCAATGACTTGTTCCATAACGCAATTATGATGGAGAGAGTGCAGTGTTTCAGCTATAGAAGGGACATCTGTACTTTTACATTTTCTGGAAATGGAAGGATCTGGACACTATTACCACAAAAGATAAGATAGTGAGATCACTTTGTTGAACATATGGCTGGAAGCCGGGGCCAGAAGTAGTCATCTTACTGTCCAGCAGCGGATTCCGGTCCACATGAAAATGACGCGGGATTTTGCTCTACGAACGAGCTTCGTTTTGGTCTTTGTGGGAGCGGCGCATGCGCCATTCCCACACAGATGGCGCACGCTTCTGAGAATGGAATGGCTCCCGTTCGCATTCTCTATGGGGTTGTATGTGCCATATAGCATCTCTGTATGTGTCGTTAATAGACACATACAGAGATGAAAAAAAAATGGCAGCCCCCATAGAGAAGTAAAAGTATGAACACAGTAAAAAGTAGAAAGTCACAACACAAATAAATACAAATTTTGTTGACATTATATTAAAAGCAATATACTAATAATAATAATAATAAAAAATCATGACACCTTCCCTTTAAGATACCAGATTTAAGGAAATCTACTGCAAACCTAAGTATTTACAATAAATAATCATTTAACCTTTTTTGTCACGGATAAATTACACAATGACAAGGTTTAGCTCATAATAATTAGCATTCGTCAAATTCATGCTACAGTATATACACACACACGACGATGATGATGATTCAGGAACAGAATCAGCAAACGATAAATGGTTATTTAGAGATAGTTTAAATAATTGTATTTTCATTGGTCATTTGAAAACAATGGAATTCATCTTTAGCTGATTACAATTTAATTGTTTTCTGGATGAACAATTTGACATATATCTCTTTGCAAGTGGGAGCCCATTAATATTGCTTTATTAATTAATTCTGTATCATTGTACAGAGAGTTGTCAAAAGAATTCCATTGATTTTTCAGTTGGAGATATACCACATTTATGAAGTAATAATGAACTGGGCAGAAAGGATTAGATATGATTATGTCAAGACTTTAGATTGAATCTATATCCCAACTCAATAGGGGATTATTCATTTAGACAGTATGAGTAGGGAAACAGCTTGGAAAGGGCACCAGTGCATGGACTAAGCTACTAAAGATTTGCATACAGTTGAGACTTGTGTGAAATAGTTTTATTGAGATGGTAAATATGATACAAACAGTTTCATTGTCAAACAATAAACTATTTGTTTTTTTTGTTTGGTATGCTTCTGTATATATCTGTAATATATCATATATCGAATGAAGTGACAAATATTTTTCCCCATTATCTTTCAGAAGGCTGTCTCCCAAGCCAGTAATTTGAATCATAAGGACTTCTGGGATAGGATTTCCATTCAACAGTCTCCATTCTTACTTGAATTAAGAGGATTAAAAACTATTAAATGACTATTCTCCACCTCCCTCAAGCAGATTTGCCTTTTTTTTTGGCCATGGCTTACTTTTGCTGTGGCCAGACTTGAGAGAAACAAAGTACCATACAAAAGCTTCCCTTAGCATGACAAAAAGAAAAAAATATATACTGGGCTGCCGATGTTGTAGACAATTTATTCAAGCCAGGCTACGTGTCTCATTTTCATCAAGACAAATAGTTAGGAACTTGACTGTGGCTTTGTTGAAAAACTTCAACACGAGGTACAGCTTTTTTTTTTTTCTTTCAATCCTTACCCGAAGCTCAAGGTGTCATATTAATTATTTAAATCTTCAGAAGATTTCAGCTGTATCTTCCGAAGCTGTACTCAGTGCCAGAAGGTCTCCTGTCTGCATTAGCTTTTGTTAATTAGCACTGAAACAGGCCTTTGATCTCAGTGGATATAACAACCAAACAATGTTATAGAGCAAAACTTCCTCCATTACTCAACATTCTCCCCCAATCACTTAACTAATTTTTTTCGCAGTCTCATACATTTCTTCCCTTTAATTCTTCAAGGCTAATAAGAGATACAACTACTTTGTAATTGCAGGTCGTCAAATTATATAGCCAAATTCTACTAGCCAGCAGGACTTATACAAGTTTTTCATCCAAAACATTTCTATTGCATCATCAACTAAAGGTTACATTTAACTGTGTTTCCATTAATCTTAAAGAATGAATTTACACAAACCACATATTTTAATCCAAAAATGATACATTTCTCTTTGCCCTTAAATTTAGAAACTAATAATGCTTTACCATAATGCAGCTCACAAAATATGTAAACTTCATTGACTTTTTATGAGTAAACTAGACAGTACCAGGCTGAAATATTTGAATGTTTTTAATAGTAGAGCATAATATTTCAAATAAAACCAACTAGTTGTTGTACATTAAAGGGTTATTCCCAAGTTGAGTGAAAAAAAATTGTTTATGCATTCTGAGCTGAAATGAAATTATAAATCAATTGCTGTTCAAATTTTTTAAAAATTAATTCCCTAACTACCTTTTTTTTAAACCTGATAACTTAGCTAGTGCTGGTTATCCTTTATAAAAAGGGGCGTGAGTGGCTCGATGTCAATCAAGCCGCTCTGCAGTGTGCGCGCTCTCGACTTTGCTAGATAATGTAGTTCTAGCAGGATCGGGAGAACGATCGTCTCAACCAAGCATGGTAAGCGTGGTTGAGACTAACACACCGTGAATTGCAACACCTTGGCACACTTCTCTGTAACATTCTTACCCCTTATGGAAAGCCACTTCTCCCCCTTGCGGAAAGCCACTTCCCCCTCGCGCCAAGCTGCACCCCCAACTCATTGCAACCCTCCCCCCCAACATGTAATAAGTGTAGTCGCGTCACCCGTCCGGCATCAGCACCCGATGAAGCACGAAAAGAATAAAAACAAAACTCACCTTACACGTTCCTACGAAGATCTGAACGGTCCCGTCACTTTCCTTCTTACTGCTACTTGTACCTGGAGCCGACCGCTGATGTGTCCGAACGGTGGCCGGCCCGGCATCTAATTGGCATGCGCCGATATGCGCGTTCATGAGACAAATTACATCCACTCAAGGACGGAGAGGATATAATTGCGCAAGTGCGGCCACCGCTAAAAGTAAATAGTGGTGTCCGGATCCCTAGACAACAAGACCAATACATATAAAATTTAGTGTAAGGTGTTAAATATGCCCCCAAATATTGACTAAATTACAATGCCATACCATGGTTGCGTAATACCAACATACACTGAGGGGATAACACTACCGTACAGTGATTGAATAATAACACCATACTGTGACCAAAGAGAGCAATACAGTGTATAAATAATACAGCCATTAAGTGGCCACATTGCTATGCATGTGCTGTAAAAGGTACAATTAACATTAAATGTAATGACTCATGGTCAACATCTTCTCTTATTGTAGTCACTCATTTGTTTTTTTTTCTCTATATAGCTCAGACCATCATAAAGGCTTCTTCCAGGTAAAAATTTTCCTGCATGGTCATGTTTTGATCCACTCTTTTGAAGCACATCTCTCTACACTCTGGTAAAGCATACATACTCAAATGGCCTAAGTAACCTATTAAAATGTCAATGTACCAACACCTACACAATTACCTAATAGATAATAGCCATGGCCAGGGGCGTAACTAGGAAAGACTGGGCCCCATAGCAAACTTTTGACTGGGGCCCCACTCCGCTGGGTATCACACAACCCCCCCCCCCCTTGTAGATAGTGCCTCCCTATAGCTTCCGCCACACAGCGCCCCCTATAGATAGCAACATACACAGCCCCCTGTAGATAGCGCCAAACACAGCCCCCTGTAGCTAGCACCATACACAGCCCCCTGTAGATAGCAACATACACAGCCCCCTGCAGATAGCGCCATACACAGTCCCTTCAGATAGCGCCATACACAGCCCCCTGTAGATAGCGCCATACACAGCCCCCTGCAGATAGCGCCATACACAGCCCCCTGTAGATAGTGCCATACACAGCCCCCTGTAGATAGCGCCATACATAGCCCCCTGTTGATAGCGCCATATACAGCCCCCTGTAGATAGCGCCATACACAGCCCCCTGTAGATAGCGCCATACACAGCCCCCTGTAGATAATGCCTTACAGCCCCAAATCCCCCCTGTAGATAACGCCATACAGACCCCCTGTAGATAATGCCATACAGACCCCCCGTAGATAACGCCATACAGACCCCCCTGTAGATAACGCCATACAGACCCCCCTGTAGATAACGCCATACAGACCCCCCTGTAGATAACGCCATACAAACCCCCCCTGTAGATAACGCCATACAGACCCCCCTGTAGATAACGCCATACAGAGTCCCCCCTGTAGATAACGCTATACAGCCCCCCTGTAGATAACGCCATACAGACCCCCATGTAGATAACACCATACAGACCCCCTGTAGATAACGCCATACAGACCCCCTGTAGATAACGCCATACAGACCCCCCCTGTAGACAACGCCATACAGACCCCCCTGTAGATAACACCATACAGACCCCCCTGTAGATAACGTCATACAGAGTCCCCCCTGTAGATAACGCCATACAGAGTCCCCCTGTAGATAACACCATACAGACCCCCCTGTAGATAACGCCACACAGACCCCCCTGTAGATAACGCCATATAGCCCCCCCCCAAAAAAAAACAACCTATAGTTTGTCCAACAAAAGACATGTATCCCCTATCCACAGGATAGGGGATACATGTGTGATCGCTGGCAGCGATAAGGAGAACCGAAAGTCCCCCAATATTCTCCATGACAAACTTCGGACTTTCGGCGTCTGCGCAGTTCAATAAAAATGAAAGGAGCGCTGGTCACGCATGCGCACAAGCGTGACCGGTGCGCAAGTCATTTCTATGGAAGTGGAAAACAAGGGGAGGAATCCTCCAGCTCACCTGACACAAAAATTGGGTGTCGCTGTCAGCGCCTGGATCTTTTTCGTGTCGGCACACGATGCAGGAACAGAGGTAACAAGGAGGTTAAGTCCAGCGCTTCGGTAGAAGTAAAATGGAAAAGGGTTTTTCCAAGTTTAATTTAGTTTTCATTAAAAGTCCATTAGAGTATGGTCCTGGTGTGTAGATAGAGGGAAAATATAATCCTGTAAAGCCTACGCGTTTCGGACGATAGCGACGTCCTTAGACTTGGCTGTAGTGTGTTTTGAAACTGGCGCGCTGGCAGATTTATACTATGTCCGGGGTAACAGCTGAGTCCTGATTGCGTTCCACGACTCTGCGTGTCACATGGAACGCAACCCGGAAGTGGGGTGGTATTAGCGTTTGGTGCGCCCACTTTCATGTCTTGTAAGTATTCGTCATTTGTTACGCAGCATGATCAACAAAGCATCTTCGTCATTTGTTACGTAGCATAATCAGCAAAGCATCTTGTAATCATTTATTTAGTAATATTTTAAGTTTTGCCTTGCTGGATGTGTAACTGAATTGTTAATGAGGCTTGTAGTATAGATCGTCATTGGTAGTCACATGTGCGTTCCAGATCACGTGACCATGTGGAACGCAAACATGCAAGACGAATCACTACGTGCGATCTGGACGAACAAGTGTCATCCTGGTACGATCACACATGATGGGTAAGTATTTGATTTCTTTATAGTTGTCAAGACTTATAGATAAGTAATGTTTATGTAATGGTGGGGGGGGGTAGGGAAACGGACAAGTGAGCCCTAATCTACCCGCCACTCTGTCCCTGCCTACTTGCAACGACCCGCCCTAGACGACGGGGTACAACTGGGCGGCGGTCCCTGCGCTCAGTAAGTGCATGACAAACACGACAAACAAACAAGGGAACACAAGCAAGGGAAATGGGCAGTTGCTCGCGGAAACACCGTGAGCAACAGAGTAGTGAACGAGCCGAGTCAAGCCAGGAGAGTGCGAGGTACAAAGCGAAAAGCAGAAGAGTAGTCGGTAAGCCAGGGTCTGTATGGAGCAGGATCAAAAAGTAGCAGGAGCTGTAGCTGGGCCAGGAAACCTCAAGGAAAGAATTCACAAGCACAGATGGACAGGAAGAGCAGGCTTAAATAGACCGAGGGCGGGAGCTAGCTGAGTCTGGCCAGGTTGCGATAGGCTCTCCCACTCCTAAGCCTGCCAGCCTGAGTGGAGGAAGCTGGTGTCTGTCTCAGGGATGTACACTCAGGTGTTGACTGATTAATTCTGGGAGTTAACCCTGAAGCAGTGCCTGGCAGATCCTTTACAGTACCCCCCCTTTTATGAGGGGCCACCGGACCCTTTCTAAGTGGACCTGGCTTACTGGGGAAACGCAGGTGGAACCTCCTGACCAATACCCCAGCGTGAACATCCCGGGCGGGTACCCAAGTCCTCTCCTCGGGCCCGTATCCTCTCCAATGGAGCAGGTACTGGAGGGAGCCTTGGACCATCTTGCTGTCCACGATCCTGGCCACCTCAAATTCCACCCCCTCAGGGGTGAGGACGGGAACAGGAGGTTTCCTCGAGGGGGCCAAGGACGGGGAGCAGCGTTTCAGGAGGGAGGCATGAAACACGTTGTGTATACGAAAAGACGGGGGTAACTCCAGCCGGAAAGAGACAGGACTGAGGACCTCAATGACCTTATACGGCCCAATAAACCGGGGAGCAAACTTTTTGGACGGAACCTTGAGACGCAAGTTCCTGGATGACAACCACACCAGATCCCCGACCACAAACAGGGGGTTAGCAGAACGTCTTCTATCGGCCTGAGCCTTCTGTATGCTCTGGGACGCCTCTAGGTTCTTCTGAACCTGGGCCCAGACTGTGCACAGATCCCGATGAACGACCTCCACCTCGGGATTGTTGGAACAACCAGGTGAAACGGAGGAGAACCGTGGATTAAACCCAAAATTACAGAAAAAGGGAGAGACCCCTGACGAGTTACTGACCCGGTTATTAAGGGAAAATTCGGCGAGGGGAATGAAAGAAACCCAATCAAATTGACAGTCAGAGACAAAACATCTTAAGTATTGTTCTAGAGACTGATTAGTCCTCTCCGTTTGGCCATTGGTTTCAGGATGGAAGGCAGAGGAGAAGGACAGATCAATCCCCAACTTATTACAGAAGGCTCTCCAAAACAATGAAACAAATTGTACCCCTCTGTCAGAAACAATATTGACGGGGACCCCATGGAGACGCAGGATGTGTTTGATAAACAAGGTAGCCAACGTCTTGGCGTTGGGTAGTTTCTTGAGGGGCACAAAGTGGCACATTTTACTGAAGCGGTCTACCACCACCCACACCACCGACTTGCCTTGGGATGGAGGCAAATCGGTGATAAAATCCATGGAGATATGTGTCCAAGGTCTCTGGGGAATGGGCAACGAACGCAGTAAGCCCGCTGGTCGGGACCTGGGAGTCTTGGACCTGGCACAAACCTCACAGGCGGCGACGTAGGCCTTAACGTCTTTAGGCAAACCAGGCCACCAATAATTTCTGGTAATGAGGTGTTTGGTACCCAGGATGCCTGGATGGCCAGATAGTGCGGAGTCGTGATTTTCCCTAAGTACCCTTAGCCGGAATTGCAGGGGAACAAACAGCTTGTTCTCAGGAAGGTTCCCAGGAGCTGAACCTTGATCAGCAGCAATTTCAGAGACTAAATCGGACTCGATAGAGGAAATGACTATACCTGGAGGCAAAATACAAACAGGATCTTCCTCCGAAGGAGGGCTGGCCATGAAGCTACGCGACAGTGCATCCGCCTTAATATTTTTAGACCCGGCCCTATAGGTAACCAAAAAATTGAATCTGGTAAAAAACAACGCCCATCGAGCTTGTCTCGGGTTTAGCCTCCGGGCAGATTCTAGGAAAACCAGATTCTTGTGGTCGGTAAGGACCGTTACCTGGTGCCTAGCCCCCTCCAGGAAGTGGCGCCACTCTTCAAATGCCCATTTAATGGCTAAAAGTTCGCGGTTGCCAATATCATAGTTACACTCCGTGGGCGAAAACTTCCTAGAAAAGTAAGCACAGGGGCGGAGATGGGTGAGGGAGCTGGTACCCTGGGACAAGACGGCCCCCACTCCCACCTCGGACGCGTCAACCTCCACAATAAATGGCTCCCTTTGGTTGGGCTGAACCAGCACGGGGGCCGAGATAAAGCACTTCTTGAGGGTCTCAAAAGCCTGGACGGCCTCAGGGGGCCAATGGAGGACATCAGCACCCTTGCGAGTGAGGTCCGTAAGAGGCTTAGCGACGACCGAGAAGTTAGCAATAAATCTCCTGTAATAGTTAGCGAACCCCAAAAAACACTGTAGCGCTTTCAGGGAGGCAGGTTGGACCCATTCAGCCACAGCCTGAACCTTGGCAGGGTCCATGCGGAATTCATGAGGAGTGAGGATTTGACCTAAAAATGGTATCTCCTGTACCCCAAATACACATTTTTCGATTTTGGCAAACAGTTTGTTTTCTCGAAGGACCTGGAGCACTTTCCTGACATGCTCTATGTGGGAGGACCAGTCCCTGGAAAACACCAATATGTCATCAAGGTACACTACAAGAAATATCCCCAGGTAATTTCTCAAAATCTCATTTATGAAGTTCTGGAAGACCGCAGGGGCATTGCACAACCCAAAGGGCATGACGAGGTATTCGAAATGGCCTTCGGGCGTGTTAAACGCAGTCTTCCACTCATCCCCCTCTTTGATGCGAATAAGGTTATACGCCCCCCGTAGATCCAATTTAGAGAACCATTGGGCCCCCTGAACCTGATTAAAGAGATCAGGAATCAAAGGAAGGGGATACTGGTTCCTTACCGTGACCTTATTCAGGCCACGGTAGTCAATGCATGGCCTAAGACCCCCATCCTTCTTCCCTACGAAGAAGAAGCCAGCACCTACCGGAGAAGAAGAGGGACGAATGTAACCCTTGGCCAGGGATTCCTGGATATACTCCCTCATGGCTTCACGTTCGGGACAGGAAAGGTTAAATATTCTACCCTTAGGAAGCTTAGCTCCTGGTACCAATTCGATAGCGCAATCGTATTCTCTATGAGGCGGTAATACTTCGGAGGCCTCTTTAGAGAAAACATCAGCGAAGTCCTGAACAAACTCGGGTAGCGTATTCACCTCCTTAGGGGGAGAAATAGAATTAACAGAAAAACATGACGTACAACATTCATTACCCCATTTGGTTAGCTCCCCAGTATTCCAGTCAAACGTGGGATTATGCAACTGCAACCAGGGAAGACCTAGAACCAAATCGTACGATAATCCCTGCATCAATAGTACAGAGCACTGCTCCAAATGCATGGAGCCAACAAGGAGTTCAAAAACAGGGGTATGCTGTGTAAAATAACCATTAGCAAGAGGAGTGGAGTCGATACCCACTACCGGAACAGGTTTAGGCAAATCAATCAGAGGCATAGCAAGAGACATAGCAAATTCCACAGACATGATATTAGTAGAGGACCCTGAATCCACGAAGGCACTGCCGGTAGCAGACCTACCACCAAACGAGACCTGAAAGGGAAGCAATATCTTAGTACGTTTCATATTTACGGGAAATACCTGTGCGCCCAAGTGACCTCCCCGATGATCACTTAGACGCGGGAGCTCTCTGGCAGCATTCTTACGCTTGGGACAGTTGTTTACTTGATGCTTGACATCCCCACAGTAGAAGCAGAGACCATTCTTCCTGCGGAATTCTCTACGTTGTTGAGGGGACACGGAGGCCCCGAGTTGCATAGGTATTTCTGAGTCTTTAGGGGACAAACGAAGCAACGGGACTTCGGGAGGCATCATGGGGGAGTCGGAGGAAAAAACACATAAACGTTCACGTTGTCGTTCCCTGAGACGTCGGTCAAGTCGTACCACTAAAGCCATAACCTGGTCTAGGGAGTCAGAAGAGGGATAGCTAACTAGCAGGTCTTTCAGGGCGTTCGACAGACCCAACCTAAACTGGCACCTTAAGGCAGGGTCATTCCACCGAGAAGCTACGCACCACTTCCGAAAGTCAGAGCAATACTCCTCAACAGGTCTCTTACCCTGACGTAAGGTCACCAGCTGACTCTCGGCAAAGGCAGTTCTGTCAGTCTCGTCATAAATAAGTCCGAGGGCAGAAAAGAAACAATCAACGGAGGAAAGTTCAGGGGCGCCAGGAGCCAAGGAGAAGGCCCACTCTTGGGGCCCTTCCTGGAGCCGGGACATAATTATACCCACCCGCTGGCTCTCAGAACCTGAGGAGTGAGGCTTTAAGCGAAAGTAAAGCTTACAACTCTCCCGAAAGGAGAGAAAAGCCCTCCGGTCACCTGAGAACCGGTCGGGCAACTTGAGGTGGGGTTCAAGGGGTGCGGTGAGGGGAACTACCAAGGTAGCATCAGGCTGGTTGACCCTCTGAGCCAGGGCCTGGACCTGTAGGGAGAGACCCTGCATTTGCTGAGCCAGGGTTTCACGGGGTTCCATAATGGTGTCAGGGACCAGGGTAGACTAGGTATAGGGCTTGTGAATTTGTAATGGTGGGGGGGGGTAGGGAAACGGACAAGTGAGCCCTAATCTACCCGCCACTCTGTCCCTGCCTACTTGCAACGACCCGCCCTAGACGACGGGGTACAACTGGGCGGCGGTCCCTGCGCTCAGTAAGTGCATGACAAACACGACAAACAAACAAGGGAACACAAGCAAGGGAAATGGGCAGTTGCTCGCGGAAACACCGTGAGCAACAGAGTAGTGAACGAGCCGAGTCAAGCCAGGAGAGTGCGAGGTACAAAGCGAAAAGCAGAAGAGTAGTCGGTAAGCCAGGGTCTGTATGGAGCAGGATCAAAAAGTAGCAGGAGCTGTAGCTGGGCCAGGAAACCTCAAGGAAAGAATTCACAAGCACAGATGGACAGGAAGAGCAGGCTTAAATAGACCGAGGGCGGGAGCTAGCTGAGTCTGGCCAGGTTGCGATAGGCTCTCCCACTCCTAAGCCTGCCAGCCTGAGTGGAGGAAGCTGGTGTCTGTCTCAGGGATGTACACTCAGGTGTTGACTGATTAATTCTGGGAGTTAACCCTGAAGCAGTGCCTGGCAGATCCTTTACAGTTTAATAGAAAATGTCAATACTGGTGTGACTATATTATAGGCATGGCTGATTACCAATCGGATAAAAAATTATTATGGTGTTGGTATGACAGAGAATGGCCAGTTTTGGAATATCTTGCGCATCTAGAATTCAATTGTTCACTAGTTTATGTCATTGGATCATAAGTGCACGGGTAAGGAATAGTGAAATGAAGGCTAAAATCTATAGTGTGGGGGAGTAATGCATGTCAATCAGCATATGTTATGCATGCACCACGGGGGGTGATTGTTAAAATCAAGAGTATATGGAGAATCTCTCATTAGAACAAGATGTCAAAATATGTTATATTGGATCTTATGATAAGTTGTTGGGACTGTGTATGGAGAGGTGGTATGACCCTGGTTGCCTCACTCATAGATTAATATTGGAACATGAGTTCCTTTCTTAGATTGAGGCCATCTGGAAATCTTGTTTTTAATCTATAGATCCAGTAGGCTTCTCTTAGGTGGGTTTTGTTTTTTATGTCTCCTCCTCTTTTGGGCAGATGAATTTTTTCGATAGCATAGCAGCGAAAGGTTTTGGTAGTCCTATTGTGTTTATGTATGAAGTGTTTTGATGCGTTGGAAATGTTCACAATATTCGGATTCCTGACATAACTGAGGTGTTCCAGTATTCTAGTTTTTAATTTCCGGTTTGTGCAACCCACGTATTTCAAAAGGCACTCTGTACACTCAATTATATAGATAACAGATTCCGTGTTACAGTTAATGTAATTTTGGATGATAAATGTGTCTGTTTGAGTAGAGTTGCTGAAATTTTTGGTGGGGTACGCGTAAGAGCAAACTTTTTAAACTAGAAGAAGAACAAATAAAATCCAGACTCTCAAAACGAGGATATCCGCAATGGTCACTCAATAGAGCAAGTGATATCATGTCAAAAAAATCTAGAACACAGCTATTTGAGTACCACAACAAAACCACCATTAATCAAACCACCAAAGGTCAACCTACATTAATTCTTCAACAGAGTAACCAATTTTCCCAAATCAAAAATCTAGTTAACCAATACTTACCGATTCTTATGGAGGACGACAGTCTGCGCACCATCCTGGCAGGAGGAATTAGAGTAGTAGCCCGCAAAGCACCGTCCCTAGGCAGCACCCTATCTCCGTCCTTTTTTAGTTCAAATGACAAAACCAAAACCACATGGTTAGAAACAAAAGGTTTTTACAGGTGTGGCCAACACCCCTGTAAAGTTTACTCTTACGCGTACCCCACCAAAAATTTCAGCAACTCTACTCAAACAGACACATTTATCATCCAAAATTACATTAACTGTAACATGGAATCTGTTATCTATATAATTGAGTGTACAGAGTGCCTTTTGAAATACGTGGGTTGCACAAACCGGAAATTAAAAACTAGAATACTGGAACACCTCAGTTATGTCAGGAATCCGAATATTGTGAACATTTCCAACGCATCAAAACACTTCATACATAAACACAATAGGACTACCAAAACCTTTCGCTGCTATGCTATCGAAAAAATTCATCTGCCCAAAAGAGGAGGAGACATAAAAAACAAAACCCACCTAAGAGAAGCCTACTGGATCTATAGATTAAAAACAAGATTTCCAGATGGCCTCAATCTAAGAAAGGAACTCATGTTCCAATATTAATCTATGAGTGAGGCAACCAGGGTCATACCACCTCTCCATACACAGTCCCAACAACTTATCATAAGATCCAATATAACATATTTTGACATCTTGTTCTAATGAGAGATTCTCCATATACTCTTGATTTTAACAATCACCCCCCGTGGTGCATGCATAACATATGCTGATTGACATGCATTACACCCCCACACTATAGATTTTAGCCTTCATTTCACTATTCCTTACCCGTGCACTTATGATCCAATGACATAAACTAGTGAACAATTGAATTCTAGATGCGCAAGATATTCCAAAACTGGCCATTCTCTGTCATACCAACACCATAATAATTTTTTATCCGATTGGTAATCAGCCATGCCTATAATATAGTCACACCAGTATTGACATTTTCTATTAAACATTACTTATCTATAAGTCTTGACAACTATAAAGAAATCAAATACTTACCCATCATGTGTGATCGTACCAGGATGACACTTGTTCGTCCAGATCGCACGTAGTGATTCGTCTTGCATGTTTGCGTTCCACATGGTCACGTGATCTGGAACGCACATGTGACTACCAATGACGATCTATACTACAAGCCTCATTAACAATTCAGTTACACATCCAGCAAGGCAAAACTTAAAATATTACTAAATAAATGATTACAAGATGCTTTGCTGATTATGCTACGTAACAAATGACGAAGATGCTTTGTTGATCATGCTGCGTAACAAATGACGAATACTTACAAGACATGAAAGTGGGCGCACCAAACGCTAATACCACCCCACTTCCGGGTTGCGTTCCATGTGACACGCAGAGTCGTGGAACGCAATCAGGACTCAGCTGTTACCCCGGACATAGTATAAATCTGCCAGCGCGCCAGTTTCAAAACACACTACAGCCAAGTCTAAGGACGTCGCTATCGTCCGAAACGCGTAGGCTTTACAGGATTATATTTTCCCTCTATCTACACACCAGGATCATACTCTAATGGACTTTTAATGAAAACTAAATTAAACTTGGAAAAACCCTTTTCCATTTTACTTCTACCGAAGCGCTGGACTTAACCTCCTTGTTACCTCATTTCTATGGAGCTGCAGACATACCCCGGATGTCCGAGGTTTGTCATGGAGAACTTCGGGGGACTTTCGGTCCACCGTTCTCCTTATCGCTGGGCATCCCAGCGATCACACATGTATCCCCTGCTGCTAGTGGAGCCTCCGGCCATGGGGGGGCCGTGCTGGCGGGTGACACGGGCCCTCTTATGCTGTGGGCCCCGTAGCAGCCGCTACGGCTGCTATAGCGGTAGTTACGCCACTGGATGCATGTCCTTATGTAGGAACAACCCCTTCAGAGGAGTCGCGCTGTAGCAGCCATAGCGGCTGCTAGCGAAGCCTCCCGCAATGGGGTGGCCGTGCCGGTTAATAGCACAGGCCCCCTCATGCTGCGGGCCCCGTAGCAGCCACTACGGCTGCTATAGCGGTAGTTACGCCACTGGCCATGGCGTCCCTTTAAATAGTGCCTGCCTGGTGCCTACATAAACAGTGCCTGCCAAAGACTTCTCCCATATATAATGACTGCCAGACAATGCCCCCATACACTGTACCAGCCAGAATTAGTGAGCTTATCTCTCATTCCTAATACTTACCAGCAACTGGAAAAAGGATAGGGTTATTCTCACTCATGTTTTATGACATGGGATAAATCTATTGATCAGTAAGTGACAAGCATGCTGCTTATGCCATCATCATATCCGTGCGGTGCTCAGAGAGATGACACTTTGACAACAGTAGCTCTGAGCTTCATGTGCCATACTGTTGTTTTTACTCTATACACTGAAGTTTCCAGCTAATACTTACATAATTGTCCTAAGACAAGTCAAATAATTAAAGCCATATTATATTAAGTCCTATTGAATAATCACATCAACATATAAACATAACTAAATGTAAATATTGCTCTAAATAATGTATAGGTGACTGCACTAAATGCTTTGTCTAACTTGTAATAATAACTAATAGTAATTATATACATAAATACTAAGGTACATTGTGTTTTATATGCCTAAGGGTGCATATGGAAAGGGGTTGTCGTGACGGTACATCCCTTTCAATCTGGCCATAGACATTAGATATTTCTTTGTGAATTCCACAGACTTCGAAGGGCTGCTGACAATGTAAAGTCTACAGGGACAGTCTATCCAGTCATTATATATGGGAAAGAGCGGAAGCATAGTAAGAATAAGTTGAAAATAACAAAATCATTAAATAAAAAGCATACTTATTATATACAAATGTATTGCCTTATTATTTCATTTGCAATTAGTTTTGAACCACTAGAATAAATAGAGATATTGCACATCATGCTATGTCTAATAGTGAACTGTAAAACATTTCTGCATGACTAGTTGATTGTCAGTTTTCAGCTTTCATGCTTCCATTTGGCATACAGACTGTATCAAGATTAAGGGAGAGACACAAATTAAATGGATAGAGAATAATATGAGGGCAAGGTGTCTAGCTTATCGTTTTACAGGAAATAATGAGTTGTTAACAGTAATGAAATATAAGCATGCTCAATCCGACTTCTCATAGAAGGGAAAAAATCTCATAACTTTTCCAAGTTTTTCCTAAGGCCATGTGCAAAGCCAGGCTTGTGCCATGTGGAACCATTATATTATGTCTATGCATATCAACGCCATTGGACTACACATATATATACTGATAATTTCTAAATCCCACAGCAGGTCGTGATCCCTGAGACCATTTTTTCTAAATAATTTGATTAATATTAAATTAAAAATTCTTTACACATTATGTCTCAATGCTGACAGTTTCTACTGACTTTTTATTTGTTCATAGATTTGATCAATTTGTTATACTGATGAGCAAATACAGCCTAATGTTATTCTTTCTTAAAGAGTAACTGAATTTTCCTTAAACTTTTGATATTTCACATAGACATCAAAAGTATGGATTGGTGGGGGCTCCAGTGCTGAGACCCCACTAAAGCTAAAACTAAGGGGCAGAAGCGCTCAGCTGAGCGCCCTGCATCTTTGGCTGTGATCGGCGTTCCGTACTAGGCTGAAGACTGCTCACATCTATGTGAGCTGTCTTCGGCCTGACATGGTGCACCGATCACAGCTGGAGATGCAGGGCATTCAACTGAGCGCTGCTTTCCCTTCATTTAAGTATCGTGGGGTTATTAGCGCCTGGACCACCAACGTTTTTACATTTTTGATATATCTCTATGACATATATTACTGAAAGTGCAGTTACGCTTTAAGGCCGGAAAGGTACATGCAGTTTTTGATGCAGTTAGAGATGTTGTTTTTAATGCATTTTTTTTTAGCCAAAGCCAGATGTTGATCCATCTGGAAAGATAAGTATATGTTCTTCCTTTATAGTTCGCATGAAATCCACTCCTGGCTTTTGCGCAAAGAACTGAACCAAGAACTCTACCACAAACTGCATGTGTAATTCCATCCTAAAGGTACCTTTCTTAATTTTATTTCATAAGACCAGTGTTAGAGCAAAAATGGCAATGTTATCTACTAGATAGTAATAATGTTTATTTAAAACTCTGAAAAATATTGTGGTGCTATTTTGTTGAATCACCTATTTGAGTAATTGTGTGGTATAATTTATTTATTTGCATTTTTTTTTAGGAAGGGCATTTAAGAAAAGAGAGTGTTCCTTTCTACATGCTGGGTAGTAGCTTAGACGCACTTGGTTATCCAGAGTAATATAATTTTAAAGTAATTAAATGCTGTAAATAAAACAATTTGTTATGAGATCCCCCATCCTCTGATATCCATCACCCAAAACCAAACATAAAAACTAAAAATCTTCTACTCAAATTGTATCAAAAAGTGATCCATATACTCCATTTTATTTAATTCTTTAACTTTTTCCATAATGAGCTAGATAAATATTCATTAGATAAGTACAAGCTAAAAGTTTGTATAGAAAGTGAAGCCAAGAACATTTTTTTTTTACCTAACACATTTTGGGTGTACCAACTATGTCACTGCATATATAACATTATATCGCATCCAGTACTTTATATATTGCACATATGGAGGAATAGCAATAATATGTAACTGTACTACTTTAAAACATCACTTCCCTATCTTATTCATTCCTTCACCTGCTTAGCCTGCCTAAAGCTGTAACTTTAAAAGAAATGGACAGTGTAGTGCTAACTGAAACTAGTCTCAGATCCTATACCCATCCATCAGTGCTTGCCCAAAGACCTATTCTATTTCTCCCATCCCATATAGGCAGTTGCTATACATATACTGGAACAAACATAATCAGACAATGGTTAGTACATAACTACTGTGACAATCGAGAGTATTGTGTCGTGCAGCCCTTTTTCTCAAGTGTTGTTGCATCTAATGTATTGTATTTTAAAATATGAATTTGAATACATTAGATTTTATTGCATGAGAAATATACTCGGCATATGTTTTGTACGGATTATGCTGCCTTACATAATGGATACATAATAAAGAATATTTTTGTACTTTCCATATAACCTGCATTAGCTAAAGATTTACGTTAATGGTTGTCCCAGTTTTCAAAAATGCCATGATCTATAACTATTGTGACATCTATGGGGTGTAACCAAAGGAAGGAGTCAGACCCCATATCCAAAAACGGCCCCCATGTCGGTCAACTCATAGCAGACTGTGGTTATTCACAGGCAATAATAGTCTTAAATGAAACTGTAATGTAATTAAAAGTTCTCTAGAGCGGCAAAGAAATGTTTAATAAAGCAAAAATAATAAAACTGTTTATTTTACATAAGTGATAAAAAGCAATTAAACATTTACAAATTTAGTATCACCTTAATCATAACCCATCTAATAAAGATAATATGTTGCATATACTTTATAAAGAAGAACTTAAAAAAAATCCCCCAACGAATTCCGTTGCAGAAAATCTACAATATTTACCCTAATAGGAGTTATGGAAGCCCATAAGTGATTTCAATAAGAGTTGTAAATTGTGCCTGTTGTTTCCTTTTCACTGTTATATTTTTTTTTTATAAAAGTTAACAAAAAAATGACAATTTATGCAGCCAAACAAAACAAGAGAAAAGGGTCAAAGAGAAATAACTATCCCTAAATAAGAATATAAAAAAATATTGCAAACATCTGTTGCTTAGTTAAACACAATGTTGTAAAATAATTATCATGTTACTAAATGATTCACAGTAACTAAACGTCATATTGTTTAAATGTAAAAGTACTCTACAGGATATTTTATCAATACAAATACTGAGAACTGAATAAATAGAAAGTAATTTCACCAATATAGAATTGACCATCATTCATACATGTTTGTGCTGTGATAAAATGACTAACATTGTTATGAGATATTAATTACTGGAGAAAGTAAAATGTTAACTTAGAAAATGTCAATCTGCTTGATCCATTTCCAGCATCCAAGACGGAGTGTCCATTTTATTCCCACACATACGGCATGTTAATATTTTTGGCTACAGTTCAGGACTGGTAACAATTACACTATGCGTAATTTTTAGCCACTGTAACTAAACAATACAATTTTCTACTGAATTCTTCTAGTGAAGAATACCTGCAAGATACAAATTCTATATTAACCTGTAAGAAAATAAACAAACAGATAAATACAACAAAGATCTACAATATAGCTGTGTCTATAAGAACTAAAGAAGTGATCTTCAATTTTTATTTATTTTTTTATCACAATTTTCAGATTAAAACATCAAACCAAATGTTTCCTTTTCTAATTAGTTGACTTTGTCCATTGTTCACAATTTTTTATGGTGAACACTAAATTTAGTATTTTTATTAAACTTTGACTAAGTTGTTTTCTTAGATGATTGCACCTCAATAGGAAGCTTTCATATTGTATATCATTCTAATGTTTAATGTTTAGGCAAGCCAGATGGTTTATTATAATAAATTCAGCTTGCTGAAATTAAGGAGTCATCAAGCAGTGGATTTACAATATAATGACAGAAAAAAGGGGAAAATAATATTTTACGCAGAATTTTAATTATCTATTTTGTCTATTTAGTTAGACCGACTGTGTATTAATTCTTATTCAGACGAATGAATTGCTGTCACTACAGGCCAAAACAGTTTTGAGAAGTAAATCCTGTCCTATATTAGCTGTATTGATCCAGATGAAGAAGAAAACCAAAAATAAATAGATCTAATATGACAATTAGACACGTCATTAGAGTCACATGGTATCATCACAGATTTTATTAACCAAACCCAAATGGCCATTTCTTCATTAAGCTTAAGGGTATGTTCACACAGGATGGATATGCTGCGTAAAAGTGGACAGCATATCCGCCCTGTGTGCCGCAGGGAATTTCGGCTGAAAAACCGCACCTACTTCTGGTGCAGTTTTCTGGCCGGAATGTCCGCTGCGGAAAACTGCACAGAAAAAAATAGGATACGTATCATGGCGACGTGTCCCTCTGACGTCCTGACATCAAGACACTCTGCAGACCTGGGATGATGTTTCATCCCATGTGACCGCTGCAGCCTGTGATTGGCTGCAGCAGTCACATGGAATGAAACGTCATCCCAGGAGGCCGGCCTGGAGGAAGAAACACAGACTCCTGGGTAAGTATAAAAAAAAAAGTTCTGAGCTGCGATTTGTTGCGCTTTTTACCTCCCCATTGAATTCAATGGGGAAATCCTGCAACAAATGAGCAGCGTTTACGCAAATACAATTGACATGCTGCAGATTAAGAAACCGCACCACATGTCAATTTCTGAGCATTTTTTCCGCTTAGTATTTACGCAGCGTGTGGATGAGATTTGTTCAAATCTCATCCACTTTGCTGGTACTGTATTATGCCGCAGATTTTCCGCAACGAATTCCGTTGCAGAAGATCTGCAATATTTACCCTAATAGGAGTTATGGAAGCCCATAAGTTATTTCAATAAGAGTTATAAAATTGTGCCTGTTGTTTCCTTTTCACTGTTACAAAGTATAAGTGTCCTGTAAAGGATCTAGCAGTTAAGAGATGTTACACAGATGGAAAGTACATTGTCACAATGGTAAATATCTTTGTAAACTTGGCTAAAGAAAGAAGTCCATAAATCTTAACATATTTAAAGTTGTTACTACTGTATGTTTATTCAGAGAAAATGTAAATAGAATTAAGCAGTTAATTATAATGCATTATTTAACCATATATTAAATTGCTGGATGAACAGCCATAATGGAATTAATAAGTGATACTTATAAACAATTTTTGTGTCTAACTTATCAGATCCAGCCAGCCACAAAGTTAATAGTATTCCATAGTATGACAAGCCTATTAGTGATGACGCCCTCTATATGCTTGTAGTAATATGCACTTTTTCTAGATAGTTAATTAAATAACTTCTATGTTTATCTTTAATATAATTAAAAATAGGTATCATATACCAACCTTTATAAGTATATATAATATTAGCTTTTTTAATTGATTTAATTTAATTAATACAGTGGCATATCTCTTATTGTTCCTAAATCTATAATAGACAGATGTCGAAAACAAAAGGGGCTTAAAAGAATGAGAATATACATACTTAGTCTCCCTAAACTTGTGTAGATTTATTTTGCATAAACATGCAGTACATATAATGGATATTTAAATATAATCACTAAGGGGACTGCCTGAGAAAGTATTTATCCTTATAAATATGTACTGATAACTCATCCCCATGAACTGTGTTCATAACAAGTGTCCTGAAATACTATTGAGAATGGAATTATTTTTCACCAAACTGTCAATAAAGATGAACATACATACCTGAAATGGATACCTACCATCGTATTATATGCCAAACAAAATAATACAGCTAAAACTAATTTTAGTTTAAACAAGTCAGAATTGTTGAATATTTAGGACATATCCAATGAATATGTTAAGCGCAGGCAACCCTAGATAGAACATACAGATCAATTAAATTAATATGCCAAAAGAAAATGTAATATAAAATAAGAAGAGTTTTCTAATTGGTTATCTTTCTTCAATCTTCATTTTCCAGGCCTTGATGGATTCTGGATTCATGTATAATGTAGTATTGGGCCGTATGGTCATAGATACAACTAAAACAATTTATGTATTTCATAAAGCTAAAGTTTGTATGCAAAAGGAAGAATTATATTTTCAAGATAAGCCAAACAAATATTTTAAAAATAAAGAACCTCCTGTAATGTCTATGGCCGCGGAACGTCATTCTGACTTAGCCTCTGACGGCTGCGGCCATGTATGTATGAGTTCTCGGCGGCATCTCCCTCCTGAGAGACGCCGGCACTCACTTCCTGGTTCAGAGAATGTCTCCCGCAGGGCGCACGCTCTCTTGATCTTTGCCTGAGCGTTGTTGTATTACCTAAAGTTTGTCTTGCAAATGGTCTCCTAGTGTTTTCCAGTTCCCAGTGTTACGCGTTCCTGCTGCCTGTACCCTGTATCCTGTGCTACCTTGCCTCTGTGCCGTCTAGAGTTGAAGTCGTGTTGTGTCTTCCGCTGCATCTACTGTGTCACACCCACCGGGTGTCTGTCTGCTGCCAGAGCCTCATCTTAAGCCTGAATCACCACTACGGTCTACATTTCCACAGGTACCCCTTCTTTCTGGACTATAGACATTGTTTTGTACCTGGTTGTCCAGCTGCCTTCCCACTAAACGGTACGGCCCAGTGGGTCCACACCCTGCATCGTGACAGTACGCTCAGGCCATGGACCCTGCTGGTCAATTCAAGGGCCTGTCACCCTCCCAAGCCATGCAGGTGGACCTGCAAGTTCTGCAAGCACGACAGGATCAACTTTTTGTGGGAGTAGACTCCATGGCACAGCAGCTAGGGGCATTAGCTGCTTCCTTCTCTGCTCCTGTTCAAGCTCTTTTGATTGACCCTCCTTCTACACCTCCTGGCAGCTCCGGTTCTGATCCTCTGTTCTCGCTGCCACTGCCACCTCATTCCAATGGAGATACAAGCGCGTGCAGGGGATTTCTTAACCAGTGTCCTATCCACTTCACCCTGCACGCCAGAGCATTTCCTTCAGACGGAGCCAGGATTGCTTTCATTATCTCCTTACTTGCCGGCAAGGCAATGGCATGGGCGAACCACATCTGGGAACCATAGGGACCCGAGAGCCAAGACTTCCAGGGGTTTGTGCGGTTATTCCGTATGGTGTTCGAGGAGCCTGAACGAGTCTCGTCGGCAGCCACTGCTATGCTGAACGTTCGCCAGGAAGACATCTCCGTGGGCGAGTACACCATCCAGAGCTGGACCCTGGCAGGAGAACTGTCCTGGAACAACGAGGCGTTGGTAGCTTCCTTCTGGCATGGCCTATCATCTGAGATCAAGGACGAACTCGCTGCTCGGGATCTACCATCTACCTTGGACAACCTGATTCTACTTGCCACTCGAGTGGACATAAGGCTCAAAGAAAGATCTCAAGAAGTTCGGCAAGAGAGACGGCTTCCTAGACTGGCGCCCAACTTCCAGCAACACCTCTTGCCTTCTTCTACGGCTCCACCCGAGGTCCCAATGCAGGTCAGTCCAGGAGAAGCAGCACAGGCCTATATTGCGGCCTCGCTGGCCATGTCGTGCGTTTGTGTCGCCAGAAGCCAAAAAACCTCAACGCCTAGGACTGGCTGGAGAGACAACCCTGGGCAATACAGCATTTAATAGAAAACTCTCCTCCAAACTGTTCATTCCTGTGACCATCATCGCTGCGAGAGACCCCATCCAGTCTGCAGCCAATTTCATCTGCCAAGACCTTGTGGACCTGCTGGAAAGGCCGTTGACCGTTGCCTCGGTAGATGGACTGCCGCTGCCGCTGCCGGAGCCCTTCACTCCGAGCTCACCTCCCTGTTTGTCCTGCCCAAGGCCGTCAACCCCATGCTGCTGGGTTTGCCTTGGCTCCGTCTACACGCCCCAGTCCTAGATTGAAATTCCGGAGAGGTTCTCCAGTGGGGTCCCAGGTGTCTCAACCACTGTCTGGGGCGGATATATCTGCCTCAGTCTCCTCCACATCAGTCATTGGCAGATGCCCCAGAGGAAGCCAGAAGGGCGAAACCCAGGGTCGGGTTGCATTATTTGGCGTGTTACAAGAGCTTATCTTATGCTTTTATCTATATCCATTTTTGTAAGTATGGAATAAAGTCGTGGAATTTGCAGTTTCCAAAAGGTAGTGCACTATCTCCTTTTTCTCCCTTGTTGGAGATTTAGAACATCACGTACGAGGATATACACAGCAAGCAGTTGCATTTCTGCAGTTTCACTTCTGTGTGGAACCATAAGTACCAGCGAGATATACACACCAGTGGAAATTTGGATCATTCTTTCTGCATGCTAGCTGAGGGGAAGGTCAAACCCTTGATGGACACTTCAGACTGTACATCTACAACCGTCTGAGCGGTAAAAAACTATCATTTTGTCTCTGTTTTTTGTGGTTTTGAGGATTTCACCTCTTTTTTTACCTGCTCCGGTTGTTCATCTCCTTGTTGAGATATTTCAGTGAGTAGAGAGCTGAGTTGCATATTTGGTAGTCATTGGCAGAATTGCCTTCTTGTTACTCTCTGTTCTCGGATGTCTTCGACAAGAAGGAAGCAGAGACTTTGCCACCACATCGAGCGTATGATTGTCCTATCGACTTGGTTCCTGATTTGTCCCCTCCTCGCGGTAGAGTATACCCTCTCTCCTTACCTGAGACCCAGTCAATTTCGGCCTACATTAAGGAGAATCTTGAGAGGGGCTTCATACGTAAATCCTCATCACCGGCCGGAGCCGGGTTTTTCTTTGTCAAGAAAATGATGAAATCCCTTCGTCCCTGCATTGACTACCGGGGTCTCAACCAGATCACGGTGAAGAACAGATACCCATTGCCTTTGATCTCGGAACTGTTTGATTGTATACGGGGGGGATTTTTTTTTCCAAACTGGACCTGCGGGGGGCCTACAATCTAATCCGGATTCGTCAGGGTGACGAGTGGAAGACTGCATTTAATACATGTGATGGGCACTACAAATACCTGGTTATGCCCTTTGGCCTGTGTAATGCCCCCGCGGTTTTTCAAGAATTTTTTCAATGACATTTTTCGTGATCTCCTCTATGTCTGTGTTGTGGTGTATCTCAATGACATTTTGATTTTTTTCCCCCAGATCCAGTAACTCACCAGAGACATGTCCACCAGGTTTTGCTTTGTTTAAGGGAGAATCATCTTTATGCCAAGCTGGAGAAGTGCGTGTTTGAAAGAAAGTCTCTACCCTTCCTGGGCTATATCATCTCCGATCAGGGCCTCAAAATGGACCCTGAGAAGGTAAAGGCTGTCCTGGAATGGCCACGCCCTCAAGGTTTAAGGGCCATACACTGCTTCCTGGGATTCGCCAACTTCTACCAGCTGTTCCTTCCTAACTTCTCTTCATTGTCTACTCCCATCTTTACTCTCACCAAAAAGGGCATGAATGCCAAGGAGTGGACTCCAGAAGCAGAAACCGCATTCAAAACCTTAAAAAAGGCCTTCATGTCAGCCTCTATTCTTCATCATCCTGAAGTATCCCTACAGTTTTCGTTAGTGGTGGACGCCTTCTCTGTTGGTGTTGGCTCAATTTTGTTCCAAAAAGGTTTGAAAGGCAAGACTGTGGTATGTGGCTACTATTCCAAGCTTTTTTCTCCTGTAGAACGCAACTACTCGATTGGGGATCGGGAGTTACTGGCCATCAAGCTGGCCCTGCAAGAATGGAGACAACTACTAGAAGGCGCAGCTCATTCTATCCTGGTCTTCACGGACCATAAGAACCTGACCTATCGTCAGACGACTCAACGGCTGAATCCTCGTCAAGCCAGGTGGTCGCTGTTCTTTGCTCGGTTCCAGTTTGAGCTCCACTACCAACCTGCTGACGAAGAATGTGAGGGCCTATGCCTTGTCTAGGTCATTTGAGACAGAGGACACTGTGGAGTCCCCACAGAATATTATTGACCCTTCTTGCATCTTCTCTGTCAACCCTCTGCTAGTTAGAGATATTCCTCCGGGAAGGACTTTTGTACGTCTGGCAGACAGAGGAAGAATCCTTCACTGGGGTCACAGTTCCAAGCTGGCAGGTCACGCGGGTGCCCGTAAGACCCGAGACCTAATTGCCCATCAGTTCTGGTGGTCCACACTGCCCAAAGACGTCATGGACTTTCTCTCCTCTGTACGGTATGCGCAGCAAATAAAGTTGCCCACTCCTAACCAGCTGGTCTGCTCCAACCACTGCCTGTGCCTGATGCCCCCTGGCGATATATTGCAATGGACTTTGTCACAGATCTGCCTCTCTCTGCTGCATGCATTGTGGTCTGGGTGGTGGTGGATCGAGTGGCTGATCTCTTTGTTCAACACATCTTCCGCCTGCACGGCTTGCCTCTGCATATTGTCTCCGATCGAGGGGTCCAGTTCAGCTCTAAGTTCTGGAGAGCAGAAGAAAGATAAAGAAATGGATCCAGCGCTGTGTCCTCTGAAGTCTTTTAAAAGGAAACTATTTCCAAGTTTTATTAAAGAATTGAGAAAAAATTAAAAACAATGGCATAGTAGGAAAATATTCTCAAATGGAATGAGGATTTATGGCAGTGTAAGCGGTGCCTACGCGTTTCTGACGCTTGCAGCGTCCTTAGTCATGGCTTTTCTGGAGAGCACTCTGTGGTCTCCTCGGTGTAAAGTTGGACTTCTCCTCAGCCTACCATCCTCAGTCCAATGGACAAGTCGAAAGGGTCAACCAGATTATGGAAAACTATCTGCGGGCGGCATGATGACTGGGTGCAGCTGCTCCCGTGGGCTGAGTTCTCCTATAATAACCATACTAGTGAGTCCACCACCTCCAGTCCGTTCTTCATTGTCTACGGCCAACATCCTCGAATACCTCTTCCTGTCTCTACTATGTCCCAGGTACCTGCAGCTGACTCTACCTTCAGGGACTTTCTGCAGATTTGGCAACAGACCCGATCTTCTATTCTGCTGGCGGTGGACCGCATGAAGAGAAAGGCAGACACTAGAAGACGAGAACCTACCCAGTTTCTTCCAGGTACAATACGGCTGAGGGTTCCGTCTTGCAAATTTTCTCCCAGGTTCCTCGGACCCTTCGAGATTCTGCTGCAAATTAATCCTGTGTCTTACAAGCTTCGGCTGCCTCATACCCTCAAGATCCCTAACTCCTTCCATGTCTCCCAGCTGTAGTGCTACTTCAGTGTTACGAAGGGTCTGTGGACCCACTGGGCCGTACCGCCTTGACAGTATGGCAGCTGGCCAACAGGGCGCAGGTCAATGTCTTTAGTTCATATAGGGTACCTGTAGCAGCACGGACAGTAGCAAGGCAGGCTCGGCTGGAACTAGGCAGCAGGCAGACGTCAGGCATGGTGAAGCAGGTCTGGCGTGGTATACAGGACGTCACGACTTTGGTTCAGCACAGTACTCGACCAGGATAATACGGAATGCAGGGAACAGGAACACACTAGGAGGCCATCACATAGATAAACTTAAGAAACAACAACAACAACACTCAGGCATCGAAGCAGGGGGCTGAATACCTCTTATATTCCAGGGTACTTCACGGCCTGATGTTCATCAAAGTCCGGTGCGTGCGCTGCCCCTTTAAGAGCGGGCACAAGCATGTGCATGCAGCCTATGGGATCCGGCTGAGGTGAGTGGAAGCGAGCACTGGCATCTCCTGTGGAGGAGGCTAGGGCCAGCGATTGCTGACTCATGGCTGCGGCTGTCAGGAGGAGATTGGAGCTGACGGCCCGCAGCCACGGACAGGACATCCAGGACTCCTAGTTCTGCAGTGGCTCCTGGCGGCTCATCAGGGACTTTTGACATGAGGGAGATCCTGGCCACCAAGAAAGTGAGAGAAAGGATGTTTGATTTGGTGGATTGGAGGGGATTTGGTCCAGAAGAGAGGTCTTGGGAGCCAGAGGAGAACATCGATGCTCCTGTCCTCGTGAAGAAGTTTCTCTCCCACTCTGGTCCCAAGAAGAGGGGGCGTAAGAGGGGAGATACTGTAACGTCTATGGCCCCGTTATGACTTACCCTCTGACGGCCGCAGCCATGGAAGTGTGAGTTTTTGGCGGCATCTCCCTCCTGAAAGACGCCGGCACTCACTTCCTGGTTCAGAGATTGTCTCCCGCAGGGTGCGCGCGCCCAGTTGCAGTGAATCTGCAATTAGCCCAGAATGCTGCTGGACTATAAAAAGGTCTCTGCCCTCTTGATCATTGCCTGTGCGCTGTTGTGTTACCTAAACTTTGTCTTTCAAATGGTCCGCTAGTGTTTTCCAGTTCCCAGTGTTACCCGTACCTGCTGCCAGTACCCTGTATCCTGTGCTACCTTGCCTCTGTGCTATCTAGAGTTGAAGTCATGTTGTATCTTCCGCTGCATCTACTGTGTCACACCCGTCGGGTTTCTGCTGCCAGAGCCTCATCTTTAGCCTGAATCACCGATACTGTCTACATTGCCACAGGTACCCTTTCTGGACTATAGACATTGTATTGTACATGGTTTGCCAGCTGCCTTCCCGCAGTGGGTCCACACCTTGCATCGTGACACCTCCAAATATACATTATAAAGAACAAAATGATTATGTTCACATTAAATAAATAGTAACATAAAATCTGCTATAAACTATAAATACTGTCACTAATTACTTGCCTTTACTCACCCCAGTCTTCCTCAATACATGATTCAATTTTGGCCCAAAAATAAATATCACACTATTGGGATTGTCGGTCTAATGGTTGTTGTATGTGCAAAATAGAGGGGAAAGATTCAAATATTTAAAAAAAGGGTCCCTACTTGGCTGACAAAGATATGACCATGGGTTGCCTGCTCTGTTGCAGGCTGCAGAAAATTATACCTAGTTTAATAAGCAAATTTCATAATTACAGTATCTCAAATATATACCGGATATTAATTATATATATATATATATATATATACATACATATATGTACACTATATAATAATTAATTAAAGATATACAAATAAATTTAGGACTGATCGGATTCAATCTGAGGCAGAATAAACATTTACACTCAGTCACTCACAGGTGTCATCTTCTCCGATGAGTTGTCCCCTTCTCTTTTATTTTTTATCCAGAATAGATTATCATAACAAATTCTTCTGGACACGACTCATCTCTGCAGAGTTTGTCACCAAGATCTCTTTGAGTACTTGCTTTTGCAGCACATCCCAACCTCCTATGCTAACACAAACTCTGTATAATATTATATACTGTGCCCCTGAATATAATAACACCTCACACTGTGCCCTCTGAAAAAAATTGCATCCCACACTGTCCCCCTGAATATAGCTATACCACCTACTGTGCCCCCTGAAAAAAATTACATCCCACACTGTCCCTCTGAATATAATTATACCACACAGTGCACCCCTGAATATAATGACACCACACACAGTGTCCCCTAAACGTAATTATACCACACACTGTGCTCCTGAACATAATTACACCACACACTGTGCACCTCGAATATAAACATACTACACACTGTACCCCCCGAAAAAAAATATTCCTTAATATACAACATAATGTTCCCTCTAAATATAATTATACCACACTGTGCCCCAGAAAAAAATTACATCACACACTGTGTCCCCTTAATATCATACCACAATGTGTCCTATCAAATTAATAGCGCCACAGACTGTGAGCCCTGAATATAATAATGCCACACAATTCTCAATGCTACCCATAGTAACCCCTGAAAATATTAGTGCCGGATTTAGTGCCCTCTGAAAGTCTTATTGTCACACAATGCCCCCTAAAAATATTATTGACACAAGTAGTACCCACTGAAAGTCTTATTGTCAGATATATTGCCTTCTAAAAATATTTCCGTCAGATACAGTGCCCCCTGAAATTATTACTGCTAGATATAGTGCCCTTGAAAATAGTTCTGCCAGATATAATGCCCCATAACAATACTGCTGCAAGATATAGTGTCCCTTTTTATTGTGCCACACATACTGATGCTCCTTATCCTGCTGCCACCGGCCCTCACAGTTAATAACAATCACTTGTCGTTTTTCCTGCACCGTTTTCTAGCTATGCAGGTAAGAGTTTTTGCAGAACAGTTCAGACGGAGCAAAAACATCATCGCGCTGCATGCATCACACAGAATGCGTCTGATGGTAGGGCAGGGAGCCGAGAACGGCTCCCTTGCACCAGGCTGTAGCATTATCTCGCTCAATTGTATTCACACCCTAAGGACATAGATACAATTAAATGCAGGGAAGGGGGACCGTATCGGCATCCCGCTTCTCTGCGGTTTTGCGAACTGGCTGTTGTTTAAACAACCGGTTTGGGAGAAGCGTGAAGAATCGTCTGAATTCCACCCTTGGCAGAATACCTAAACATAAGTGTAACAAAACTAAAACAATAGGGCATATTTATGAAAACTGGCATACAGCAAAGACCAGTCTGCAAGTGTAAAATAGCATGCACTGAATTCCCCCAGCATAACTCACAGCTATGGATTAACCCCAGGCTTTGTTCACAGTTGCAATTGGTGAGACTGGGAGGCCGTGTCCCATTTTTACCAAAACAAGCATAAATGGCCCTTTGTGCTGGTAAAACTGGCAACTTAGTGTTTTAGAGAGTGTTTGGTAGAAATATTTTCTTTTTAATCCAATTAATCTTGAAAACTTGCATTGATTTTTTTTTTTAAGTCCCATGAATGAAATTACCTAATTCATATACTTTTTTTTATGCTGAATCCGAATATGTTTACAAACTTCCTTAAGTAGGTGAAGTTTTTGAGTTTAAAAAACCTATGTATTTTCATACTTTCTAAAATCTGATCAAAAAGACAAAAGTAGCTTTGTTTGAGTTTCTAATGAGCTTTTCCTCCAGTACATCCCTCTTAAAGAGGCTCTGTCACCACATTATATGTGGCCTATCTTCTACATAATGTGATTGACGCTGTAATGTAGATTACAGCAGTGTTTTTTATTTAGAAAAACAATAATTTTTGACAGAGTTATGACCTATTTTAGCTTTATGCTAATGACTTTCTTAATAGACAACTGGGCGTGTTTTACTTTTTGACCAAGTGGGTGTTGTGGAGAAAAGTGTATGACGCTGACCAATCAGTGACCAATCAGCGTCATACATTTCTCTCCATTCATTTACTCTGCACATAGTGATCTTACTAAACAATCAGCAGATGATTGGCAAGCTTTGGTCACCCTTCTGATGAGCAGTCATTAGGGGTATATGGAATTCTGCATAAGCACTGGGGTATTTTAAAAGTAACAGTAATTTATCTGATTTCATCTTGCATCGTCCAGCTACAGTATTACGAGTGTTCATAGCCTAAGAGACCAACTCAAATACAGTCATTATAGTAGACCATCCTCAAGTGACTCTTGGTTGACTCTCATACTTGTGGGTAACTACAGAAGCAAAGGCTACAAGGCTTGCAAATTCAGTAGGACCCCCAAGTTCATTATCAGCTGTCACGGAAGTACTCACCAGGTGCAAAATGTTGTTAATTGTAGGAATAAGGTATTTTTTTTCCTCTGCCAATTCAATTGCCCATGGGGTATTCTAGCCACGCATATGTGAACATGTTGATGGTGATAGGAACAATAGGAATACTCCTGTAGGAAGGCATAATAGTCATTAAGCTTTACAGCAATTGATGTGGTTCACCCATCCCAAAGAAGGGGTGATTAAAATGAAATAATTTTACAGACAATATGGTCTAATTGAGTCTTAAATCTTAGTTGTTTTATTTAACCTCCCCTTGCTGTCGCCTGTTATACAATACTGCAATATTGGAGCTTACTAGTAGCATCTGTTCATCCATCGCATCTGATGATGCGCTCCCTCTTATTAATTTTGCAGATGTTCCCAAAATAATCATGCCAGTATCATTTTTATACAAGCATGACTTTTATATCCTTAGTCCTTGTCATAATTACTATCGGATATGAGGGTAGTGAGGTGAATAATCTTTTGAACTAGATGTGATATTCATTTATAACTAATTTAATGGACTCCTTGAAGAATGTCTTTTTTTTAAAGATGTGATTGCCTTGTTACTGTTATTGTAGTAACCGTCTAGTAATATCTGTAGGTTTATTGGCTTACTCCCTGATTTGAATAATAATTTATTAATTACCCCTAGGTCATGTAGCTTTATTTGCTCCTTGAAGCTCCATACTACTATGTTTTTTTGGCCATGTTTATTAATATAGACAAAGCTGGTAGACGTCATGGCAATAATTGTTTGGCATAAGGTGAACCCAGTCTAGTCATGATGGCCACAGAGTATGTACACTGCATATAATTGGGCTACTTGGGTAACTCCTGAGCACTTTCCTTCAGCAGCATTTTTGACCTGTCTGCGTCCTGCTGGGATTATACCTGCCAAATTTGTGAGTATGGCCTTTTTTTGTGTTTTTAATCTTATTCTATGGCCCACTTTTTTCTGTGGTGTAGATTCAAGTTTGGAACGAAAAGTTCCAGTTGGGGACTCGCAAGTGTGGGGATCCGTGACGAGGATTGCGAGCTTGCGGTCTTTTGGCCAAAATTACTACCAATACCCCATGTATTTTCCATGGTTGCTTGCATTATATTTATTACTTTTTGGACACAGCCAGGTCTTCAATGCTGGGAGAGCATGGTGTGTTGCTGTTTGGCATAGCAAGCAGGGCAGCCCGCTCTATGTATTATCATGGCGTTACAAATAGGCTGCTACCTGGCTATATACGCTACGCCTCATGATTTACGCATTATCCCTCCATGTTTCACACACTGCACCCACATTTCATGCATCACTCACATTCCTGACCCTTGTGCACTATACTCAGTACTGCCCCCTATATTTTACATATTTTACACGTGTTATTCACCACTTGTATATTATTCACAATTAAGTTATTTTCATTTATGCACTATACTCAGTACTGCCCCCATATTTTACACATATTATTACTACTTGCATATTATACACCATTTATTTTTTACTAAACATCACATGCACCACACGCCACTCCCCTCAAGGCTAGTGGGATTGGCTATTATTATGTAACACACCTGAGCACTTTCCTTCAGCAGCATTTTTGACCTGTCTGCGTGCTGCTGGGATTATACCTGCCCAATTTGTGAGTATGGCCTTTTTTTGTGTTTTTAATCTTATTATATGGGTAACTCCTTATTTAAACATGTGCATATATACTGCATGATAGCTGTGGATATGCCCCATATTGGGCAAAATGCTTTCAGTATATATGCGTAGTGTGGCTTGTCTTGAGTGCAAGAGGGACCCAATATGTGGTGTAATTGGCATGATTTTAGCATACATAGCACAGGTACACAGTATCTTACCATCATTGTGAGAATGGCTGCTGCAAATGCTATACAGTCCCGCTTAGGGGCGTAACTAGGAAAGACTGGGCCCCATAGCAAACTTTTGACATGGTCCACCTTCTCCCGCAACCAACACCCCCCAACCCCCTCATCCCCGCCCTCCCAATAATGAACATTTATCAGTTCTGTGTGCAATGTAAAAATTACAGCTAGGCCCCCAGTGTACTCTTATTAACCTATATACTGATGACCTATCCTATCGTGGACAACCCCTTTAAGTTTCGGGTCAGTTTTTTTAAATAACTATTATGATTATGAAACAACACTATTAAGTGATAACAAATGTTATAATATCCATGCTTAACTGTGTTATAATTTTCGTAACCCTGTAACTAAAGGTTAATTAGAGTACACTTGGCAGCCGAGCTCTTTTATTACATTGCACACAGAACTGATAAATGTTCATTGTTGGGAGGGCAGGGAATCAGGGTATGGTGGGGTGTTGGTTATGGGAGAAGGGGGGGCCTAGTCAAAAATGTGTCCGGTCATGGACAACCCTTTTAAAGCACCGGGACACACCCCTGTAGATAGTGCCACATATCCCCTTGTAGATAGTGCCACATATCCCCCTGTAGATAGTGCCACATACACCCCCTTGTAGATAGTGCCACATAACCCCCTTGTAGATAGTGCCACATAACCCCCTTGTAAATAATGCCACATACCGCTCCTTTTAGATAGTGACACATACCCCCCTTGTAGATAGTGCCACATACCCCCCTTGTAGATAGTGCCACATACCCCCGCCTTGTAGATAGTGCCACATACCCCACATTGTAGATAGTGCCACATACCCACCTTTGTAAATAAATTAAGTGTAAAAAAAACCTTATACTCACCTAGTCTCGTTCCCGCTTCTCCACAGCCTCCTCAGCAGCCTCAGACAGAACCCTTGCATAGGCCGGCGTGATCCAGTGACGTCATTGCTGTGTCCTGAGCAGGGATCCTGTCCCAGCGCCTTATATGCTGCAGGTCTAAGATGGCCTGTAGCCTAGTAAGCAGCAGAGCAGGTAGCTAGCTCTCAACTCTGCAACAAGGATGCAGATACAATTGAACGTGGCAGTCGTGCGGGTCACCGGAGGCCCAGTGCTAGCAGCGCCACCGGGAATGAAGGGACCCATGCAGCCTGGCACGGTACATAATGTTATGTGTTTGGCCGGATGGCATGGGTCCCGTAGCAGCCGCTATAGTTGCTACAGCGATAGTTACACCACTGGTCTCGCTTGTAACTAAAATTTTGAAATGGGGCAATTTCTGGTTACATCACATTTATTGCGCAGGTGTGCTCTTCATTGTTTGAGGGACTGAATACCCATTCAATACACATACTATCCTTCTATTGGTGAACAAGAGGAGGGTTCGGTTTTCCACCACATCACTCTAGGGTTGGTTCTGCCATTTCCTCTCTCCTTATAAGTACACTCTGTGCCGGGAGTTAGTATTAATCTGTTGTTTTTTTTTAAAAAAATCTGCATGTAACGTTATATTTACAAACACTCATCAAAACCCTTAGGAAAAAAACTGGTGTTGACGTGAATATTTACAGTTATTTAAGAACGTTTGAAAGCATAGACTGGGGTGTGATTGTATGGGTTGCAGAGTATGCAGTGGCATGCAGGCCCTAATGTCTGAGGCTCCTAGTCCCTTTGCCATAGAAAGGTATACGAGACCAGTGCTATAAACGAGACAAAACGGCTTGGCCAGATTTTTCATTGGGTACCAAAAGCTTTAAGTGAGCTTCTGAGCATAAAGAATACAGCTGTCAAACGACGACGCGTAAAAATACAGCCTCGTCAAAAGAAGTGCAGGACACTTCTTTCAGACGTAATTTGAGCCGTTCTTCATTGAACTCAATGAAGAGCAGCTCAAAATTTACGGCTGTCAGAGAAGCCTCGCAAAATGCAAGGAGGAGCATTTACGACTGAAATGAGGCAGCTGTTTTCTCCTGAAAACAGTCTGTCATTTCAGACGTAAAAGCCTGCTACCGTGTGCACATACCCAGACATTTCATGACACAGTATCACAAAATCATGTTTTTTTTCAAAGACGGTCATCCCATGCCACACATCTCAGGATATACTACAACCTATCCACAGGGCATACACATGCACCATTCTACATTATAAATCCCTCAGGTAACATGACTGCACTCCTTATATATAATACCAAAAAGAGAGACCGCTGAGTCTATAAGTCAGATCCTGTTGAAAATATATTCTCCAGAGCTATCAATAGACCCCCAGACAAAGGTGGAAGCCGAAACGCACGTTGGGGCAGGGCGCCAATCTTGAGATCTAGCAGCATGGGTTAGTATGTCACTCTCTATCTCAGATTTATTTTGACTCATTTGCACTTAACACTTTATATTAAGAACATGGAACTTATTGGAGCAGTGGTACACTATAACATTTTATACTAGATCTCCTAGGGGGACTATTGATAGCTCTGGAGAATATCTTTTCAACAGGATGCACAAATGTCTGATATTCACTCTGCACTTTGCACTTTTTTATTGTGTTTTTCGTAACATGCGTTCTGCTGTATATTGATATTGAATATTTATCCATTACCCTCTCTTGCTTGGCAATCCCTTTTTAATCTGTGGAGATTCATTTTTTAAATGTTTTGTGCATGTAATTTTTTTGAATTGATGAAATAAAAATGTATCTTTTATATTTGACTTATAGAGTCAGCCGTCTCTCTTTTTGGTATTACATCTCAAGATATGTTGAGATATAAGGAAAGACACATCTGTATGCTTCATTAACTGTTGTGTGTTAATATTATAAGCAAAAATTTAATTGCTACTTGATTAAGTTACATTGAGATATATATATATATATATATATATATATATATATATATATATATATATATATATATATATATATATACAGGGTGATTCAAAAATGATGCTGCAATATTATAGCCTCGGTATTCATATCCAAGAGAACATTACACAAATGTATTAACATGAAATGACAGACTATCTATCCAAGTTTTATCTGTACACTACAAATGTTTAAAGTAATTTCCATTGGTGACATGGCACATGTCTAGGCGTTGTTCAGATCCTGTGGCTGAGGGGGCAGTTACACTGAGTCCTTGATGTAGCCCCACAGAAAAAATTTGCAGGGTATTAAATCTGCCGATGGTGGAGGCCAGCACAACATTTGTGAATCAATGTTTCTGGCACAGCCGATCTAACGTACCGGTACAGTTTCTTTTAGGTATTGGCGAATATACAAATGGAAATGTGGAAGTGCACCATCCTGCTGATAGAATACATTTGGCAGATCTTCCTCTATCCGTGGCATAAGCCATTCCTTTAACATGTCCCGGTAGGAGTGGCCAGTGACAGTATTATCAGCAAAAAAGAAGGGACCGTAGAACTTGTGCCTGCTCATTGCACAGAACATGGATTTTTTGCGGCCCAAATTCTAACGTTGTGGCGATTGACCTTCCCACTGAGGTGAAAGGTAGCCTCATCGCTGAACTCCAGCCTGTCAACGAATTCATAGTCTTCCAATCGGCCCTGCAACTCAATGCCAAAGTCACAGCGTTTGGGTTTGTCGCCTGGTTTCATCTCTTGAAGAATATGTAATCTGTATTGCTTACAACGCAGAAGTTTTCGTAAGATGCACCATATCATGGTTTGTGGCACCTGTACTTCGATACTAGTCAGCCTGGTCAACTTTCTAGGACTACGCTCGTACTTGGCTCAAATCCTGTTCACTGTCTCTTCCGAAGTCTTTAGGCAGCCCACACTTTTCCCATAACATAAACACCCAGTGGTTTCGAATTTCTTCACCTAACGCGAAATGCAGTTTCTATGCGGAGCACATTTACCAAGATCATTCTGAAAGTTTCGCTGTACTGTCACTATAGACACCGTTCTTGCAAATTCCAACACGCAAAAAGATTTTTCTTGCTTCGATGTCCCCATCTTATGTCACACTATCTAAGCAAATTTCAGATTTGGCTCCTGAAAATGAAAGCTGTGCTGTGACTGGTTGTTATGGGCAACTAAGCCAGTATTGCTTTGATTTTCAGTAATTGGCCATTTGCGACTGATTTTACTATTACTACAGTCATTTATATTTTGCACCATCTTTTTTTAATCATCCTGTATATAGAGAAATATTGATGGGAATATATAAAATGATGTGAGGTGTTAATAAATAGAATAAAGTTAAAGGAAACCTGTCACCAGCATTTCACCTATTAAACCAGCAATACCTGGTGGTCGTGGGTGAAAAATCATTTTTATGTAACCTATAATTATCTTCTAAGTCGGTTCTGTAGCTTTAGTATTCAGTTTTCTAGTGCTTCTGTGCCATATGCTAATGAGCATAAAAGAGTCATATCTTCAATTGAAACTAGTCATATCTTCATTCCTGAAGCATTTCCGAGTTAACCCCGCCTTCTTAATTTTGATTGACAGCTTACTTTTGATTGACAGCATTCAGGATGGGCCAGTTTTTGGCGGTGGGTGGGCATAAGAAGAGGAACAAATGAGACTGCCGGATTATTACCATAAAAGGCGAAAAATGATTGCAGACTGTTGTTTACGTCAGAGGAGAAGTTTAGGAGAGAGGATAACAGCAAAGAACTTTTAAAAGCAACGGCCAGCGAGGGGTGAGTAGAGTTCCAGTGGCGGATCCCCATATGGGCGTTTCGGGCGGTCGCCCGGGGCCCAAGGCTTGCAGGGGGCCCATAGCTTCCCACACCGCACACAAGTGAAACAAAACTCTCCAGGGCTGCTGCCGGCCGCATTCTAGTGATCATCGGTCCCACGTGCTGATGAAGAGGCGGGGGGAATATGCAGGGGGAGTCAATTGCGGCCAGGGAACAGGGGCACAGCACCTCAGCTGTAGAGAGCAGACTGTCAGAGATTGTGATGGGCAGGTGCTGGAGTCTCCCTGACAGTCTGCTCCTCTGTGTAGCTGTACACTGTCCCTCCTGTCTAAACCTCCAGCAGCTGCCTGATAACGGCAAAACTGAAACTAGAGGGTGAAGGACCTGTGGTGACGTCACAGTCACATGATTAAGGTCCTGGAGGCTGCCAGAGACAACCACCGCAGAGGAAGAGACTGGTAAGTAAGTGTGTGTGTGTGTGTGTGTGTGTTAGTTAATGTAAGTCTATATAGTGTGTGCTGTGTATATAGTGTCTATAATTTAAGTCTATGTAGTGTGTGTGTGTTTATGTGTGTGTGTCATAATGTAAGTCTATATAGTGTGTGCTGTGTATATAGTGTGTGCTGTGTATATAGTGTATATAGTGTGTGCTGTGTATATAGTGTCTATAATGTAAGTCTATAGAGTGTGTGTGGTTTGAATATATAGTGTTTGGTGTTAGTGTGAATTGTATATAGGGTGTTTAATCTCACATTTTTTGTGTGCAAAATAATTTCCCACCCATATAGCCCCCTGCAGTAAGTCAGATGCTCAGAACCCGCCCCTGCAGTATAATCTCCCCCATGGAGCCCTCAGTAGTTATTATACTGCAGGGGGGGGTCAGAGCGTTTGATTGACTGTTCAGGGTTCTATAGGGGAATTACTCCTTCCCCCCCCAAGAGCCATAAGGGCGGATTTACACGAACGTGTAATTCGTCCGTGCAACGCGCGTGCTTTTCACGCGCATCGCACGGACCTATGCAAGTATATGGGGCAGTGCAGACTGTCAGTGATTTTTGCGCAGCGTGAGTCCGCTGCGTAAAACTGACGACATGTCCTATATTTCTGTGTTTTTTGCGCATCACGCACCCATTGAAGTCAATGAGTGCGTGAAAATCACGCATGCCACACGGAGGCACCTCCGTGGGACGTGCGTGATTTGCTCAACAGCAGTATAACTATTATTGCAAACAGAAAAGCACCAGGTGCTACAAACATACAAACAGAGTGTCATAATGATGGCGGGTGCGCGAAAGGCACGCAGCCGCGCATCATATGGTGATGACACACGGAGCTGTTAAGTGCCTTTTGCGCGAACAAAACGCCGCATTTTTTGCGTGCGCAAAACGCACACGCTCGTGTAAATCTGCCCTAAGTGTCAGACACTTAGACCCTCCCATAGGGCACTCAGAAGTCAATCAGATGCACTGGGGAGGGGTGTCTGACTGCTTAAAGGGTAACTAACGAAACTTTTAAAAAAAAATTACATGTCATAGTGACATGTCAAATGTTCTAATCGGTGGGGTCCAGGCACTGAGACCCCACCAATCGCTGAAACAAAGTGGCAGAAGCGCTCAGGTGAGTGCTTTGCCACTTTGTTTCTGATCGTCTTTCCTCTGATAGCCGAGCATGCGGTGTATGGGCACAACAGAAAGTCTATGAGTCCGTACACCGCACCGAGAAAAGACAGTCAGAAATTAAGTGGAACAGCGCTCACCCGGACACTCCTGCTGCTTTGTTTTAGTGATCGGTGGTGGTCTCAATGCTGGGACCCCCATCAATCAAAACTTCTGACATATCACTCTCACTATGACACGCCAAATGTTTTTTAAAAGTTTAGTTACCTCTTGGGGACTGAATTTATTGGTTTGAGTTAATGTATGGGCCTGGGTCTTAATTTGCTTAGGGGTCTGGGGTATAAGACAATTTATGGTGTTTATTTCTGAATTTTTATGTTGCTATAGATGCTGAAAATGGCTACAGAATCAAGGGGAAAAGATTTCTCATCAGGAAACTCTGCAGTCATCAGGAGAAGTCGGCATAACGGTCTGTGTCAGATGGAGAAGAAAAGAGAACGACCCATCAGTGAAGACATCTCCTGTGAGTCATTGCATTTATCTGTCACCTCTCCATGTCTGTTATCGGAAATCCTTGTATTCCACATAAAGTCTTTGTGTACCCAGGACTAATAGACAAATGCGTGTTACCATTCCCCTTGTCAGGAGGATGTGTCCCTACACAGTGTGATACTGTCAGCGATGGTTGGAGACTGTCAGTGTGTAGGGACACAGCCCTTTGACAAGGGGAATCGTAGAACTCATTTGTCAATGCTTGCACAGAAAGGTGGTGTTTAATATAGACATGACGTGGCAGGGCAGTGGTGGACAAGGGGGCCCAAGATTGAGGAACAGCCCAGGGCCCATGGTTTACTTAATCCGCCACTGTAGAGTTCAATAGGTGAAATGCTGGTGACAGGTTCCCTTTAAAATCCTTTCTGCACATCCTAAACTATTCCCCTGATTCAATCTCTCAAATGTGGTTTTTGCATTAGCCAACATGTTACTCTAAGTTCTTTTAGATCATTGTTATGATGAGAAACCAAATGCCTGAATATACTTTGCCAAGTAAATATGGTATGAAGGGTGCATAGATGATTGTTTAGACGTGCTTTCAATATCTAGTTTGTATCGTAGTGGGCATGATCTTTCCAGCAAATAAATAATATAACCTCTTTCACATACAAGACAACTCAATACTTTTGTGAGATACAGTATGCTTTTGGTGAAATTGATCAATAATTTATCATCTAGTATCTTTACAAAGTATTCAGTCTCCTGTGCAGTATCTTTCCATATAGAAAAACAGGTAATTGGTGAATTATCACAATAATACAATCTTACTAGTGAAAATGGGGTTGATTCTGGATGAGAATAATCTTGAACTTATCTATTAATAGATTTTGTGTAAGTGAGGACTTGTTGTCCCTCACACTTTTATAGTGATCTGGAGTGGAAAAAATGTTTGCATGATAAAATGCATATAGTAGTTACAGGTATGGATGATTTTTGTTAAATGGATACGAGTGAAAAGATTAGAAACGCAAATGATAATAGATACTATAGTTTAATAATAAGCTCAACATCCAGCCAGTCAAAACCAAATAATTGTCTTGCCATTTAAGCAAATGTAGATTCATAATAGCATGGAATGAGATCTGAGGGACAGAAAATGAGTTAATACCCTGCAGATGACTGTCAATATGGTAAGACAGGTTTGCATTAAGTAATTGCCAATTAGGTGATTAAATAGTCCTTTTTTGGTAAATTGTACAAATATGGTAAAGCTGTGTTCTTGGAAATACATTTTTCTCTTTGTAAGTAATATGAAGTCTGATGCTCTCTTAACACAGGGGCGTAGCTAGGGGGGGGGCAAGCGGGGCATGTGCCCCGGGCGCAGTTCAGAGGGGGGCGCCAGCGCCCCCTCCTCCTGCACTATAATTGTACCTGTGTCGAATGAAGCGACTGGTACCTCTTGTACCAGTGACGCTTCCGTCGATGAAAGGCGCTGACTGACTGACAGGGAAAGTCATCCTGCCCAGCCAATCAGTGCCTTTCATAGACGCTGTGTTCAACCCCCTGGAGACCTGCGCAGAAGAGAGCAGGTCTCCATGGCTGCCGGACGGCGTGGGAGCGGGAATAAGGTGAGTTTGAAATATTTTATTTTTAAATTGTAATAGAAGTGTGGCTGTATCTGCGGGGGGAGGGGGGACTTTGTCTACACGGGGGACTTCATTTACGGGGGGGTGTCTATCTACAGGGGGACTATATCTACAGGGCTGGGCTATATACAGGGGGACTATATCTACAGGGCTGGGCTATATACAGGGGGACTATATCTGCTGGGCTATATACAGGGGGACTATATCTACAGGGGGGCTATATACAGGGGGACTATATCTGCTAGGCTATATACAGGGGGACTATATCTACAGGGGGGCTATATACAGGGGGACCATATCTACAGGGCTGGGCTATATACAGGGGGACTATATCTGCTGGCCTATATACAGGGGGACTATATCTACAGGGGGGCTATATACAGGGGGACTATATCTGCTGGGCTATATACAGGGGGACTATATCTACAGGGGGGCTATATACAGGGGGACTATATCTACAGGGCTGGGCTATATACAGGGGGACTATATCTGCTGGGCTATATACAGGGGGACTATATCTACAGGGGGACTATATCTACAGGGGGGCTATATACAGGGGGACTATATCTACAGGGGGGCTATATACTGGAGTGGGCTGTCTATAGAGCACCATATATAGGGGTGGGCTATATAGTGTATAGCCCCCTGTTGATATATCCCACCCCGTATATGGTGCTCCATAGATAGCCCACCCCAGTATATAGCCCCCCTGTAGATATAGTCGCCCTGTATATAGCCCAGCCCTATAGATATAGCCCAGCCCTGTAGATATAGCCCCCCTGTGTATAGCCCCCCTCTGTAGATATAGCCCCCCTGTGTATAGCCCACCCCTGTATATATAGCCCCCCTGTGTGTATCCCAGCCCTGTAGATATAGCCCAGCCCTGTAGATATAGCCCAGCCCTGTAGATATAGCCCAGCCCTGTAGATATGGTCGCCCTGTAGATATGGTCCCCCTGTAGATATGGTCCCCCTGTAGATATGGTCCCCCTGTAGATAGCCCACCCCTGTATATAGTCCCCCTGTAGATATAGTCCCCCTGTAGATATAGCCCACCCCTGTATATAGTCCCCCTGTAGATATAGCCCAGCCCTGTATATAGTATCCCACAAATAGCTCCCCCCTATAGTGCTCCACAGAAAGCCCACCCCTGTATATAGCCCCCTTGTACATATAGTCCACCCCTGTATATAGTGCTCCACAGATAGCCCACCCTTGTATATAGTATATACAGGGGTGGGCTATCTGTGGAGCACTATATACAGGGGTGGACTATCTAGTGGAGCACTATATACAGGGGTGGACTATATGTACAAGGGGGGGCTATATACAGGGGTGGACTATATGTGGAGCACTATATACAGGGGTGGGCTATATCTACAGGGGGGCTACATACATGGTTGGGCTATCTGTAGAGCTCTATATACAGGGGTGGGCTATATCTACAGGGGGCTATATACAGGGGTGGGCTATCTGTAGAGCACTATAGGGGGAGTTATTTGTGGGACACTATATACAGGGGTGGTCTATATGGGGGCACTATCTACAGGGGCTCTATGGCAGGCACTATCTACAGGGGGCTCTATGGCAGGCACTATCTACAGGGGGCTCTATGGCAGGCACTATCTACAGGAAGCTCTATGGCAGGCACTATCTACAGGGGGCTCTATGGCAGGCACAATCTACAGGGGGCACAGTGTGTGTGGGACACGGTGTATGGTGCTATTATAATTAGAGGTGCAGTGTATGGCGCTATTATATTTAGGGGCGTAGTGTGTGGTATAATGATAACTTTATATTTATTTATAGTTGCAGAAATGTTGGAAAAGTGAGAAGCTGAAGACATGTGAGCGGCAAACTGCAGAAATGGACCGGGAGAAGTCATCATAGAGGTCTGGACCAAATGGAGAAAAAGAACTAGAATCTGAGACGTCACCGGTGAGTCACTTAATGTAAATGTTCACTCTGCCTCTAATCAGCACTGTAGTCACTGTATGATCTGCAGCCAGATGATGGGTGGTATGATTATGATTGGATTTATTTTTTGTGAAACTGCATCTCCCAGCATATCCTTACCATTGTTCGGGCTATGCTGGGAGCTGTAGTTTTACGCCGTACAAACCTATACGGCAGGGGTTGCACTAAATTGAGCTGTATTTGTTCTGGGACTGTATATATGTATTGAGCTTGGTTCTGGTGTTGTGTATAGAACCATATTGCTTGTGAAATGTACAAATAATTTTATGCTCGCGTTACATAAAAAGAAATGACACGTCGATTGGTAGAGAAAACAAACACGGCGAGGGGGAAGGAGATGTCGGGAAAGAGGTTGGGGGGGGGCGCCAAACTGAATCTTTGCCCCGGGTGCTGGAGAACCTAGCTACGCCTCTGCTTAACAGAGATGCGTAAAAGAAAGATTCAAAAGATTCAAAAGCTTAGTAGATTGTTTACAGGGTTCAGTGAACATCTAGAATTTCTAGAACCTAAACAGCGAATGTGGCCTCAAAATGAGCTCAGCCATTTATCAGTGTGCCACATCTGGCATACTATATTTTCTTGCTAGATTCTGGATTTTCAGTTTACCGGCATGCTCTGCACTTTGCAATTTATTATATGTATCACAACTTTAAAGGTATTTTTCATCTGTGACACAGGCATAGATCACCGGACTGCCAAAACATATTAATGTCTGTGCGATGTATTTACAACAATAAAGGGTTTTTCCCATGTGACACAGGCAGATATTCTGTCATGGTATCCAAAAAGAGAATTCATTAATGTTCTTTTTTTTTACTATGGCGGAATGTAGAATAGAACGCTTGGGGGTCAACTTTACCAAAATATATGTGACAAAATTTGGGGGCAAAGATTAGGGAAAGATACTTAAAGCAGAAAAAATATGCAAAAGTATTGTGCAATGTGTATTTTAAAATACTAATAAACACAGTCAAGATCTGAAATGTTTATGGATCAGCCAAAAGTTAAGGATAAAATGCTTCCAGTACAACTTCAACAGAACATATAAAGTATAGCAAGAGAGTACAACACATTTTTCTTGAATTATCTACTGATTATGCTCAGTGATGTAGTCACAAAAAAGTTGATACCATCTAAAGCTTATATCATCTTTCATAGATGGAAAGACTTACCTTAAATCTTTTCCCCAAGCCAGTTGAAACCAAAAAGGATCTACATATTTGAAAAAAAAAATCCTTAGTAATTAAAACAAGCAGTACCCAGATCTACCCAGATCTACAGGGTGGGCCATTTATATGGATACACCTAAATAAAATGGGAATGGTTGATGATATTAACTTCCTGTTTGTGGCACATTAGTATATGGGAGGGGGGGACTTTTCAAGCTGGGTGTTGACCATGGTGGCCATTTTGAAGTCGGCCATTTTGTATCCAACACCCAGCTTGAAAAGTTTCCCCCCTCGCATATACTAATGTGCCACAAACAGGAAGTTAATATCACCAACCATTCCCATTTTATTTAGGTGTATTCATATAAATGGCCCACCCTGTACATAATGAGAAGTGGTTATACATGCAAGAAAAAATAGTCTTTTTTTAATGTTAATGGCCACTGCAATATGACAAAGTGACGAAGTCTTAAAAGAAAGACTACGGCTATTTGTTTATTTTTAAATGCCCTAGAATCATCTACTCGGTTCCTGTGATATCCAGGGAAAGAACACAACTGGATAACATAATTTACCATTAGGATTCCTTTTTCCTGTAGCTTAGTTTAGGGTCCAAGTACTCTGCTTTCCTCGAGACTTTAGCGCAAGGGGTTTCTTTGTAGGTAAGTCCTTTTAAATGCGCTAGAATTGCTCATTCTGGATGGAAAATATTGCCATTCACTTCTTAGTATCATTTCCATTATAATAGATTTGGGAAAGATGGTGGCCACATTTGAAAGATGGACCCTGATAAAATTGTTATAATAGAGTGGAGGATAAATTTTACTGACTATATTGAGTATATTAGGCCATGGCTAATAGTGCTCATAGCATGGCTAATAGTGCAAGTCTTAAAAAAAAAATTATTAGTGCTTCTTTAATGTTGAGAACTATCATCTACTCGGTTCTAGTGATATCTAGGGAAAGAACACAACTGGATAACATCATTTACTATTAGGATCCCTTTTACCTGTAGCTTAGTTTAGGGTCCAAGTACTCTGCTGGCCTCGAGACTTTAGTGCAAGGCGGTTCTCTGTAGGTTAGTCCTTTGGATAAATTGGTAGTAACCAAGGCAAAGTAACAGGTGCAAGAAGTTGCCAGTAGTAGTGGGACACAATTGAAGTTAGATAACAGTTGGGCAGCGCAGTACAGGTTCATAGACAGGACCAAGTCAAGTTACATGGCTAGACAGTAGAATGGTCAGAAACACATCAAAAGGCTCAAACAAATAGCACTGCTAGAGATATAGGTTAAAAGTATAACCGGCACCAGTAAGTTGCTGGAAGAAGAGTTAAATAAGGCTGGCTTAACTTTGATTGGCAGAGTTTTCATTTGCGTTGTGCATTCTCTTCTTGGCATCCATAAAGGATGATGCAAGAACATGGACCAATAGCAAGTTCCATACTAGGGCATGTACAAACAAGTCATTGAATCAACATTAAGACCAATTTCCCCTTGAACCATATTTCCAGGCTTTTCACTACTCACCAAAACAACAATCCAACAGAAACTAGCCATGAATGTTAGATAGATGTTGTCCAAACAATTATTCGACCAACAGCTATCATATATGTTCATTTAATATAGATTGGGATATGGATGGCTGCTATACTTCTTTTCTCCAGGGTAAAATAGGATGGGACAGATACAAATCTAGCCTGTTTTCTTCAAAAGCATTGGGAGAGTGTCTAGCCGTCCATGAAAACACTAAATCTGTGTATCCTGCCAAAATGAAAGGCTGATTTAGGGAATAATATCATGGAACATTTCTAAATGTATAGTTCTGAAAAATGTTTACTTTATTATAATATTCAGGTCTCCAAATCAGTTTTAGCTTGACTGTGATAACTTGCTGCAGCGTGATATCACACAACAAAAGCCATTGAAAAGTTATTGAAAAAGTCAAGATAAAGGAACTTTCCACTGTGTATTTAATGCATTAAAAGTCAAGATAAAGACGGCTACATCTGTATATACCCCACATTTCTATTCATGTACAACATATTGCAACCCAGAAGAAGTTGGGTACAGACAAAAGAAGCCACAGATATCTGCATTTCATACTGACAATGGTTTTGTATCAAACACATAGCAAAACGCAAAAAGGTGAGGGTGTTTTCTAGATGAATTCGATACAGCACAAAGCTATGACGCATTCTTCTATTCCATTTTGACGCATGTTATGGTGTGCGTTACAATGATATCAGCATGCAGATAGAACTATTTGTTTTTCTAGCATATTTATTTTTATTAGCTTCATTTATTAGCAGACGTTTGAGAGAAGATTAAATGCATCACTCCTTTTTTTTTTTTTTACCAAAACGCTCTCTTTTTGTGTTTCTGCAACATAATTCTTCTGTCAGGTTGTCAATCAGATAATTTTCTACGTATTGTACTTATTCTGAACTACAGGGTCTCATACCTGTTTTCCACAGTGTCAAGCCAATCATTCCATCTTCATTTTATAACAATATATCTTTTACAAAAAAGCAGCAAGTCACAGGGGGCTTTAAGTGCATTAGGACACATGCAGGCATACTTTATTATTTAAAGAATTTTAAAATACTTCTACCAGTATGTCAAAATAATAATAGCAAAACCGCTCTGCAAGCATTCATGACACATTATCACTGCTCACAGTACTTCCACACCAGACATACAATACCAAGTTATTTATCCCCTAAGGCCTAATTACATGTAAACATGGCTCCAATTCAGCCTAGTCATGGACAGCATTATAAATTAAAATATATTTTGCAATTTACTGAAGGTTTTTCCTGACAGTAAATATAAAATAAAAATAGAAACAAATTATTCCATTATGAAAAGCACTAAATTGTTTTTTGCACGATAATAAATACTGCTAGATAAAATAGCTCAAAGGGTTAAAAATCTGTGCCAAAAAGGATAGTTTACTACCCCACTATTTTCATTAATTTCTTATATTCTTTTGCTTTACCAAAACTTGCTTTTATGTCTTCTATTGTTCTATTATAAACTATAATTATTCTTAATACATGGGGATTCATGTATCAAAACTGTCTGAGATCAAAATTGTCCCTGTTGCCAACAGCAACCAATCAGATTTCAGCTTTTATTAACTGAAAGTGGACTTGATTAGTTGTTATTTTGATGCATGAGGTCCATTATTCTAATAATTCTGATTACCACAATTATTGTTTATATCAAGTGACTGGATAAAAAATTCCCCTGTATAGAAAATAAATTCTACTGGAATTGCTTCTAAAAATCTTTTTTGTTTCCCTATTACTATCATTGTCTTTTTATTGTCTTATTTCATCTTTATTTCACTTTATCTAGGAAACTGCTTTGCATTTCAAGACATTTCCACTCACCTTGAGTTCCCGGTTCAAAAATAAACAATAAAGTTTAATCTTTTTGCTTGACAATGATGTATGAGATTGTTGAAATGTGCTTTTTGCATGTTGTTGTTTACTTGTTAGTACTGTATTTTTTTTAGATTTTTTTCTCCATACTGTAAATCCATTACATACAAATTTTATGAAATTACAATAATTAAGTTTGGTCACAGGTTGGTCTTAACATTGATTTAACCTTTGAAAAGAAATGTATATTTAAGTCAAATCATTCTATTTATACAAACTACTATGTTTTCACTTAAATATGCAATTTTTCTCAGATTACCCCATCAGCATGAGGGCACAAGGGATCCAAGTAGAAAAGATTGTTTCCAACCTATTTTTCAAACCATCAGGTTTCATCTAAAAAACCATCTAAAGCAAATTGTACAAATCACATTAGCATAACTTTTCCCTTTTCCCTTGTGTTTGTGCTAAATAGAAAATGTTTTATTTGCGAATCACCGAGTGTTAATATATCATACAACTTTACAAACTATATACCACTGTGTTCCAGTAAATAAACAAATTTCATTATTTTCCTAATGATTGCTTGCTGACAATTTAGTTAGTGTTGTTTTTTCTGTTGTTCTAAAAAACAATTAGTAAAATATTAGTCACGAAAAACACTTGTCACTTTTGTGGCATAATAGCAATACGGCAAATAGTACCACGAAGCACATAGGGTTCATGCACACTATAGTATTACATCACCCTATGAATTGTATGGAGGCATAATAAGGCACCCACACACTACTATGATGCAATGGAAACTGTATCGCCCCAGGAGTTTTTTTTACTGCAAGGATATGGCAGGGCGCTTGGAACAGAGCCCCCCTGCACCCTCGATGTGTTTTGTTTTTTTACTAACAACCAAATTATGGCTGCATGCTGGAGTTAGTGTTATCCTTACACAGTACAAATGATAGGGGGCGCTACAGAAGCTGTTCATTGAGTGACATAAGACCAGAAGAAGCTGTTGCTTGCTCTCTTTCTCATCTCAGGGCGCTTGGAACAGAGCCCCCCTGCACCCTCGATGTGTTTTGTTTTTTTACTAACAACCAAATTATGGCTGCATGCTGGAGTTAGTGTTATCCTTACACAGTACAAATGATAGGGGGCGCTACAGAAGCTGTTCATTGAGTGACATAAGACCAGAAGAAGCTGTTGCTTGCTCTCTTTCTCATCTCATTGCGGCCGCTATATTCCAGAAACCACAGTGAGAATGTGCCTTAAGTGCTGCAGTGCAAGCAGCATGAAGTAAGAAGGCCACATAACTAAACTGAAGAAGAAGAAGAAGAAGAAGAAGAAGCAACTGCTTCCTCTCATTAGGGGAGACCCACCAGTCAGGATCTACTACAGAGTAGGCTGGCGGATTAAAGAGGCTCTGTCACTAGTTTGATACTTCCCTATCTCCTACCTAATCTAATAAATGTTTTGTTGTAGGTAACTACTGTTTATTTAAAAAAAAAAAATTAATTAGTGACAAAGTTCTGATCATTTTTACATTTACAGCATAGCACAGCGTGTTCTGGCGAGATCACACTGTGATGTCACTTACTCCCGCAGTTCCTTCACCAGAGTGACGGGAGAATGACCAGACATCGCCTCCAGTCATGCCAAAACTGCTACTGAGGAGGATAATTGTTCTGGCACAGCTGGAGCCTATGTCTGGTCATTCTCCCGTCGCTCCAGTGAACGAACTGCGGGAGTAAGTGACGTCGCAGCGTGATCTCGCGAGATCACGCTGTGCTGTGAATAAAGCTGGGCATGAATGAAGAGAAGTGTATGGCACTGATTGGTCAGTGTCATACACTTTTCTTTACAGCGCACACTTGGTGAAATAAAAAACAAAAAACGCCCAGTTGGGCATTTAGAAAAAATTATCATAAATGTAAAAATGATCAGAACTTTGTCAATAATAAATAAATAAATAAATAAAAACTAACAAACAGTAGTTACCTACAATAAAGCATTTATTAGAGTAGGTAGGAGATAGAGAAGTATTAAACTGGTGACAGAGCCTCTTTAATATTACAGCAGGCCCTGTGCAATGTATCCCCCGTGCTGCTGAGGAAAATAGCTGAGTCCAGGGTGGGTATCACCATCCATGTGCTCTTGCACCCCCTAAGCAACTGTTGCTTAGAAATGGAATTCGTGCCTGCTACCAGAGGAGACTACCGGTATGAAGAACTTTCTCTCTGCAAAGTGTGATGCTTATAAGTATGTATAAATGGATGTATAAAAACGTGTGTATGTGTGAGTGTGTGTGTAAATATGGATGTGTATCTGGATATATATATATGCATATATATATATTATATATACCTATATATATATATATATATATATATATAAACAAAGAGAAAAAGCAGCACCGTTCCTTCCGTAGGGGGTGCAAAAGATTCCCGTTCGGACACTTGACCAGTGTCTCAGTAACCAATAACCTCCAAAATACGAGACAGCACTCCGGTATATGTGAAAAAATAGGATCACTTTAATGCGACGTTTCAGCCCTGCTCCATGGGGCCTTTCTCAAGCAGTACATTTCAGTGAACAGTGCACATTTAAATACATGATTTGTCAAAGAGCATAATTAAACAATAAAAAATACAATAAACACAGTATTGTACAGTTCTCTGTTTCCAGCAAAGATTTATAATAAAAATAGTAACAGTGCTTTTCCATGTGATTCTAGTAATCGTTGTGTATCATAGTTATTATGAGGGCATAACACCCATAATGTGTAAAAAGATCTAAATAAGATCTAATTGAATAAGTGACTATTCATAAAGTGCAGGTGCATAGCATACATGATTATTAAAAAATGCTTTAATCAATATTATTGAGCTCACCCTCTAGCGGATCCCCTCACTTCCTCCATGCTGTTTCGTTGTCTCGGTAACTTCCGGGAGCAGGTTAACCATGTGACCATTCATAACATTCCAGCCTGAGTCATGACACGCACTCGTACATGGAACGCATCTCGCGCATGCTCAGATCAATGAATTACGTATGTAATTGAATAACCCCTTGTGTCCCTTTCAGGAACAACACATTGTGAGTCAAATTTATATATTGCTTCTACCCTCTGGGTTAGTTTAGAGGCTCAACCAGCGGTGACAGTCCCCAATAGAAACGGAGATTCTACACCCTTGGTGGTACATAACACACAGCCTGATCCGTTATACACAGATCGTGCCTGTGTAGTTCCACAAAGAGCCTCGATAACTTCTCAGAAATGGGGATTGGAAGCAGGACTCTTGTCCCATACCAGACTCAAACTCTGTGTTAAATTTTACGGTTCAATTATAATTCAAAGCTGTTCTATCAAGAATAATCATCACATTATTATTTGGAATAGATAGTGGACTAACGATCAATTTACTCGATTCTTCTAGTCATACGCATGGTATTCTAATGAGGGGATCCGTGCTAGGTGAGTTTTCACAGTTGATCTGCAATAAACAAAGAACATAAAAGATAGATCATTAATTAAAACAGAATAATGTATACATTCTGTCTAATATATATTTCAGCTTGAAATGGAGAATACAAAGCAGGGCAAATAGGCAGACCGTCTCTCATCCTATACCACTCAATTTAAAATCAGCATTCAGTCCATAGGGACGTAGTGTGTTTAGCCTATATATCCACTCTAGCTCGCGTTTTTTCAGAAAAGATACTCTATCCCCCCCTCGTCTAGGTCTGGGAATATGATCTATAATTCTGAAACGCAAATCCTTTTCAGTATGTCCCGCTTCAACAAAATGCTTGGATACCGGCAAATCCATCCTTTTATTGCGTATGGTGAACCTATGATTATTTATGCGTGTTTTACAATCAAGAGTGGTTTCTCCTATATACAAAAGATTACACGGACATTGTATCATGTAAACGACCCAATCAGATGTACAGGTAAGAAAGTGTTTAATTCTGAATTCTACTTTAGTTACAGGGTGAATAAAGATTTCTCCTTTGACCAAATATTTACAATTTACGCAATTAAGGCAGGGGAAACACCCCAATCTCTGCCTTCCAAAAAACGTCTGTGTTGATTTTTTATTCGTACCAACATCAGCCTTTACTAACCTATCCTTCAGGTTCCTCGATCGTTTAAAGGACAAAAGTGGAGGTGCAGAGAACTCAGGGACATATTTTAAGTTACTGTTAAGTATTGGCCAATGTCTGTTGATTATTTTTGCTACATCTTTACTTGATTCATTAAATGTAGATATAAAGGGTATTCTCCTATTATTATCCTTTTTGTTTTTTTCGGATCCTTGTGTGGAAAGGAGCTCATCTCTATTAGACTTCGTGACTCTGTCCCTATGGTATTGTATCAGTTTCCTAGGGTAACCTCGTTTAGTGAATTTATCACCCATTTCATCTAGTCTCTTATTACTTGTTTCATCTCCGTCAACTATTCGCCTTACCCTTAGTAATTGGCTATACGGTAATGCCCTTACCAAGCTCCTTGGGTGGCTACTCTCGTATCTCAAAAGATTGTTCCTATCTGTTATTTTTGTATGGATATCTGACGCTAATCTTGTATCAATTTTGCTGATTGTGGTGTCTAGAAATTGTATTGAAGTACTCGATTGTACCAAAGTGAATTGTACATCCTTGTCTATTTTATTCATGTATTTATGAAATAAATCTAGTTCTTCAACTGTCCCCAGCCATATGAAGAAGATGTCGTCTATGTATCTCCACCACCTCAGAACCCGTCTGAAGTGGTGGGATACATAAACCGACTCTCTCTCCAAAGTTGCCATAAAGATATTGGCATACGTTGGTGCCACATTGGCTCCCATCGCCGTACCCCTCAACTGAACGAAGAACTGGTCCTGGAACAGAAAATAGTTATGTCTTAGAACAATATTCAACAGAGAAAGCAGAAACTCTATACAGGCAGGTGTATATTCACTGTTTATCAGGGTTTTACGTATTGATGAAATCCCTCTGTCATGATCGATCGATGTGTAGAGACTCACTACATCGAACGAACACAGCAGGGCTGTAGCTGGTATATTAATATCCCGTAATTTCAGTAGAAAGTCAGAGGTATCACGGATATAAGAGGGGACCTCAATGGCATACTTGCGCAGTGCTTTATCTAAAAAAATTGAGATTTTACCCAGGATAGATCCTATACTAGAAACTATGGGTCTACCTGGAGGTTTCACAAGAGATTTATGTATCTTCGGGAGTACATAAAATATGGGTGTAACTGGATGTATCACGGTCAAAAATTGTTTAAGATCTTTATCAATTATGTTATTCTGCATAGCTTCCTCTAATGTTCTCTCTATGACTCCTCCTATGATAAATTTAGGATCAGATATCAACTCTCTATAAACCTGTCTATCTTGCAGCTGCCTCCTAATCTCTTCAATGTATCCCTCAGTATCCATGATTACTACTGCTCCCCCTTTATCTGCTTGTTTGATTGTTATCTTATTATTATCTTTTAGTTCTGCCAGTGCCTCTATTTCTTCTTTAGTCATGTTGGGGTGTTTAAATCTCTGGGTATTAGATTTCATCTTCAAACTATCGATATCCAATTTCACAGCTGTAATAAATGTTTCTATCGCTGGTAAGTTACAAAAGGGCACAAAATCACTTTTAAGTGAAAGATCGAAATCACATAACTTCAATTCCCCCATCCCATCATTGTCGCGAGCGTATTCTCGCTCTGCAAACCATGCCTTCAATTTAATTGCACGGTAAAACCTATATAGGTCCAGTTCTAATTCGAACCAGTCGGTTTTTGACGTAGGGCAAAATGACAATCCCTTATTGAGTACGGTGTATTGAGCTTTGGTTAATATGACAGAAGAAATATTTACCACTAGTGTTTCTGTGGATAGTCCATCTTGCGAAGAGACTGTGTCCGGGTCATCACTGTTTTGGGCAGCCTGGGTTGTCTGGGGTTTACGTTTCCTGAAGTGCTTCCTTCCCCCCCGTCGAGTTCTTCGTTGGTGTCTTTCATCCGTCCTCCGTCCATCGCTTGTCCTAAAAAATCTCGTTCCTCTCTCTCCACCATAGGATTGACGCTTCGTTTTTCGTCATTTCGTATGCGTCTATTTTGTAAATAATCATTCCCCACAAATCGGCGGGAATTCTTCTGTTCTATTTGCCAATTATAAATATTCCCATTCGCATAGTCCTCTACATCTCTCTGCCACTTCTGTCGTTTTGTTTCTTCCAGACCAGACCGAAACCTCTCTAGATAGATATTCAGTTTGGTCATATAATCATCATATTCTTGCGTCGTCAATAGAGATTTTAATGATATGTCTGCTGCACACACTTTTTCCTCAGCAGTCGATAGATCTTTCTGTAAATATTCAATATTGAGCAATAATATATCCAGTGCATATTTATTGGAGATTTGGGTGTAGCGAATACAAAAATCGTTGTTATGGAAAAAAAGGTTGGGTTTCATCTGGGATCTCATACCTCTAGGGATCCTATGCGCTCTATAGTACTCGGTCAGAGTGGACAAATGTAGTCCCATGGTGATGGTTTTTTTCTTTTCGTTCTCATATTTCCTTTTTAATTCCTTAATTGATGGTATGGATAAAAAGGCAACATCTCCCACTGCACCCTGCAGTATCCTCTCCACATCAGCCTGAGTATATGAGAAGACATCTGGTTGTTCAGTTCCTCGGTGGTGATCCTTGTTAGTAGACATTTAAATTGAACGTGCAAAGCTTTGTAAGTCAGCAGAATAAACAAAGAGAAAAAGCAGCACCGTTCCTTCCGTAGGGGGTGCAAAAGATTCCCGTTCGGACACTTGACCAGTGTCTCAGTAACCAATAACCTCCAAAATACGAGACAGCACTCCGGTATATGTGAAAAAATAGGATCACTTTAATGCGACGTTTCAGCCCTGCTCCATGGGGCCTTTCTCAAGCAGTACATTTCAGTGAACAGTGCACATTTAAATACATGATTTGTCAAAGAGCATAATTAAACAATAAAAAATACAATAAACACAGTATTGTACAGTTCTCTGTTTCCAGCAAAGATTTATAATAAAAATAGTAACAGTGCTTTTCCATGTGATTCTAGTAATCGTTGTGTATCATAGTTATTATGAGGGCATAACACCCATAATGTGTAAAAAGATCTAAATAAGATCTAATTGAATAAGTGACTATTCATAAAGTGCAGGTGCATAGCATACATGATTATTAAAAAATGCTTTAATCAATATTATTGAGCTCACCCTCTAGCGGATCCCCTCACTTCCTCCATGCTGTTTCGTTGTCTCGGTAAATTGATCGTTAGTCCACTATCTATTCCAAATAATAATGTGATGATTATTCTTGATAGAACAGCTTTGAATTATAATTGAACCGTAAAATTGTTTAATTATGCTCTTTGACAAATCATGTATTTAAATGTGCACTGTTCACTGAAATGTACTGCTTGAGAAAGGCCCCATGGAGCAGGGCTGAAACGTCGCATTAAAGTGATCCTATTTTTTCACATATACCGGAGTGCTGTCTCGTATTTTGGAGGTTATTGGTTACTGAGACACTGGTCAAGTGTCCGAACGGGAATCTTTTGCACCCCCTACGGAAGGAACGGTGCTGCTTTTTCTCTTTGTTTATTCTGCTGACTTACAAAGCTTTGCACGTTCAATTTAAATGTCTACTAACAAGGATCACCACCGAGGAACTGAACAACCAGATGTCTTCTCATATACTCAGGCTGATGTGGAGAGGATACTGCAGGGTGCAGTGGGAGATGTTGCCTTTTTATCCATACCATCAATTAAGGAATTAAAAAGGAAATATGAGAACGAAAAGAAAAAAACCATCACCATGGGACTACATTTGTCCACTCTGACCGAGTACTATAGAGCGCATAGGATCCCTAGAGGTATGAGATCCCAGATGAAACCCAACCTTTTTTTCCATAACAACGATTTTTGTATTCGCTACACCCAAATCTCCAATAAATATGCACTGGATATATTATTGCTCAATATTGAATATTTACAGAAAGATCTATCGACTGCTGAGGAAAAAGTGTGTGCAGCAGACATATCATTAAAATCTCTATTGACGACGCAAGAATATGATGATTATATGACCAAACTGAATATCTATCTAGAGAGGTTTCGGTCTGGTCTGGAAGAAACAAAACGACAGAAGTGGCAGAGAGATGTAGAGGACTATGCGAATGGGAATATTTATAATTGGCAAATAGAACAGAAGAATTCCCGCCGATTTGTGGGGAATGATTATTTACAAAATAGACGCATACGAAATGACGAAAAACGAAGCGTCAATCCTATGGTGGAGAGAGAGGAACGAGATCTTTTAGGACAAGCGATGGACGGAGGACGGATGAAAGACACCAACGAAGAACTCGACGGGGGGGAAGGAAGCACTTCAGGAAACGTAAACCCCAGACAACCCAGGCTGCCCAAAACAGTGATGACCCGGACACAGTCTCTTCGCAAGATGGACTATCCACAGAAACACTAGTGGTAAATATTTCTTCTGTCATATTAACCAAAGCTCAATACACCGTACTCAATAAGGGATTGTCATTTTGCCCTACGTCAAAAACCGACTGGTTCGAATTAGAACTGGACCTATATAGGTTTTACCGTGCAATTAAATTGAAGGCATGGTTTGCAGAGCGAGAATACGCTCGCGACAATGATGGGATGGGGGAATTGAAGTTATGTGATTTCGATCTTTCACTTAAAAGTGATTTTGTGCCCTTTTGTAACTTACCAGCGATAGAAACATTTATTACAGCTGTGAAATTGGATATCGATAGTTTGAAGATGAAATCTAATACCCAGAGATTTAAACACCCCAACATGACTAAAGAAGAAATAGAGGCACTGGCAGAACTAAAAGATAATAATAAGATAACAATCAAACAAGCAGATAAAGGGGGAGCAGTAGTAATCATGGATACTGAGGGATACATTGAAGAGATTAGGAGGCAGCTGCAAGATAGACAGGTTTATAGAGAGTTGATATCTGATCCTAAATTTATCATAGGAGGAGTCATAGAGAGAACATTAGAGGAAGCTATGCAGAATAACATAATTGATAAAGATCTTAAACAATTTTTGACCGTGATACATCCAGTTACACCCATATTTTATGTACTCCCGAAGATACATAAATCTCTTGTGAAACCTCCAGGTAGACCCATAGTTTCTAGTATAGGATCTATCCTGGGTAAAATCTCAATTTTTTTAGATAAAGCACTGCGCAAGTATGCCATTGAGGTCCCCTCTTATATCCGTGATACCTCTGACTTTCTACTGAAATTACGGGATATTAATATACCAGCTACAGCCCTGCTGTGTTCGTTCGATGTAGTGAGTCTCTACACATCGATCGATCATGACAGAGGGATTTCATCAATACGTAAAACCCTGATAAACAGTGAATATACACCTGCCTGTATAGAGTTTCTGCTTTCTCTGTTGAATATTGTTCTAAGACATAACTATTTTCTGTTCCAGGACCAGTTCTTCGTTCAGTTGAGGGGTACGGCGATGGGAGCCAATGTGGCACCAACGTATGCCAATATCTTTATGGCAACTTTGGAGAGAGAGTCGGTTTATGTATCCCACCACTTCAGACGGGTTCTGAGGTGGTGGAGATACATAGACGACATCTTCTTCATATGGCTGGGGACAGTTGAAGAACTAGATTTATTTCATAAATACATGAATAAAATAGACAAGGATGTACAATTCACTTTGGTACAATCGAGTACTTCAATACAATTTCTAGACACCACAATCAGCAAAATTGATACAAGATTAGCGTCAGATATCCATACAAAAATAACAGATAGGAACAATCTTTTGAGATACGAGAGTAGCCACCCAAGGAGCTTGGTAAGGGCATTACCGTATAGCCAATTACTAAGGGTAAGGCGAATAGTTGACGGAGATGAAACAAGTAATAAGAGACTAGATGAAATGGGTGATAAATTCACTAAACGAGGTTACCCTAGGAAACTGATACAATACCATAGGGACAGAGTCACGAAGTCTAATAGAGATGAGCTCCTTTCCACACAAGGATCCGAAAAAAACAAAAAGGATAATAATAGGAGAATACCCTTTATATCTACATTTAATGAATCAAGTAAAGATGTAGCAAAAATAATCAACAGACATTGGCCAATACTTAACAGTAACTTAAAATATGTCCCTGAGTTCTCTGCACCTCCACTTTTGTCCTTTAAACGATCGAGGAACCTGAAGGATAGGTTAGTAAAGGCTGATGTTGGTACGAATAAAAAATCAACACAGACGTTTTTTGGAAGGCAGAGATTGGGGTGTTTCCCCTGCCTTAATTGCGTAAATTGTAAATATTTGGTCAAAGGAGAAATCTTTATTCACCCTGTAACTAAAGTAGAATTCAGAATTAAACACTTTCTTACCTGTACATCTGATTGGGTCGTTTACATGATACAATGTCCGTGTAATCTTTTGTATATAGGAGAAACCACTCTTGATTGTAAAACACGCATAAATAATCATAGGTTCACCATACGCAATAAAAGGATGGATTTGCCGGTATCCAAGCATTTTGTTGAAGCGGGACATACTGAAAAGGATTTGCGTTTCAGAATTATAGATCATATTCCCAGACCTAGACGAGGGGGGGATAGAGTATCTTTTCTGAAAAAACGCGAGCTAGAGTGGATATATAGGCTAAACACACTACGTCCCTATGGACTGAATGCTGATTTTAAATTGAGTGGTATAGGATGAGAGACGGTCTGCCTATTTGCCCTGCTTTGTATTCTCCATTTCAAGCTGAAATATATATTAGACAGAATGTATACATTATTCTGTTTTAATTAATGATCTATCTTTTATGTTCTTTGTTTATTGCAGATCAACTGTGAAAACTCACCTAGCACGGATCCCCTCATTAGAATACCATGCGTATGACTAGAAGAATCGAGTAAATTGATCGTTAGTCCACTATCTATTCCAAATAATAATGTGATGATTATTCTTGATAGAACAGCTTTGAATTATAATTGAACCGTAAAATTTAACACAGAGTTTGAGTCTGGTATGGGACAAGAGTCCTGCTTCCAATCCCCATTTCTGAGAAGTTATCGAGGCTCTTTGTGGAACTACACAGGCACGATCTGTGTATAACGGATCAGGCTGTGTGTTATGTACCACCAAGGGTGTAGAATCTCCGTTTCTATTGGGGACTGTCACCGCTGGTTGAGCCTCTAAACTAACCCAGAGGGTAGAAGCAATATATAAATTTGACTCACAATGTGTTGTTCCTGAAAGGGACACAAGGGGTTATTCAATTACATACGTAATTCATTGATCTGAGCATGCGCGAGATGCGTTCCATGTACGAGTGCGTGTCATGACTCAGGCTGGAATGTTATGAATGGTCACATGGTTAACCTGCTCCCGGAAGTTACCGAGACAACGAAACAGCATGGAGGAAGTGAGGGGATCCGCTAGAGGGTGAGCTCAATAATATTGATTAAAGCATTTTTTAATAATCATGTATGCTATGCACCTGCACTTTATGAATAGTCACTTATTCAATTAGATCTTATTTAGATCTTTTTACACATTATGGGTGTTATGCCCTCATAATAACTATGATACACAACGATTACTAGAATCACATGGAAAAGCACTGTTACTATTTTTATTATAAATCTTTGCTGGAAACAGAGAACTGTACAATACTGTGTTTATTGTATTTTTTATTGTTTAATTATGCTCTTTGACAAATCATGTATTTAAATGTGCACTGTTCACTGAAATGTACTGCTTGAGAAAGGCCCCATGGAGCAGGGCTGAAACGTCGCATTAAAGTGATCCTATTTTTTCACATATACCGGAGTGCTGTCTCGTATTTTGGAGGTTATATATATATATATATATATATATATATACAGTACCAGTCAAAGGTGTGGACATACCTTCTCATTCCATGGTATTTCTTGTTTTTTTTTATTTTCTACATTGTAGATTTATATTGAAGACATGATAACTATAAAGGAGCACATATGGATTTAAGTTGTAATCAATATGACACGTTACAGTAGGTGTATTAGAGTTGGGTCTCCTGACGATCGCAACACCTGTGTGTCAATCACATGACCATGGACAGAATTTTATCTACTAGAAGCAAACAATGAATGTTTCTACTGAATAACAACAAGCAGAGATCTTGAAAACCGTGAGGAATTAATACAGAAAGTATATTGGAAAATTGTCTAACTTTTAATTATATAAAAAACAACATTAATGTGCTGAAAGTGGAAAACCCCTTTAATGACAACTACAACGGCTACCATTACCAACAGGAGGCTCCAGCTCCCTATCGACCACTCCAAGCTTACAGCTGTTATCCTAAAGCCCGGTTCAGATGGGAGGGATTATAACACTGATTCTGTCACGATACTGGTGTATTAAGCTGGGTCCTTTTAGCTGAAGAGCAAACACACAGATATAGCAAGTCGTCAGATGAAGCCGGGTCGGTACACAAGCAGGTAAATGTTCCAACAGGAGCAAGTGCAAGGCAGCAGGAGGAGAGCAAACAGATACTCAAGCACAGGCTATATAGAGGAAGTACCTATTTATAGGCCCAAACAGGAAACAGGAGCTTCCGAGGTAAAACTGGCCATTTTGGAAATGGGCAAGTTCAATGGGTTATAGTGGCCTCTTGTGGCTGGAGGTGGTAATGGCTGATGATATTCCTAACAGATTCTGATGCACTTCTGCATCAAAATCAGATTGAAAAAAACATGTAAAAAGCCTCCCATTGCTTCAATAGGAAACCACCCCGTTGTTTAGACAGGAAGGAATTTTCAGCCAGCGGAATTGCAAACTGCCACTTATTGATCCAGTTTCCGCTGAAAACAGTATTGATCAGCCACATGCAGATTATACCCATAAAATTGGGTTAATCTGCGTAACGGATTTGTTGCGGATTTTCTGCAGCATATCGGCAGCAACATCATGTTATGTGTGGATTTTGCTGATGTCTTTTTTGTTAAAGACCTTAAAATCCAAGCCATTTTTAATTTTTTCGCCTCCTTTCTAGAGCCATAACTTTTTTATTTTTACATCAATGGAATGGTGTGTGAAGGATTATTTTTTTGCGGGAGTTGTCGTTTTTATCGGCACCTTTTAAAATACCATGTAATGATTGGATTGGAAAAAACTGTGATTCCTCCATGTTTTTTTTTTGTTTAGTTTTTACTGTATATATTTAACATCTACTTTTACTTTAAGATAAGGTAACTATATACAGCACCCGGACAAAGATCAGTACATATATACAGCAACAGAACAAAGCTCAGTACATAAATATAATAACAGAACCAAGATCAGTACGTAAATACATTACCAGCACCAAGCTCAGTACCTATATAAAGCACCAGAACCAAGCTCAGAACCAAGCTCAGTACATAAACACAACACCAGAACAAAGCTCAGTACATATATACAGCACCATTACCAGGCTGAGTACATAAATACAACACCAGAACAAAGCTCAGTACATATATACAGCACCAGAAAAATGCTCAGTACATAAATACAACACCAGAACCAAGCTCAGTACATAAACACAACAACAGAACCAAGCTCAGTACATAGATACACAGCACCAGAACCAAGCTCCGTACATAAATACAACATCAGAACCAAGCTCAGTATATAAATACGACACCAGAACCAAGCTCAGTGCATAAATACAATACCAGAACCAAGCTCAGTACGTAACTACAGCACCAGAACCATGCTCAGTACATAAATACAACACCAGAACAAAGCTCAGCACATAAATACAACACCAGAAACAAGCTCTGTACATAAATACAATACCAGAACCAAGTTCAGTACATAAACACAATACCAGAACAAAACTCAGTACATAAATACAAAACCAGAACCAAGCTAAGTACATATATACAGAACCAGAACCAAGCTCAGTAAATACATACAGCACCAGCACAAATACAGCTCAGTACAGGAATCATTTGCAAATTCAGTTTAACCCCTGCCGTATAAGTTTGTACGACAGGAAACTACAGCTCCCAGTATAGCCTGAATAATGGCAAGAATATGCTGTGAGTTGCAATTTCACAAAAAAAATGCTACCATCCGTCATTTCACTGCAGATTATACAGTGACTACAGTACGGATCAGTCAGAGGTAGAATAAACATTTACATTTAGTGACTCACATGTGACGTCTCTTCAGATTCTCTTTTTTCTTTTTCTCTTTACTTTTCCATCCAGTCCAGACCTCTATGATGACTTCTTCCGGCCACGGCCCATTTATGCAGAGTTTGTTACTCAGATGTCTTCGCTCCCCACTTTCCAACATTTCCGCACCTATAAACAAAGATAAAATTCTCATGGTGCCACACTTTATACCACTGAATATAATAGTATCCTACACTGTGCCCCTGTATACAATAGTACTATACACCATGCCCCTGAATATAATAGCACCATACTCTGCCCCATGAATAAAATTGTGTCAAACAATGTAAAGTAAAAACCACACACACTCACAATGCACACTGTAAATATCGCCATTCAAAATGCCTCCTGTAATAGCCCGACTCACAGAGCCCCCTGTAGATAGCGCCACTCAGAGCCCCCTGTAAATAGCGCCAGTCACAATGCCCCCTGTATATAGCTCCAGTCACACTGCCCCCTGTAGATTGTGCCAGTCACAATGCCCCCTGTAGTTAGCGCCCCTCAGAGCCCCCTGTAGATAGCGCCAGGCACAATGCCCCCTGTAGATAGCGCCAGTCACACTGCCGCCTGTAGAGAGCACCAGTCACAATGCCCCCTGTACTTAGCGCCCCTCAGGGCCCCCTGTAGATAGCGCCAGTCACAATGCCCCCTGTAGTTAGCGCCAGTCACAATGCCCCCTGTAGATAGCGCCCCTCAGAGCCCCCTTTAGATAACACCAGTCACAATGCCCCCTGTAGATAGTGCCCCCTGTAGATATTGCCCCCAACGCTTCCCACTGAAAAAAAAAACAAAAAAACCCAGAACATTCTCACCCGTCCCAGTTCCCACGCTGTCCTCCAGCAATGAAGGACCGGTCAGAGTCCAGGCGTCATCCAGCGTACCGGCGCAGTGGCGCAGTGGGCGTCATTGCTAAAGAGCCGAATGACGAGCCAGGGAAATGATAGTTCCCTGTCTCGCCAGCGCTAGAGTAATCAATTATATCCACATCCTAAGGACACATATACAATTGGGTGCAAGGTCCTGCTTCACCCCGGTTCTCTGAACCGGCTGTAATTTTAACAACCGGTTCAGGAGAACCAGGGCGAACTGGGCCCCCTGTCAGCCTCTGGCTTTGGGCACTGGCCAGATTGCCCTTAGTATAATCCGCCCCTGGTCACTGTGGTATTGTATCATTCAGTATATTACCACAGTTCCTATTTGCAAAAGCACTCCCTTTATTTTCATGAGTATGCCTACAAACACTTTCTAGGTAGCTCTGCCCCCACTGCTAGCTCCTCCACCGCTGCTAGCCCCACCTCGCTACTACTCAGGCTACGCTGCCTCAGACTTTAGAGCCCTGGCACTTTGTTTGGGGGGACAACACCCATGACTATAGGGCCCTACTGAATCGCTGCATTACTTTGACTTCATACCATGCTTAATCGGATGCCGTATAACAGAGGTAGTATTTTCATATAACTGTGCCATATGCTAAAACCATATGGTGGCCCACAGATCTGTAATACAAAGACGCAGGAACTCTGTGCATCTCTGTTCAATTATTCCTTACCAAGGTTTAGGGCCCATTTACACATGACAATGTAGCAATAATGGTTATGATTTTCTTGTTTTCTAATATACAATTATTGCCTATTCCAAATGCACAAAATGAAAAATGATTTTGCTCAAAATTGATTGTGCGTACTAAAAAAAATCATCGTTATCAGCAGTATGTAAGTGATTCTTTTCTGACATTGACATATACAACACATATGCTGACACGATCAAACTTGCAGCTGACAATGGCGGGATATAAACGATGAATGTACTGATGGAAATGTCCATCATATACTCAAAGTCATTTTTCAAACCATGGATCATTCATCCGTGGTTTGAAAAATTAGTACATGTAAATACAGCTTAAACTTAAAGAGGTATTATAATAACAGCAAATAAAGTTTATTCATGGCATAATAAAAGTTATACACTTTTACAATACTTTTTTCTTCATGGTTTTAATATCTCTGCTTGCTGTGATTCAATGAAAACCATGATTTGCTTTCAGAATATTAAAAGTCATTCTTGCCGATGTGATGGACATACAGATGCTTGGCTTTTACAAATTTTACTCAGAGATACAGATCCATTTATATGTCAGAGTAAGCAATCTTTGAAGATGAGGGGGCAGATAGGTGCAGATGTCTAGTTTTATATGCTTCAATTCTATATAAATAATAAGAAAGTATCTAAACAAATAAATGTGTGTGCACTGTAAAGCCGGGTTCCCACGGTTCGGATATGCTGCATAAAAATCATGCAGCGTATCCGACCTGGAACACGAAGTACATTCTTTCTGAAAAATCACACCACATTGTGATGCGTTTTTTTGGACGGATTTTCCACTGCGGAAAGCAGCGGTAAAAAATACTCATACTTACCAAGGCCGTTGATATGGCGACGCGTCCCTCCTGTGTAGACTAGTCCGACCTCCCTGGATGACGCTGCAGCCTGTATTAGCTACAGCGGCGCTCACATGTGATATAACTCCATCCCAGTTGCCCAGCCCTCTAACGTCATCCAGGCCGGCCTCCCTGGCATAACGTTTCATCCCATGTGACCGCTGCTACAGCCTGTGATTGGCTGCAGCGGTCACATGGGATGCAACATCATCCTAGGAGGCCGGACTGGACGAAGAAACACAGATTTATTGGTAAATATGGTATTTTTTGTTTTTCCTTAGTTGCGAATTACAAATACGAATACGCCGCAAAAGTCGCAACACTTGGCTTTCTGTTACGGGATTTTCATCCCCATTGAATTCAATGGGGAAAACCTACAATGGAAAATCAACTAAAATGCAGCATAAATACACATGCTGCGGATTTAAATTCCGCACCGCAAGTCAATTTATTAACGTTTACACTGCAGGTTTTTTTCCGCAGCGTGGGCCTATGATTTTCTAAATTTCATCCACTTTGCTGCTACTGTAAATGCTGCGGAATTTCCACACAGAATTCCGTTGCAAAAATTAGGCAGCATTTACACTGTGTGGGAACCCGGCCTAAGGCTGAGTTCACACAGGGCAGATACTCTGTGTAAAAGCACGCCACTTATCTGCCCTGTGCGCCGCAGGGTATTCCAGGCGAAAAACCGCATTCCTACTGTATAACGAATTCCGTTGCAGAAAATCTGCAGTATTTACTGTATGAACTGACCCTAAAAGGGCAACACTTTATCATGTGGACCTGGTTATTCAATGTTTTGCATCCTTTACTGGTGATCTAGTGCTTGACCTAAGATGTCTCGAAAGCTTGAATATTTAGAGACTCTGTCACCTCTGAAAATCGACCTAAACGACAGTAATTCGTAAATAGCATGAAAGACACTGATTTCAAATTTGCAATTTTTATCTTTCTACTCTCTGGTATTCCCCAGCTGTAAGCCCCCAAATTGGTCGTTTGCTGCATTCTGATGCATAGAGAGGACTACTAAGCTTGGCAATGTAATGGAGTAATAACTCCTAGGACTTGTCATCAGTATACAGCGGGGTAATGCTAGTGAGTAGAAAGATAAAAATTGCAGATTTAGAATCAGTATCTTTTAAGCTATTTACTGATTACTGTAATTTAGGGGAGTTTAATGGTGACAGATTCCCTTTAATCTACTTGGCTTGCCATCAAGTATTACATAACTACATTTACAGGATCTTTGTCCTTTCTTTATTGTGCCAGCCTTGATGAGAAAGTAGTAATAAGTAGTTCCCTATAATAATAACAATAATAATAATACCTCTAGTGATCTAATGATCAGTGCTATTCAGGGGTATCATATGAAGGCAAATGTAAGACTCAAAGCACATGGTTCTGCTATATGCATGACTTCTTATACTGACAAAACAGAATAAATATTCTGTAATCAGAAATCTCACAAGTTCTCCATCCCAAAGTTCTTTATAACCAGAAATATATTAAAATAACAATATATCCCTTTTTCTTGACCGCTGTACCGACTGGTAGATTTACACTTAGGAATAACAATGAGGTAATATAGAATTACCACCATAAATACATTCGTACATGAAATCATTATTTTAAAAATAGCCCTCAATTACAGAGATACACTTTAGGTACAAGTGATGTAAAAGTTTTCTGCCATATTTAATACTCAACCTAACATTGTTATATACCATCTGTGTCACAATTAGATTGGCAAAAGTTAGACTGAATTTCAGAGTAAAAAGAAATCCTGGTCTTCGCCTTTAATTCCTTCAAATATGTATAACACTGGAAGAGAATTCCAAGGTTGCAACCCTGAAAATAGACTGTGATTTGTGTGCCAGAAAATGGAAAATCAGAAATGGCAGCATTGTTAAAGCGTACCTAACTTTCCTGGTGACTTTTCTGAATAATTCGTCAAATGTGTGTACATGAGGAATAACACTATTTATGATGATTATAAGACTTGTATTCTGCATTATTTAGCAGTTTTCCCCTCTGCAGGCTCTATCACTTATTCTTAGTTTTCTCTGAGCTAGTGGGTGGAGCCTAATCACTATCATATCTTCTCTAGGGAAGAGGAGAATCTTGCTGTAATGGATCTGCCAGACACAGCTTCAGTGTTGACGCCTGTGGTTAGTCAGTCTGCACCTGCTCCTAAGTCTGATAGAGTGACTCCTTCTTCTACCACTCAGGCTGGGAGGCTGAGGAGTGGGAGAGCCTATCACAGCCTGGCCAAACGGAGCTAGCTCCCGCCCTCTGTCTATTTATACCTTCATTTCCTGCTCCTCCTTTGCCTGTGATTCTGCTTGTTTCCTGGCTCTGCTGCTGCTGCTTGTACTGTTCGTCCTCTGCTTCATATTGACCCTGGCTTTACTGACTACTCTCCTGCTCTTATTAGGTTTCATATATACGGGAAATACCTGTGCGCCCAAGCGACCTCCCCGATGGTTACTTAGGCGTGGAAGTTTTCCGGCTGCTTATTCTTACGCCTAGGACAGTTGTTCACTTGATGCTTGTCATCCCCCATCTCCGTCCCTGTGCCTACTTCTCCAGGAAGTTCTCACCCACTGAGAGTAACTATGATATTGGCAACCGCAAACTCTTAGCCATTAAATGGGCATTTGAAGAGTGGCTCCACTTCCTGGAGGGGGCTAGGCACCAGGTAACGGTCCTTACCTACCACAAGAATCTGGTTTTCCTAGAATCTGCCCGGAGGCTAAACCCGAGACAAGCTCGATGGGCGTTATTTTTTACTAGATTCAACTTTTTGGTCACCTATAGGGCTGGGTCTAAAAATATTAAAGCTGATGCACTGTCGCGTAGCTTTATGGCCAGCCCTCCTTCGGAGGAAGATCCTGCTTGTGTTTTGCCCCCAGGTATAATCATTTCCTCTGTTGATTCCGACTTAGTCTCCGAAATTGCGGCTGATCAAGGTTCAGCTCCCGGGAACCTTCCTGAGAACAAGCTGTTTGTTTCCCTGCAATTCCGGCTAAGGGTACTCAGGTAAAATCATGACTCTGCACTATCTGGCCATCCAGGCATCCTGGGTACCAAGCACTTCATTGTCAGAAACTATTGGTGGCCTGGGTTGCTTAAAGACGTTAAGGCCTACGTCGCCGCTTGTGAAATTTGTGCTAGGTCCAAGACTCCCAGGTACCGACCAGCAGGCTTACTATGTTCTTTGCCCATTCCCCAGAGACATTGGACCCATATCTCCATGGATTTTATCACCGATCTGCCTCCATCTCAAGGCAAGTCGGTGGTGTGGGTTGTAGTAGACCGCTTCAGTAAGATGTGCCACTTTGTGCCCCTCAAGAAACTACCCAATGCTAAGACGTTAGCTACCTTGTTTGTCAAACACATCCTGCGTCACCATGGGGTTCCTGTCAATATTGTTTCTGACAGAGGGGTACAATTTGCTTCATTGTTTTGGAGAGCCTTCTGTAAGAAGTTGGAGATTGATCTGTCCTTCTCCTCGGCCTTCCATCCTGAAACTAATGGCCAAACTGAGAGGACTAATCAGTCTCTAGAGCAATATTTAAGGTGTTTTATCTCTGTCTGTCAATATGATTGGGTCTCCTTCATTTCCCTCGCTGAATTTTCCCTTAATAACCGGGTCAGTAACTCGTCAGGGGTCTCCCCCTTTTTCTGTAAGTTTGGGTTTAATCCACGGTTCTCCTCCGTTTCACCTGGTGGTTCCAACAATCCCGAGGTAGATGTCGTTCAACGGGAACTGTGCACAGTCTGGGCCCAGGTTCAGAAGAACCTACAGGCGTCCAAGAGCATACAAAAGACTTAAAGAGGCTCTGTCACCAGATTTTGCAACCCCTATCTGCTATTGCAGCAGATAGGCGCTGCAATGTAGATTACAGTAACGTTTTTATTTTTAAAAAACGAGCATTTTTGGCCAAGTTATGACCATTTTTGTATTTATGCAAATGAGGCTTGCAAAAGTCCAAGTGGGCGTGTTTAAAGTAAAAGTCCAACTGGGCGTGTATTATGTGCGTACATCGGGGCGTTTTTACTACTTTTACTAGCTGGGCGTTCTGACGAGAAGTATCAGCCACTTCTCTTCAGAACGCCCAGCTTCTGGCAGTGCAGATCTGTGACGTCACTCACTTCCTGCCCCAGGTCCTGCATCGTGTCGGCCACATTGGCACCAGAGGCTACAGTTGATTCTGCAGCAGCATCAGCGTTTGCAGGTAAGTAGCTACATCGACTTACCTGCAAACGCTGATGCTGCTGCAGAATCAACTGTAGCCTCTGGTGCCGATGTGTCCTCGCTTGTCCGACACGATGCAGGACCTGTGAGTGACGTCACAGCGTGATCTCTCGAGAACACGCTGTGTGTCTGCACTGCCAGAAGCTGGGTGTTCTGAAGAGAAGTGGATGATACTTCTCGTCAGAACGCCCAGCTAGTAAAAGTAGTAAAAACGCCCCGATGTACGCACATAATACACGCCCAGTTGGACTTTTACTTTAAACACGCCCACTTGGACTTTTGCAAGCCTCATTTGCATAAATACAAAAATGGTCATAACTTGGCCAAAAATGCTCGTGTTTTAAAAATAAAAACGTTACTGTAATCTACATTGCAGCGCCTATCTGCTGCAATAGCAGATAGGGTGTAAAGGATCTGCCTGGCACAGCTTCGGGGTTAACTCCCTTAATTAATCAGTCAGCACCTGAATCTACATCCCTGAGACTTACTCCAGCTTCCACCACTCAGGCTGGCAGGCTTAGGAGCCTATCGCAGCCTGGCCAGACTCAGCTAGCTTCCGCCCTCTGTCTATTTATACCTGCATTTCCTGTTCCTCCTTGCTTGTTATTCTTTTTCGTGTGGTTTCCTGGCCCAGCTACAGCTCCTTCTATTTTGTTGCTGCTCCATACAGACCCTGGCTTACTGACTACTCTTCTGCTCTTCGTTTGGTACCTCGCACACTCCTGGCTTGACTCGGCTCGTTCACCACTCTGGTTGCTCACGGTGTTGCCGTGGGCAACTGCCCCTTTCCCTTGCTTGTATTCCCTTGTATGTTTGTCGTGTTTGTCGTGCACTTACTGAGTGCAGGGACCGCCGCCCAGTTGTACCCCGTCACCTAGGGCGGGTCGTTGCAAGTAGGCAGGGACAGAGTGGCGGGTAGATTAGGGCTCACTTGTCCGTTTCCCTACCCCCCGGTCATTACATAGGGGTTGCAAAATCTGGTGACAGAGCCTCTTTAAGCATATAGAAGACGTTCTGCTAACCCCTTGTTTGTGGTCGGGGATCTGGTGTGGCTGTCTTCTAAAAATTTGCGCCTTAAAGTCCCGTCCAAAAAATTTGCTCCCCGGTATATAGGGCCGTACAAGGTCATTGAAGTCCTTAACCCTGTCTCCTTCCAACTGGAGTTACCCCTGTCTTTTCGAATACACGACGTGTTTCATGCCTCCCTCTTGAAACGCTGCTCCCCGTCCTTGGCTCCCTCGAGGAAACCTCCAGTCCCTGTTCTCACCCCTGAAGGGGTAGAATTCGAGGTGGCCAAGATTGTGGACAGCAGGAGGGTCCAAGGCTCCCTCCAGTACCTGGTCCATTGGAGAGGATACGGGACTGAGGAGAGGACTTGGGTACCCGCCCGGGATGTTCACGCTGGGGTACTGCTCAGGAGGTTCCATCTTCGTTTCCCCAATAAGCCAGGTTCACCTAGAAAGGGTCCAGTGGCCCCTCATAAAAGGAGGGTGTACTGTAATGGATCTGCCAGACACAGCTTCTGTGTCGACGCCCATGGTTAGTCAGTCTGCACCTGCTCCTAAGTCTGATAGAGTGACTCCTTCTACCACTCAGGCTGGGAGGCTGAGGAGTGGGAGAGCCCATCACAGCCTGACCAGACGGAGCTAGCTCCCGCCCTCTGTCTATTTATACCTTCATTTCCTGCTCCTCCTTTGCCTGTGATTCTGATTGTTTACTGGCTCTGCTGCTGCTGCTTGTACTATTCGTCCTCTGCTTCATATTGACCCTGGCTTTACTGACTACTCTCCTGCTCTGCGTTTGGTACCTCGTACACTCCTGTTTGACTCAGCTTGTTCACTACTCTTGTAGCTCACGGTGTTGCCATGGGCATCTGCCCCATTTCCCTTAGCTTCATTGTACCCTTGTCTGTTTGTTTGTCGTGCACATAGTGGGAGTAGGCACCGTCGCCCAGTTGTACGCCGTCACCTAGGACGAGCCGTTGCAAGTAGGCAGGGACTGAGTGGCGGGTAGATTAGGGCTCACCTGTCTGTCTCCCTACCCCGTCTTCACACTTGCGCTCCTATCTATAACTATCACACACACATATATATATCATCAGATCGGAGGAGATTAGACAGCAGTAAAGAGCAGCGTGGCTAAGAATCCATCACTAGGGTGACATAACTCTTACCAGCAGCTGCAGCATCTCTGTATGTCTATCTTTCCTCCCCTCTCCATAAACTACTATGGGCAGCTTCTCTGTGTCTCTCACTCTGATCCCCCTGCTGCTCCCCCTCCTCTCTTCATAAATTTTTATGACGTGTTCCTGCCCCTCCTCCCCTCTTCAAGGATTTTTATGGTCAGCGTTTCTGTGACTCTGTTCCTGCCCTTCCTCCAGCTCACCCTCACCTCCTTGTAGATTTTTATAGGCAGCTTGTCTGTCTTTCACTCTGCTCCATCCTTCTGCTCCTCTTTCCATAATCGTTTGTGTGCAGCATGTCTGTGACTCTGTTCCTGCCCCCCTTCAAAGACTGCTATAGGCAGCATCTTTGTCTCCTCTCTGCTCCCTCCTCCTGCTTCCACCCCCTCTCTATAGACTTCTACGGACAGCTTGCCTGTGTCTCTCACTCTGCTACTGCTCCCTCCTCCTGCTCCCCTCCCTTCTCCATAGATTTATAAGGGCAGCATGTCCGTGTCTCCTCTCTCTGCTCCTGCTTGCTCTTTATTCTCCCCCTCCCCTCTCAATAGACTTGTATGGGCAGCATCTGTCTTTTTTTTTCTCCCTGCTCGCTCCTCTTTCTTCCCCCTCCCCTCTCCATAGACTTCTATGGGCAGGCTGTGAAGACACACACACCCCCACTTCCTACAGTTTGTCTCCTGCTCTGTAACTACACATGGATTTTGGTTCACAACAGAGGATAGACAGCAGATAACAGAATGGGAGACAGCTAGTGTCTGTAACTTTACACTGAATTTGCATGGAGTAAGCAACTACATCTTAACAGTGAGTAAATTAAAAAGTTAATGTGTATTATGTATACTATTAGATTAGGGTTAGTTATTTAAAAAGTTAGTATCCATTTAAATATGTAGTCATATGTGTACAAAAATCCGGCACGGCGACAGACTGAGATCAACATAAAAGAAAAGTGTCTGGTTAAAGAAAAAATGAAACAGAATCAGATCCAAGGGGTGGGTCACAGTCAAAAGATGTAACCAGAAGTCATATTCAGAAAACAAATTAAAATCAGATAACGGATCAGTGCACATCAATGGCAACAGTCAGTCTGGAGAACACTAAGGATGAATTCAGACGTGGTGTAAATACTGCATATTTTTTGTGGCATAAAATTTATGCTGTGTAAAATTTCCCCATGTTATCCTGTGGACTTTCTTCATATACTGTACTTCAAGATTTTTTCAATTTCCGCACTGATCCATTTTGACCTAATATGCAGAATATTTTGCTGCAGATTTAATTTTACTTTAAAATCCAGAAGAGTATTTTGAAGAAAATGTATGTTACTTCTGTGAGCCAGAGGGAAGGACTAGCAAGTGCCTGGGATGCCATTTTCTATATGTACTCTTTCCACTGCCCATCAATTCATGGTGTAGGAGGATGAACATTTAAGTGTCCAAGCTCCAATAAATATATCTTCTCTGATAAATATAATTATTTTTTCCAATTTACTTTTTATTTAATTTTTTGCCTCAAATGCACACTGGACTATATTCAGTATTTTCTGTGTTTGTGTGTATTTTTTAATGAGAGTATATATATATATATATATATATATATATATATATATATATATATATATTTATAGCAGGAAGAGAGAACAGGTAACAGCACCAGGACTTCAAGAATGAGCAACATTTTTGTTTACACTTGAACCTTTTTCAAGCTAATTCAAAAGTGCATAGTACCAAGTATATATAGGAAATACATAAGGTATACAGTATACAATTCAATTAGTACATAATGTATTGTAAATAAACATATGTAAAGACATATTAATATGAAAAATATAAAACAGTGAAATTGTAAAGGATCTGCCAGGCACTGCGGGGTTAACTCCCAGAACTAATCAGTCAGCACCTGAGAATACATCCCTGAGACTGACTCCTGCTTCCACCATTCAGGCTGGCAGGCTTAGGAGTGGGAGAGCCTATCGTAACCTGGCCAGACTCAGCTAGCTCCCGCCCTCGGTCTATTTAAGCCTGCACTTCCTGTCCCTCGGTGCTTGTTATTGCTTTTGTTTCCTTCCTTGTGGTTCCTGGCCCAGCTACAGCTCCTGCTATTTTTGATCCTGCTCCATACCGACCCTGGCTTACCGACTACTCTTCTGCTTTTCGTTTTGTACCTCGCACACTCCTGGCTTGACTCGGCTCGTTCACCACTCTGGTTGCTCACGGTGTTGCCGTGGGCAACGGCCCCTTTTCCTTGCTTGTGTTCCTTGTATGTTTGTCGTGTTTGTCGTGCACTTACTGAGCGCAGGGACCGCCGCCCAGTTGTACCCCGTCGCCTAGGGCGGGTCGTTGCAAGTAGGCAGGGACTGAGTGGCGGGTAGATTAGGGCTCACTTGTCCGTCTCCCTACCCCCTGCCGTTACATAATAACAAGCCCATACCTAGTCTACCCCTGGTCCCTGACACCACTATGGATCCCCGTGAGACCCTGGCTCAGCAAATGCAGGGTCTCTCCCTACAGGTCCAGGCCCTGGCTCAGAGGGTCAACCAGCCTGATGCTACCCTGGTAGTTCCCCGCACTGCACCTCTTGAACCCCACCTCAAGTTGCCCGACCGGTTCTCAGGGGACCGGAGGACTTTTCTCTCCTTTCGGGAGAGTTGTAGGCTTTACTTTCGTTTAAAGCCTCATTCCTCAGGTTCTGAGAGCCAGCGGGTGGGTATAATTATGTCCCGGCTCCAGGAAGGGCCCCAAGAGTGGGCCTTCTCCTTGGCTCCTGACGCCCCTGAACTTTCCTCCGTTGATTGTTTCTTTTCTGCTCTCGGACTAATTTATGACGAGACTGACAGGACTGCCTTTGCCGAGAGTCAGCTGGTGACCTTAAGTCAGGGTAAGAGACCTGTTGAGGAGTATTGCTCTGACTTTCGGAAGTGGTGCGTAGCTTCTCGGTGGAATGACCCTGCCTTAAGGTGCCAGTTTAGGTTGGGTCTGTCGAATGCCCTGAAAGACCTGCTAGTTAGCTATCCCTCTTCTGACTCCCTAGACCAGGTTATGGCTTTAGCGATACGACTTGACCGACGTCTCAGGGAACGACAACGTGAACGTTTATGTGTTTTCTCCTCCGACTCCCCCATGATGCCTCCCGAAGCTCCGTTGCTTCGTTCCTCCCCGAAAGATTCAGAGATACCTATGCAACTCGGGGCCTCCGTGTCCCCCCAACAACGTAGAGAATTCCGCAGGAAGAATGGTCTCTGCTTCTACTGTGGGGACGACAAGCATCAAGTGAACAACTGTCCTAAGCGTAAGGTTGCAGCCAGAGAACTTCCGCGTCTAAGTGATCATCGGGGAGGTCACTTGGGCGCACAGGTATTTCCCGTAAATATGAAACGTACTAAGATCTTGCTTCCCTTTCAGGTCTCTTTTGGTGGTAGGTCTGCTACCGGCAGTGCTTTCGTGGATTCAGGGTCCTCTACTAATATCATGTCTGTGGAATTTGCTATGTCCCTTGCTATGCCTCTTATTGATTTGCCTAAACCTGTCCCGGTAGTGGGTATCGACGCCACTCCTCTTGCTAATGGTTATTTTACACAGCATACCCCTGTTTTTGAACTCCTTGTTGGCTCCATGCATTTGGAGCAATGCTCTGTACTGTTGATGCAGGGATTATCGTACGATTTGGTGCTAGGTCTTCCCTGGTTGCAGTTGCATAATCCTACGTTTGACTGGAATACTGGGGAGCTAACCAAATGGGGTAATGAATGTTGTACGTCATGTTTTTCTGTTAATTCTATTTCTCCCCCTAAGGAGGCGAATACGCTACCCGAGTTTGTTCAGGACTTCGCTGATGTTTTCTCTAGGGAGGCCTCCGAAGTGTTACCTCCTCATAGAGAATACGATTGCGCCATCGAATTGGTACCAGGAGCTAAGCTTCCTAAGGGTAGGATATTTAATCTTTCTTGTCCCGAACGTGAAGCTATGAGAGTGTATATCCAGGAATCCCTGGCCAAGGGTTACATTCGTCCCTCTTCTTCTCCGGTAGGTGCTGGCTTCTTCTTCGTGGGGAAGAAGGATGGTGGTCTTAGGCCATGCATTGACTACCGTAGCCTGAATAAGGTCACGGTAAGGAACCAGTATCCCCTTCCTTTGATTCCTGATCTCTTTAATCAGGTTCAGGGGGCCCAATGGTTTTCTAAATTGGATCTACGGGGGGCGTATAACCTTATCCGCATCAAAGAGGGGGATGAGTGGAAGACTGTGTTTAACACGCCCAAAGGCCATTTCGAATACCTCGTCATGCCCTTTGGGTTGTGTAATGCCCCTGCGGTCTTCCAGAATTTCATAAATGAGATTTTGAGAAATTACCTGGGGATTTTTCTGGTAGTGTACCTTGATGACATACTGGTGTTTTCCAAGGACTGGTCCTCCCACGTGGAGCATGTCAGGAAGGTGCTCCAGGTCCTTCGGGAAAATAAACTGTTTGCCAAAACCGAAAAATGTGTGTTTGGGGTACAGGAGATTCCATTTTTGGGTCAAATCCTCACTCCTCATGAATTCCGCATGGACCCAGCCAAGGTTCAGGCTGTGGCGGAATGGGTCCAACCTGCCTCCCTGAAGGCGTTACAGTGTTTTTTGGGGTTTGCTAATTATTACAGGAGATTTATTGCTAACTTCTCGGTCATCGCTAAGCCCCTTACGGACCTCACTTGCAAAGGTGCTGATCTCCTCCACTGGCCTCCTGAGGCTGTCCAGGCTTTTGAGGTCCTTAAGAAGTGCTTTGTCTCGGCCCCGGTGCTGGTTCAGCCCAACCAAATGGAGCCATTTATCGTGGAAGTTGACGCATCTGAGGTGGGAGTGGGGGCTGTCTTGTCCCAGGGTACCAGGTCCCTCACCCATCTCCGCCCCTGTGCCTACTTCTCCCGGAAGTTTTCGCCAACTGAAAGTAACTATGATATTGGCAACCGCGAACTCTTAGCCATTAAATGGGCATTTGAAGAGTGGCGCCACTTCCTGGAGGGGGCTAGGCACCAGGTAACGGTCCTTACCGACCACAAGAATCTGGTGTTCCTAGAATCTGCCCGGAGGCTAAACCCGAGACAAGCTCGATGGGCGTTATTTTTTACCAGATTCAATTTTTTGGTTACCTATAGGGCTGGGTCTAAAAATATTAAGGCTGATGCACTGTCGCGTAGCTTCATGGCCAGCCCTCCTTCGGAGGAAGATCCTGCTTGTATTTTGCCTCCAGGTATAATCATTTCCTCGATCGATTCTGATTTAGTCTCTGAAATTGCTGCTGATCAAGGTGCAGCTCCCGGGAACCTTCCTGAGAACAAGCTGTTTGTTCCCCTGCAATTCCGGCTAAGGGTACTTAGGGAAAATCATGACTCCGCACTATCTGGCCATCCAGGCATCCTGGGTACCAAACACCTCATTACCAGAAATTATTGGTGGCCTGGGTTGCCTAAAGACGTTAAGGCCTACGTCGCCGCTTGTGAGGTTTGTGCTAGGTCCAAGACTCCCAGGTCCCGACCAGCGGGCTTACTGCGTTCGTTGCCCATTCCCCAGAGACCTTGGACACATATCTCCATGGATTTTATCACCGATTTGCCTCCATCCCAAGGCAAGTCGGTGGTGTGGGTGGTGGTGGACCGCTTCAGTAAGATGTGCCACTTTGTGCCCCTCCAGAAACTACCCAACGCCAAAACGTTGGCTACCTTGTTTGTCAAACACATCCTGCGTCTCCATGGGGTCCCTGTCAATATTGTTTCGGACAGAGGGGTACAATTTGTTTCATTGTTTTGGAGAGCCTTCTGTATGAAGTTGGGGATTGATCTGTCCTTCTCCTCTGCCTTCCATCCTGAAACCAATGGCCAAACGGAGAGGACTAATCAGTCTCTAGAACAATACTTAAGGTGTTTTGTCTCTGACTGTCAATTTGATTGGGTCTCTTTCATTCCCCTCGCCGAATTTTCCCTTAATAACCGGGTCAGTAACTCGTCTGGGGTCTCTCCTTTTTTTTGTAATTTTGGGTTTAATCCACGGTTCTCCTCCGTTTCACCTGGTAGTTCCAACAATCCTGAGGTAGAGGTCGTTCATCGGGAACTGTGCACAGTCTGGGCCCAGGTTCAGAAAAACCTAGAGGTGTCCCAGAGCGTACAAAAAACTCAGGCTGATAAAAAACGTTCTGCTAACCCCCTGTTTATGGTCGGGGATCTGGTGTGGTTGTCGTCTAGGAACTTGCGTCTCAAGGTTCCGTCCAAGAAGTTTGCTCCCCGGTTTATTGGGCCGTATAAGGTCATTGAGGTCCTCAATCCTGTCTCCTTCCGGCTGGAGTTACCCCCGTCTTTTCGGATACACGACGTGTTTCATGCCTCCCTCCTCAAACGCTGCTCCCCGTCCTTGGCTCCCTCGAGGAGACCTCCTGTTCCCATCCTCACCCCTGAGGGGGTGGAATTCGAGGTGGCCAGGATTGTGGACAGCAAGATGGTCCAAGGCTCCCTCCAGTACCTGGTCCATTGGAGAGGATACGGGCCCGAGGAGAGGACTTGGGTACCCTCCCGGGATGTTCCCCCCGGGGTATTGGTCAGGAGGTTCCACCTGCGTTTCCCCAGTAAGCCAGGTCCACTTAGAAAGGGTCCGGTGGCCCCTCATAAAAGGGGGGGTACTGTAAAGGATCTGCCAGGCACTGCGGGGTTAACTCCCAGAACTAATCAGTCAGCACCTGAGAATACATCCCTGAGACTGACTCCTGCTTCCACCATTCAGGCTGGCAGGCTTAGGAGTGGGAGAGCCTATCGTAACCTGGCCAGACTCAGCTAGCTCCCGCCCTCGGTCTATTTAAGCCTGCACTTCCTGTCCCTCGGTGCTTGTTATTGCTTTTGTTTCCTTCCTTGTGGTTCCTGGCCCAGCTACAGCTCCTGCTATTTTTGATCCTGCTCCATACCGACCCTGGCTTACCGACTACTCTTCTGCTTTTCGTTTTGTACCTCGCACACTCCTGGCTTGACTCGGCTCGTTCACCACTCTGGTTGCTCACGGTGTTGCCGTGGGCAACGGCCCCTTTTCCTTGCTTGTGTTCCTTGTATGTTTGTCGTGTTTGTCGTGCACTTACTGAGCGCAGGGACCGCCGCCCAGTTGTACCCCGTCGCCTAGGGCGGGTCGTTGCAAGTAGGCAGGGACAGAGTGGCGGGTAGATTAGGGCTCACTTGTCCGTCTCCCTACCCCCTGCCGTTACAGAAATCATGTGGCTCAGTGTAACATGATTGGTATAGTCGAACACAACAATTCTCAATAGCACATTAAATATGAATGAAAAGATTATTATTGTATTAATCCATATCATTAACTCCTAATGAAGGGGAGGAGAAGCAGAGGCCAATAATATATTCAAAATAGATACATAAACTTGATAATCAAACTGAATGTAGACTATGCATACATTCTACACACTTAGCTGTTTATTATTTTTTTTCAAGCAATTTGCTGTGAGTCCTCGTGAATTGATCAAGATTGTTCTCCTGGGTGTGAGTTAGATTTTTACATCTATTGTTTTTAAATTCACATAAACGTATTTAGAATTTTGTCACAATTATATTTTAATTTAAAAATATGTATATAAATTTTTGTTTTTCGTTACAGATATTGATCCTCTGTATGAAAGGATACACACTGTGGGAGCAGAGGCAGTCATTTCAGTATATCATCCAAATTTGTTATATTTGTAGAGATACATATATTTATGTGATATAAGCTGATTTAAATCTTTTTATGTACTTTATGCCCTCTCAGTGATGCATTTGGAATAAACTTGAATATTGCATGAACAAATATGTCTATCGTTCTAAATGGAAATACTTTGTATTTTATATTTAGTATGACATTTGTCTCTATATACTATATTCCTGAATGCTTGTCTTATAGTTATACACATAAAATGTGTGAGTAGTGACACCAGTATTCTGGTGTGGTTGCCTGTATTTAGGTATTACCTTTCTTCTCAATAGACATTGTAGTGACCATACTATAATAAGGTTATTTTTTTAGAGCTATTCGACATACATATTTATATATACAAAGTAATACTTTTGAAAAATAAGTATATTCTGTATTTTTCATATTATTAGTCATACCTCTGTATGCATCATCATTATTCCATATATTTATTTACATTACATTGTTTTGATATTCACGAGTATGTGGAAACAATTTTGTCTCCGCGAATGCGCGATTTTCTTGCGGTCCAGAGGTGCGTTCCATTTACGCACTTCCAGCATTTGCGCCAATTTGCGCATGCGTACTATGGACCATAGGACGCCAATGTTTTCTCCATTGATTTCTGAGAGGTGGCACTGTAAGTTTGATTATCAAGTTTATGTATCTATTTTGAATATATTATTGGCCTCTGCTTCTCCTCCCCTTCATTAGGAGTTAATGATATGGATTAATACAATAATAATCTTTTTATTCATATTTAATGTGCTATTGAGAGATGTTGTATTCAAATATACCCATCATGTTATGCTGATCATCATGGTTTCACTGTTTTATATTTTTCATGTAAATATGTTTTTATATATGTTTATTTACAATACATTATGTACTAATTTAATTGTATACTGTATAACTTATGTATTTCCTATATATACTTTGCACTATGCACTTTTGAATTAGCTTGAGAAAGGTTCAAGTGTAAACCAAAACGTTGCTCATTCTTTTCACTTTGTGGTGAATAAAGTAACGTCTCTCCAATTTTGAAGTCCTGGTGCTATTACTTGTTCTCTGTTCCTGCTGTTTGTTCCATACCAAGGAGTTGATTCATCTATTCACTGGTAACGTGCACATGGCCTGATGTTCAGCTTGCTTTGATCGCTGTATTTTCTCTATTTGTTCTGAACTATATGTATATATATATATATATATATATATATATATATATATATATATACACACACACACACACTTCTCAACATTGAAATTGCAATACGAAGAAGAAAAAGTTGGAAAAGTTTTGGAATTGTGGAAATCACATGTTAATGATATGCAAATGCTAAGAAAAATGGAAACAAAATAGTCCAAACATCTTAATTTATTCAGCATCGAGTATAAGCGCCACGCACAAAAAATACACGCACTTACATACCTTGGTATGCTATCAATGAGGTTATTAATGGTTATCTGAGGGATGTGATGCCACACTGAATGCACTTGGGCAAGCAAAACATTAAGTTAGGCTGCTAACAGCTCCCTTTGCAATTGCCGACCAATGATGTCCCAGATGGGCCTGATAGGGGACAATTCCGGAGACGCTGCAGGCCATGGTAGCATGTTTAGGCCACGCAGGCTGTTCACCGTAGCACGAGCAACATGCGGCCTGGCGTTTTCCTGTTGAAAAACGGCTTCTGGAACACTTTGTCGAAATGGCTGTACCACAGGTTCAACAACCAAATCAATGTAATGCCAAGCTGTTAGTGTACCTGAAATGAAGACTAGAAGGGTCTGGCTACTGTACATTATGCCACCCCACACCATGATCACGGGAGTAGGACCAGTGTGGCATTCCCTAGTTGAGGCCTCCATGGCATTGCCCACATGGTCTGCAAAAAAATCTCCAGCTATCATTGCATCCGAGACAAAAGCGGGACTCATCGCTAAATAGGATAGACCTCCAATCCAGCCTCCATTGCCGTCTTGCTGTGCACCATGATAGCCTTTTAGAGCAGTGGTGTGTGGTCAATGGAACACCTGTAGCTGGACGTCTGGCTCATAGCCCAATGTTGTGCAAACACCTTCTGATGGTTTGTGTCGACACTGGTTGCCACCCTAGGCTTTGGATGTGATGTCCAATTTCACTTGCAGTACAGGAGGAATCACTATGTGCCATTTTTCCAATCAGATGATCTGTCCGTGCAGAGGTCCGCATCCACACACCTCTTGCTGTCATTCCCATTCGTTCCTGTTCTCCCAACCTCTGGGACACGCAATGTTGAACTGTGCTGACATCTCGGCCTAGGCGTGTAGTGATTTGCCGGAGTGATAAACCAAGGTCTCTCAGTTCAAGGACTGGCCCTCTCAGTTTGCAACAAGTGGCAATAACTAGCACATCGATGAACCGGGTGCATCGCAAAATCATCCCACACCGGCTCTCTCTCGGAGTGGAATCCCCGGCTGACACTCTGGCCGGGGATTCCATTACTGGAGAAGACCCTGGTGTCCGGGGACGTCAGGGGCTACTCCTGGGGCAGAATCCCCGCTCTGGCAGGGGATTCCGCTTTTAAAGTTAACCCCTGACATCACTGTCCATATATCCCTGGCCAAAGGGATCCTGCTCAGGGAGCTACAGTGGTGCTATTAACAGGAAGGTGGTGCCATTTACGAGGGAGGGTGGTGCTATCTGCAGGGGGGATGTTGGTACATAAAGGGGGGATGCTGCTATCTATAGGGTGGGTGGAGCTATGTACAGGGGGTGGCACTATTTGCAGGGGGTGGCACTATATACAGGCGGTGTGGTGCTATCTACAGGGGGGTGCTATATACAGGGGGTGTGGCACTATCTACATGGGCACTGCAGCATTATATTTGCACTAGCTACAAGGGACACTGTGGCGCTATCTACATGGGAACTGTGTGTGGCACTATGTTGGCACTATCTACAGGGAGAACTGTGACACTATATGGGCACTGTGGCACTATTTACAGTGGGCACTATCTATGTGGACACTGACACTATCTATGTGGGCAATGTGGCACTATCTACAGTGGTATTGGTCACTATCTACATGGAAACTGTGGTGTTTTCAGGGGGTTGGCACAAAAAAACCCAAACAATTAAAATTCATATTTTTTTTTAATGTCCATTAAAAACAGATGGCAAATAGTAGTTAAAAACGGTCAGACGGCTGGGAAATAGATTCAAATTTTGAGACACATTGATGCAAAACAGCAATGAAAAACTGACAGTTGATTGACTGACATTTTTTTCACTGTCGTGTGAATATAGCCCTCTTCACTCTCCCCTCACAGCGATCCAGGGTGACGGAGAGAGAAGAAGACTAATTCTTACAGAGCCGTACAGTGTATGTATATATATATATATATATATATATATATATATATATATATATATATATACATACACACACACATATAAATATAATATAGATAGATATATATATATATATAAAAAAAAACACAAACATTTTCTCATATTAAATTACAGAAATTATATATTTTGATTATAATATCAATAGGGCCACAACTTATATGATGCCATCACCAATGTCCAGTTTGGGTATGGGGTCCCACCAGTGTATTGACAAGTCCTGTACATCATCATCGTCATCATCCTCTTCTATCTTCTGTTCTTCACTGACTGTCGCCCTCAGGGTAACCCACACAATTGTGGAGTCAGACTGCACAGTGGTGTCCAATGGGGGATTTATGACTACCCCCTCCTAGTCACTTACTTATTAAAACACTTGGATGCTGCTAACGGGTTCACTCAGGTCTTTGGTCTTTACTTTGATCTTTGCTGATGTCATCAGGACTTGGTTTGGTCCTTCTCGTCTGTCAGACACCGTCTCTCTTAGTATACGTCACCGGGCTGTACACAACACCTCATGCTGTGAGCCTGGGGTGAGATCCCACGTAGGCGGATTAGTGGAGTTTTATTGTGACTACCACAAAACCCTCCGCATCTGTCTTCTTCCTCCGGTAAGTTACTTGTCTGGGCGGCTGCTTAGAATTGTGACACTGCCGTCAGTTCACGATGAACGCGTTGTATTGGTTCCGGCTGCGCCTGCGCATCTCAGTGACGGAGTTCATCGTGTTAAAAGTCTTTTAGTTCATATTTACTGCCACTTGCTGGGGACCCCCCCCCAGCCTTGTCAATTGTTAAAATAAATGCTAATTTGGTGATAACATCTACGTAATATAAAAGTTGTTCTAAGTACATACAATAACAATGTCCGGCCCTTAAACTAAATCAAACAAACACCTTTATATAAGAAAAACTTCTCTGTTCCAATGGACAGAGCACCTAGAAGATGTGTAATTATTGGGTACATTTCATTTGAACTTGGTGTCACACTTTCCAGTAGGATTTGTACCTTGATCTCAGCCGATTACCTGGAACATCTTCTACCCACAGAAATATACACAGATTCCACATGTTTATCTGAAAAATATCAAAAACCAATTTCTCTTACTCTAATTTGTATTGTATGGGAAGGCCTCTCAAGGTCTGTTCTCTTTGTGGAAGGCGGGTATGATAAGGTTGGCACCGGTCTGCCAGGACTGTTCTGTAGGCAAATCAAACAGCTCTAACAGAATTTAGCAGCAACAGCTGTAAAGCCTGGGACATACCAATTAGATCTTACCAAATCGATCCTTGCAGTCTTGGGGCATATGTGAGGTCATACACCATCAATACAAGTGCTATCAAGAGTGCCTTGGGTGCTACCGGTTCACCTTACCCTATCCGTCCACATTCTGTTAGAATCTGGTTCTCACGCCTTCCGCTCCCAGTTAGACTCTTCTTGTGGAGAACAAGCTTTTACATCGCATAATCATTAATTGATGTTAATCAGATAATTCAATTAGGAAAAAAAACATTAACAAATAACATCTTTACATTAAACGTTCACATTGAGCAATAACTAGAAGTGATACATGCAAACTCATTTTTCTTCTCTTTTTATATATATATATATATATATATATATACATATATATATACTGCACACAATTTTCTGCTCTAACATTTTCCTTTCCAACAACAACAAAAAAGAAATAAATAAAAATGTTTTCAAATGGGAATATTCCCTTTCTGTACCTTTATCTGACGCCTCTAATTGTCCAATGCTGAGGCACGCTGGTCTAGAACTCTACATAAAACGTAACCACAGTTTTTACTTCTTGAATACAGTTATTAAACAAACTAACTTTGGGACAACATTTGGAGAACTACTGACATCTTATCATTGTACAAACACCGGTTCAATACTTGGGATAACACTGTTCCCCCGTCACTTACACACAACGTCTGCAGTGGGGAAGATACCAGCCGGGCTTCAGGTCTCCCTGAGAACAGGTCTACACATACGAGCACATTGTCATACACTTCTACCTCGGGTAGTTGTATGTTCTGCAGTCGCTGGGATGGGTAATCTGGCCGGGCTGCACTTTTCACAGGTACCTTTGCTGGTTTACCTATGTCATGCCGTGCGCACATCATGCAGGCTGCTACAAACCTAGTGGTGGCATTATTGTATCCAGGGACAAGCCAATTTACTGACACCTGGCTGCACATTCTCTTGATGTCAGGTCTGTCTTCTCTTGCTCTGTCAATTGGCTTACCCGATGATCCAATAAAGTTCCTACTACCAATGGGCCCATAATTGTGGGCGATGCCAAAAGCGTACCTAGAGTCAGTGTAAATGTCGGCCGTCTTACCTTCTGCCAGGTTACAAGCCTCAGCGAACACCTTCAGCTCCGCTCCTTGAGATGAACAAAAAGGTGAGAGTGGTTTCTGGATGATTTACCTGGTGCCTCGTATCCCGGCTTCTACATACTGTATGATAAAATATCTCTTTATTACAAATTTACATTGGAAACCCACGTCACATATAGATAGAACATTTCAAAAGGATGGAGTTTTATTTTTCCACATTCATCTGATAATCCAGAACACTTGTAAATCCCACCCACCAGGTCCTGTAAATACCTGATTAATACAAAAACAAACAAAATATGTTACTGAAATCTGGCATAAAATAAACAATGTTCCAACAAAAAATTTATTTTTTATTTTTCCTTCTCCCCATCTAAATCTGTAAAGACTCATCTGTGAGTGACGTCACCTCACCTCCTGTGTAAATTTGCTGGAGGGGGATGGTCTTTTACACAATACCTCATATTGGGTGGAGACTACAGCACAGCATACCCGGTGCCATAATCACCGTTCTGGAAGGATCTGGAACCATCTATACAGAAATACCTCAAAATATAGGTTACTCTCATACACATTTAATCTGGATCACTCGTTGGGGTCTCATACACATTTTATAGACCTCCTAGAACCAAATTCATTAATTCAAAACAAAATAAAACACAAAACAAAATTGTACCTTATCAGTAATGTAGCAGGGTGTTCAAAACTACATATCTCAACATAATAAGGACTGGCACTCTATCTGGGGGGCACTAGTTTGGCCCCCCTGTAATACACAACAGCCTGGAACAAAAATTACTTTCTCCTGACAAAAATAAATTTTATCTTTCAAATGACTTGCAACCATTTACCTGTAAAACATCTCACATTTTCCAAAATAACATTTAGGCAGCACCATAGCACGTGCCTCATGTGTGAAAAAAAAAACAAAACAATTGTAATTAGTTATCCAATAAAACAGAAAATGATATATCTGGTAATATTAATTACTGCAAATCAATAACCTATACATAAGAATAGGGAACAGTGGGGGCACATACATTTTCAAGACCCCGTGTCTCACAATATCTGTAGTTTAATTCATTTGAATCAACATCAAAACATTCCAACATTAAATCTTATATCATAACACATAAATCTGCAGTGTAAATTTTATCTTTCTATAGACAGATCCAGCCGGCTGTAATATTTTTCTCGCTTGGTGTAGTTACAGACGACTGCGCGTGCGCGAAGATAAGAAACATTCCATTTCGGATTTTTAACCCCATACACAAAACACTAGGAATTTTAGACATTACTGCTGTTCAAGATAAGAACATACAATATAGTTCTGCTTTATAGTGTGGCCATTAGTTTCAAACTTCAGACATGTTACATTACACACATCACACAGATGTCTCATACATCACACATGTTACATTACACACATCACACATATGTCTCATACATCACACATTTAACATTACACTCCCCCCGTTCTGACCCACATTAGTCACTGCAATGTACCCGGCTGCTCCGTTTCCTTCACTCCTCCTATCAAAATTTACACCTTTTTCCAAATTGTTCTTTCTCACATCAACTCTCTTGTCACCACCTGTAATCACCTGCTTTGTCATTTTAACTTATGCCTTGTCCTGGCCACTCCACTCCATTTTTCAACATTCCACAAACCATTCTATTTATCACATGCAAACATCCCATCGTACGGCTGCCAGCCTCTTCAACAATCTTTTTCCTTACACTGTGTTATTTTGCCTTCACATACTTTACAAACCTCCATTGAATCAAAGAGGAGTTGGTCACATTCATTTCAAACATCTACAAACCCCTCACTGTCGGGATATAGCTTTTGTTACTACAATCCTTTCATTTCAAATACTTCACATGTGAGTTACGACTTCTCTCCGCCATGTGCTACGTCACTGCATTCCAAGGGGGAGGTCTTCCACTTCTCACAATTTTTTTTTTCTCTGGTTAACAATATTATTGCTGGCAAAAATTCTCTAATGTATTTCATATCAACAGTTCAAAATCACGTACGCACCTCTGCAACCTTTCATTACACAAAAAGTTTCAACATACCTTTTTGGATTCATCTTTCATACAACTGCTGGATAAAGTGCCAGCTAAATTTTGAGGCTTACGCAATACATGTGTGGATGGTGTAAGAATAAGCTCCTTACCTACCGCGTTTTTTTGTAATTCACAGATGCAAAGCCAGACCTCTCCATCAGACCAGCAAACTCCCGGGTTTCTTTATCTTTTATTTTATTATACTGAAATTTAGACAAGTCCAACAGACACGCACGCTCATGCAAACAACTTCTAATACTACTCTTCTGGGTCTCTTTTCAACCCCAAAAATCAAACAACTAAACTGGGTCTCTTTTCAACCCCAAAAATCTAATACTACTATTCTGGGTCTCTTTCACCCCAAAAATATTCTGAGTCTCTTTCACCCCAAAAATCTAATACTACTATTCTGGGTCTCTTTCACCCCAAAAATCTAATACTACTATTCTGGGTCTCTTTCACCCCAAAATCTTCTGGGTATCTTTCACCCCAAAAATCTAATACTACTATTCTGGGTCTCTTTCACCCCAAAATCTTCAGCCACTGATAGACAATCCCTTTCTGTCTATTTTCTACAGCTACCGGCAAACAACTTAACTGGGTCTCTTTCACCCCAAAAATCTTCTGGGTCTCTTTCACCCCAAAATTCTAATACTACTATTCTGGGTCTCTTTCACCCCAAAAATATTCTGAGTCTCTTTCACCCCAAAAATCTAATACTACTATTCTGGGTCTCTTTCACCCCAAAAATCTAATACTACTATTCTGGGTCTCTTTCACCCCAAAATCTTCTGGGTATCTTTCACCCCAAAAATCTAATACTACTATTCTGGGTCTCTTTCACCCCAAAATCTTCAGCCACTGATAGACAATCCCTTTCTGTCTATTTTCTACAGCTACCGGCAAACAACTTAACTGGGTCTCTTTCACCCCAAAAATCTTCTGGGTCTCTTTCACCCCAAAATTCTAATACTACTATTCTGGGTCTCTTTCACCCCAAAATCTTCTGGGTCTCTTTCACCCCAAAAATCTAATACTACTATTCTGGGTCTCTTTCACCCCAAAATCTTCTGGGTCTCTTTCACCCCAAAAGTAACTGGGTATCCTTTCAACCCTAAAAGTAACTGGGTATCTTTTCAACCCTAAAAATCAAACAACTAAACTGGGTATCCTTTCAACCCTAAAAATAACTGGGTATCTTTTCAAACCTAAAAATCAAACAACTAAACTGACTTCTAACAGGAGTTTCCTCTTTGAGCAGCACTTTCCGACACGCACACACACACAAAATAGATTAGAAGTATAACAATTATCCCTGCACAAAGCAATTCCCCTGTAATACGGTCAATGCCGTTTCTCTTTCACACAAACTGAGATGGAAGTCAGGCACTTACTTTCTAAAGGAGTACAGGGTTCTGGAACTGCGGCTTCATACCTTACTCCCTAAGGTGGAGCCTTAGTCATCCGAAAATAGGGGGGGGGCCAGACGGCGAGATGCAGAGCAAAATGTGAGAATCAAATCTTCTTACATTATGCTGCAGCTCTTGATCTACACGTTCCCGTCCGGTCTCCTCTGCCTGGTTCGGGTGGTCTCTGGGTCCTAGTGCCGCAGTCCCTGTTCGGGCGCCATAAACTGTGAGTGCAATTTAGCATCCACTACGCCTTGAGTTCCATCCAGCTCCAAATTAGCTTTTAAAAATCAATTTATGAGTACGAGCAGCTCAGAGTAGCAAAAACACACAGACACGTTACTGTATGAAAATGCTTCTACTTTATTCTTATCAGCACGGATATTTATAACAAAATTGCAACAACAAATGAGTCAGAAAGTTTAGATAAAGTTCCACAACTTAATTGGCTATTAGGGGGGCCGTTCCTTCATCTTCCCAATTATTGCTGCGTAGTGCTTTGCACACAGCACTATGATTCTCCATTTTAATTATTATTATTGCTTCGTAGTACTTTGCACACGGCACTACTGCCTTAAAGTCCCAGAACATCTACCTTCTAATATAACTAACTTGTACAAACATATAAGGATATGAGTATATAAGGTATACAGTAAGTCTAAAACACTTTGGAAAATATTTTTGCTTTCACACATGCTACTCAGATGTTTCACATAAGACTCTGATAACAAACCCAACCATGTCACCTTTGCAGTATATAGAGATACAAACATATAGACAGTGCATGCTGTAGCCATATACACGTAGGTGCTCCTGGATATTTTCCCAAAGTTTTGACAAACACTATTTGGATGCAAAATAAAACATTTAAACAGACTTAAATTATTATTTTTAACAGACTGAATTAAGGTTGGACATACATTTGAAATATGTGTAATGGAAATTGTCATAGCTTTTTAAAGTTTTTTTTTATGCAATGCATAATAAATACATATGCTACAAAATGTAAGTATCGGGTTTGTATTAGTTCAGTTTACCACCTTATTTGCACATGCAAGAATACAAAAATTTACTCAATTTATTTACACTTTATAATTGAAACAAAACGTGTCACATATTAAACAATTCTAAATATTAAACTATACTAATTTAAAATCACTGAACAGGCTATACTTACTCATACAGGTCAGGTACACACACCACTTCCCAGCAGGAAGCAGATAAACCAAAACGCTACATAGAGGGAGATTACATATTTGCAATATACTGATGAACAGACACTCACACGCCTACTATTCATGAGGGTGTGGCTGCATTGCACACAGATATAGCTTATAAAAGTGTGTCAGTCACATGGTTACATTGAGTGCACCATGCTGGCTTAGTGCCTAAAAGTCACACCCATACTATTAGACCAGGCGGGCTGCCCAGCGCCATCCAAATACACCACATAATATACTGACACACTATTCTCCCTCAGTAGAGATGAGCGAACCGGGACAACCGAACCCGGTTTCGGTCCGAACTTCCGGAAAAGTTCGGTTCGCAGCGAATCCGAACATCACCGGGTTCGGCCGAACCCGTTTTGACCGAACCTGGTCAAAAATATTATACAAATCGGCAGCCACTTATCTCTATCAATCACTGATAGAGAAAAGAGGCTGCTGATTAAAAATAAAATAAAAAGCATTTCATACGTACCTGGTCGTTGTTTTGCGGACGAGTCCCTCTTCTTCCTCCAGTCCGACCTTCTTTTCTGACGCGGCAGCCTGTGATTGGCTGCAGAGGCCTCTGCAGCCCGTGATTGGCTGCAGAGGCCTCTGCAGCCCGTGATTGGCTGCAGAGGCCTCTGCAGCCCGTGATTGGCTGCAGAGGCCTCTGCAGCCCGTGATTGGCTGCAGCGCTCACATGGGCTGCATTGTCATCAAGGAATGTCGGGCCGGATGTCGCGAGGGACGCGTCACCAAGGCAACGGCCAGGAGACCGGACTGGAGGAAGCAGGGAGTTCCCAGTAAGTATGAACGTCTTTTTTTTTTTTACAGGTACTCTATATTGTGATCGGTAGTCACTGTACAGGGTGCTGAAACAGTTACTGACGATCAGTTAACTCTTTCAGCACCCTGAAGAGTGACTATTTACTGACGTCGCCTAGCAACGCTGCCGTAATGACGGGTGCACACATGTAGCCACCCGTCATTACGGGGCCTCATGCACACGACCGTAAAAACACCCATTATTAAGGGTCGTAATTACGACCCGAAATAGCGGGCCCATAGACTTCTGTTAGCCACTGGTACCTTCCCGTTTTCTCACGGGAAGGTGCCCGTGCCGTTAAAAAGATAGAACATGTTCTATTTTTTTATTTTACGGGTCGCGCTCGTAATTACGACTCGTAATTACGAGCACGGCCGGCCACGGGCAGCCGGCCGCTTTTACGAGCCGTGCTGTCATTATAAGGGTATGTTCACACGACAGCGTCCGTTACGGCTGAAATTACGGGGATGTTTCCGCCTGAAAACATCCCCGTAATTTCAGCCGTTACGGCATATGCAGGCGCTTGAACGCCGCGTCCATTACGGACGTAATTGGCGCTGCTATTCATTGGAGTCAATGAATAACGGCTCCAATTACGGCCAAAGAAGTGACAGGTCACTTCTTTGACGCGGGCGTCTATTTACGCGCCGTCATTTGACAGCGGCGCGTAAATTACGCCTCGTGTGAACAGACAAACGTCTGCCCATTGCTTTCAATGGGCAGATGTTTGTCAGCGCTATCGAGGCGCTATTTTTGGACGTAATTCGGGGCAAAAACGCCCGAATTACGTCCGTAATTAGTGCGTGTGAACATACCCTGTGTTCACACGCACTAATTACGGATGTCACTTCTTTGGCCGTAATTGGAGCCGTTATTCATTGACTCCAATGAATAGCAGCGCCAATTACGTCCGTAATGGACGCGGCGTTCAAGCGCCTGCACATGCCGTTACGGCTGAAATTACGGGGATGTTTTCAGGCGGAAACATCCCCGTAATTTCAGCCGTTACGGACGCTGTCGTGTGAACATACCCTTATAATGACAGCACGGCTCGTAAAAGCGGCCGGCTGCCCGTGGCCGGCCGTGCTCGTGTGAACATACCGCAATAACGGGTGTTTTTACGGTCGTGTGCATAATGGGAGCACGGCTTGGAAAAACGACCGGCTGCCTGTGGCCGGCCGTGCTCATCTCCTGAAATACTCTGTGCTGCCTTAAACTCTGTGGACAGGTCAGGATCCTGTTTCTTTTAAATGCTGCTAGGGAACCCGCTCGATCCACTATATAAGGCTGCGCTACAGTGCAGCATTTAAAAGAAACAGGATCCTGACCTGTCCACAGAGTTTAAGGCAGCACAGAGTATTTCAGGAGACGAGCGTGCAGATTCAGTGCTGCTGTGAACTCTGCTCTTACCATTACGTAGCTCTCAGTCTGTTACCTCTCCTCCACTACTGTCCTCAATAACACCTTCATGATTGGCAAGTCACCACGTAACGGTAAGAGCAGAGTTCACAGCAGCACAGAGTATTTCAGGAGATGAGCGTGCGGATCTTGTGCGCAGTGGTGACTTGCCAATCATGTGAAGGTGTTCTTGAGGACAGGAGTGGAGGAGAGGTAACAGACTGAGAGCTACGTAATGGTAAGAGCAGAGTTCACAGCAGCACAGAATATTTCAGGAGAGGAGCGTGCAGATTCTGTGCTGTTGTGAACTTTGCTCTTACCATTACGTAGCTCAGTCTGTTACCTCTCCTCCACTCCTGTCCTCAATAACACCTTCACATGATTGGCAAGTCACCACCCCGCACAAGATCCGCACGCTCATCTCCTGAAATACTCTGTGCTGCTGTGAACTCTGCTCTTACCATTACGTGGTGACTTGCCAATCATGTGAAGGTGTTCTTGAGGACAGGAGTGGAGGAGAGGTAACAGACTGAGAGCTACGTAATGGTAAGAGCAGAGTTCACAGCAGCACTGAATCTGCACGCTCATCTCCTGAAATACTCTGTGCTGCCTTAAACTCTATGGACAGGTCAGGATCCTGTTTCTTTTAAATGCTGAACTATAGCGCAGCCTTATATAGTGGATCGAGCGGGTTCCCCAGCAGCATTTAAAAGAAACAGTGTGTGTGTTTGGGTATGTGTCTTTGTCTGTTTTTGTTTTTATATGTGTGTTTGTGTATATGTGTGTTTATGTGTGTTTGTGTATATATGGGTGTGTTTGTGTATATGTGTTTGTGTATATATGTGTGTGTATATATGGGTGTATGTGTATATGTTTGTGTGTAGATGTTTGTGTGTGTGTGTGTGTGTGTTTTTGTATATGTGTGTGTTTGTGTATATGTGTGTATATGGGTGTGTGTTTATGTGTGTGTTTGTGTATATATGGGTGTGTTTGTGTATATATATGGGTGTATTTGTATATATGTTTGTGTGTAGATGTTTGTGTGTGTGTGTGTGTGTGTTTTTGTATATGTGTGTGTTTGTGTATATGGGTGTGTGTTTATGTGTGTGTGTTTGTGTATATATGGGTGTGTTTGTTTATATGTGTGTATATGTGTGTTTGTGTATATGTGTGTGTTTGTGTATGGTTGTTTGTGTGTGTGTGCGTGTATATATGTGTGTAGGTGAGTAGAAGTATTGTTATTGTTCACATTGATAACTGTTTTTTTATGTTGTTGCAGATTTTGATGTACCGATTGGACTACATCTTCGATTCGTTGGACTACTGCGTAGATCTACGTTTTTTCAAATTTTAATAAAATGGTTAACGAGGGTTTTGTTGGGGATTTCTTATTTCAATAAAAAAGAATTGTCTTTGTGTTTTTTTTTAAACTTTATTAGTGCCTAGATAATGGCAGTTGGCTGATTGACAGCGTCCATTATTAAGGCGGTACTTAGTGTTAGCCGGTGCAGAGGCTAGCACTAACCACCCATTATTACCCCGGTACCCACCACCACCAGGGGTGCCGGGAAGAGCTTGATACGATCCAGTACCCGACCATCTGTTGTGATGGTCGGGTACTGGGGCGGCCGTAGGCTGGTATTATGAGGCTGGGAAGGGCCAAAAACAGTGGACCTTCCCACCCTTGTAATGCTAGGCTGCTGCTGCTGTGTTGTATCGGGCTGGTTATAAAAATGGGGAGGACCCCACGTCGTCGAACAGCGGCCATTACTAAAGTGGTAGTAATAAAATTTGAAAAGAAAAAGACAAAGATATAGATAAAATATTTTATTGAAATAAAGCACCCCCAACACAACCCTCATTAACCATTTTATTGTAGAAAAAAAACCGTCATCGAAGTAGTCCTCGAAACCGACGTAGTCCAAACACCAAACCTGTAAAAAAAATAAAATAATGAAATAAAACATGTCGTAGGCTTAGATTCAGTTTAATGTGTGATACTGACTGTTATACCATGTATAGAAGCCTGCCACGAAGTTGACTTAGATACAGGGCGCCAGCAGACAGTATAATACATGGCTATACAGCCATATATACAAACAAACATACATGCAAACATACATACATACATACATATATACAAACATACACACATACATACATGCAAACTATCATACATACATGCATACACACACACATGAAACCATACATACAAACATGCAAAGATACATACATACATATATACAAGCATGCACAAATATACATGCAAACATAAATACATGCAAACATAATTACATACATGCACATATATATAAACATACATGCAAACATACATGCAAAAATAAAAACATGCAAACATACATGACAACATACATACATACATGCAAACATACATACATACATACAAATATATACATGCAAATATACATACAAACATGTATACATACATGCCAACATACATACATACATGCAAATATACATTCATGCAAACATACATAAATGCAAACATACATACATACATACATGCAAATATATACATGCAAATATACATACAAACATGCACATATATACATACATGACAACATACATACATGACGACATACATGCAAACATACATACATACATACATGCAAACATACATAAAATGCAAACATACATACATACATGCAAACATACATACATACATGCAAATATATACATGCAAATATACATGCACATACATACATACATGCAAACATACACACATGCAAATATATACATGCAAATATACATACAAACATACATGCACATATATACATACATACATGACAACATACATACATACATACATACATGACAACATGCATACATGACAACATACATACATGCAAACATACATTCATGCAAACATACATTCATGCAAACATACATACATACATACATACATACATACAAACATACATTCATGCAAACATACATACATGCATACATACATGCAAACATACATACATACATACATGCAAATATATACATGCAAATATACATACACACATGCACATATATACATACATGCAAACATACATGCACATATATACATACATACATGACAACATACAACATACATACATACATGCAAACATACATACATGCCCAAAAAATAAATAATACGTTCATACTTACTTTCCTCCTGTCCGGCCTCCAGCGATGACGTTTCATCCATGTCGCCGCTGCAGCCTGTGATTGGCTGCAGAGGCGGTCACGTGGGATGAAGCGTCATCCTGACGTGCGTGACCGCCACTACAGCCTGTGATTGGCTGCAGCGGCGAAAGGGATGAAACGTCATCACTGGAGGCCGGACAGGAGGAAAGTAAGTACGAATGTATAATTTTTATTTTTTTATTACATTTAAATTGTATTTTCCGCGCGCCGAGCATGTACTGTCAAGGTTGCTGAAAGAGTTAGTGCAGCCCATTAACTCTATCAGCACCCTCGGCGCACGTAAGTGACAGGTTCGGTCCGAACTAGTTCGGTCCGAATCTAACTTTTTTGTGAAATTCGGCGAACTAGCCGAACCGAACTTTTGAAAGTTCGCTCATCTCTATCCCTCAGCACTACACTGTAAACCTTTTGTAACAATTTGTTTCTCCTATTTTTTCCACATTCACAATAGTTCAGAAGGCATTGTTGCCCTAAAGCTGTCAGAGTCTCTGCCAGAGAAAGAGGAACAGCAGCTCGAAGGGGAGCAAGTGTCATATTTGATTGATCTGGAGCAGTACCAAGAAGATCTGACGTGACCATCCAGGAAGGCCACCACAACACCAATGGCCTCCACCTTCCAGGGTACCGCCCCCAATCTCCATCCAGCGCAGAGGGGCAGATCCCTTCCCACTAGGGACCCAACTAGCCTTGAAAATTAGATCATGTCTATTGACAATTAGATCATGTCCTAGATACAAATGGTTGGCGACAAGGATGAGTATGACAATTTTGGACATGCTGCATTCAGCCTGTATGTTGCTCATCCTCAACATTACAGACAATTATGAGACCTCCCCCTACCTAGTTTGAGACAATTTGTGTGCAGCCTCTATACTGCAGCACAAAAACAATGTAATCCCACTGACCTCCATTCTTATTCTACCTCTTCTTCATATCCTTCTCACCATTATCATCTTTCTGTCTAATCCACTCCCTCTTATCCTCCCACTATTATTCTGATTCTTACTATCCTTCTTCTTAACTGGCTATGCTTTCCACTTGCTATGCATCTTTTACTTTTTCCTCTTACCTTCCTCACCATTCTTCTTTCTACTCCAATCCGCTTTACCATCCTTATTCTTCCTCCTCCTATCTGCCTAATCATTCTGATTCTTCCTTCTCTTCTCCTTCTTCTTTCTGACTCTTCTTTGTCTTCTCTCACTACCAGTGTAACCTCTTTTTCTTTTTTCATAAATGCATTTAGACATACAAAGTTTGGTGTATAACCTTAGCTTATTAGAGCAATACACATCAAAAGATATTTTAGTAAATCTGTAATGGAGTTACAAATCCATAACTGTAACTTTTGACAGTATATTCCCAAGCGATAGATTTTTAAGAAGAAGTTTTGACTATTTCATTTTTATACGGCTACATTCACACAAGGCGGATATGCTGCATAGATGTACACAGGGAATTCGGGATGAAAAACCACACTAAATTGTGGTGCAGTTTTGCAGCCGGAATGTCCTCTACGAAAAACAGAAGAGGAAAAACAAAAAACGTGCATACTTACCTTCTGAGCTCTTGCAGACCGGCCTCCTGGTATGACGTTTCATCCCATGTGACAGTTGCAGCAGTTACATTGGATGAAACGTCATCCCTGGAGGCCAGCCTGGATGAAGAATTTTGGGTTAGTATAAGAATATTTTTTTTCTGACTTGTGATTTTTGATGCAGAATTGCAGCTTTCCCGCTGCAAAAATCGCAACATTTGCTATTTGTTGCGGGTTTTACCATTGAATGCAGGTAAATTTCTTGGCGTTTTTACCGCTTATAATTTATGGAGCGTTTGGATGAGATTTGTTCAAATCTCATCCACCCTGCTGCTACTGTATTATGCTGCGGAATTGTCCGCAAGGAAATCTGTTGCGGAAAATCCGCAGTATTTCCGCTACGTGTGAATTCACCCTAGATGTAATTTTCATAAATCCATATACATGCTCCTGAAAACCCCTATTTATATGGATGTAATGGATTTTTTAGTTGCATAAATTTCTGTAATGAATCTGCCATGTATAAACTTGGCAGATTTGTTAAAGATTTTTTTCTCAGCAAATCCGCAGCAAAATTTGCAGCAATTGTGCTGCAGATTTTGCTGCAGATTAATAACAGATTCCACCCCTTCTACAATCAAAAGCGTTAATTCCGCTGGGAACCTCCATAACAGAATGAGCATGCTGTGGAGCATGCTTGTTTCTGTGTAGAAAATGTTCCACAGCATGTGGATGAACTTTGTTCAAATCTCATCCACATGGCTGGCACTGTAATCCACCGCAGGTTTTCCGTGCTCAAATTTGAACATAAAATTCACAGCACATAATGTGTGCAGGGGGCCTCAGATAATGTTTTATTGGTCATGGTTTTCATAATACCAATCTGTAATATTGGCAATTTTTTGGGAAGTTGTGTTTAATATATTAAAATGTTTATGAAAAATTATCAACATCTAAATGTCTTCAAAGGCTATGTAATGCCTTAACCCCTTAAGGACGCAGCCTAGTTTTGGCCTTAAGGCTCAGAGCCCATTTTTAAAATCTGACATATTTCAATTTATGTGGTAATAACTTCGGAATGCTTAAACCTATCCGAGCGATTCCGGAATTGTTTTCATGTGAGACATTGGGCTTTATGTTAGTGATAAAATGTGGACGATATATTCAGTGTTTATTTGTGGAAAATAGCAAAATTTAGAGAAAATGTGAAAAAAATAGAATTTTTCTGAATTTAAATGCATCTGCTTGTAAGACAGAGGGTTATACCACCCAAAATAGTTAATAGTTCACATTTCCAATATGTCTACTATATGTTGGCATCATTTTTTATAACATTCTTTTTTCTTTCTAGGACATTACAAGGCTTAGAACATAAGCAGCAATTTCTCATTTTGATTAAAATGTCAAAAGCCTATTTTTTTTAGGTACCAGTTCAGTTCTGAAGTAACTTTGAGGGGCCTATATATTAGAAACCTGCATAAAACACCCCGTTTTAGAAACTAGACCCCTCAAAGTATTCAAAACAGCATTTAGAAAGTGTATTAACCCTTTAGGTGTTTCACAGGCAGGAATTTAAAGCAAAGTAGAGGTAAAATTTACATTTTGTCAGATAATCCTTTTTATTCAATTTTTTTCCACATGTGGCCCTAGTGTGCTAATGGACTGAAGAACAAGAAGCAAAGGAGCACCTAGTGGATTTTGAGGCCTCCTTTTTATTAGGCACCATGTCCGGTCTTGTGGTGCCAAAACAGTGGAAACCACCCCAAAAGTGACGCCATTTGGTAACTACACCCCTTAAGGAACTTATCAAGGGGTATAGTGGGCATTTAGATCCCACAGTTTTTTTTTGCTGCATTTTTTGGAATTATGCTGTGCAATTGAAAATCTAATTTTTCTGTTAAAAGGTACAAATTTTAAATTTTTACAAGGAATAAAGGAGAAAAAACACCCCAACATTTGTAAAGCAATTTCTCCCGATTACGGTAATATAACATATTGTTAACATGTGGTTATAAACTGCTGGTTGGACAAACGGCCAAACGGCAGAGCTCAGAAAGGCAGGAGCGCTATTTGGCAAGTAGATTTTGCAGGATTGGTTTCTGGGCGCCATGTCGCATTTGCAGAGCTTCTGAGGTACCAGTACAGGGGAAACCTCTTAAAAGTGATCCCATTTTGGAAACTAGACCCCTTGAGGAATTCATTGTAGTTTTCATGGGGTGCATGCGACTTTTTGATCAGTTTTTATTGTATTTTTAAGAGGCGTGGTGACTAAAAAAACAACAATTCTATTTTTTTTATTCTATTTTTTACAGCATTCACCGTGCGCTATAAATGACATATTCACTTTATTCTGCGTGGCGATACGATTACAGCGATACCATATGTTTATCTTTTTTTTATGTCTTATGGCGTTTGCACAATAAAATACTTTTTGAAAAAAATCATTTCATTTTTGTATTGCCATATTCTTAGAGCCATAACTTTTTTATTTTTAAAATCAAGAAAGCTGTGTTAGGGCTTGTTTTTTGCATAACGAACTCTAGTTTCGATCAGCACCATTTTTAGGTGGTATTGGTTAATATTTTGTCCAAAATACGCAAGCTCGCAACCTGCGTCAAGGGTCCTCGTCGTATTGCGAGTCACTATACTGCTACTACAAACAAATAACTGAAAAGGACTATGAGTAAGTATGGCCTGTTCAGTGATAATCAAAAATATGTAGGTTTTTATGTTTTACCCCTTGTACACAATAAAAACATTTTTTTTTCTTCAAATACTTTGTTTTTGCATTGCCGCATTCCCAGAGCCATAACTTTTATATTTTTTCCGGCAGTGTAACTATATGAGGGCTAGTTTTATGGCAGAAGGAGATATCGTTTCTAAAGGTACCATGTTGGTGTACATAGGACTTGTTGATTAGCTTTTTTTTGTGAGGGGGCATGTAAATAACATGATTCTGCTATTGTTTTTTGCGTTATGTTTTGTATGCCGAGCGATTCCGAGATTGTTTTCTTGTGAGACATTGGGCTTTATGTTAGTGATAAAATTTGGACGATATATTCAGTGTTTATTTGTGGAAAATAGCAAAATTTAGAGAAAATTTGAAAAAAATAGAATTTTTCTGAATTTAAATGCATCTGCTTGTAACACAGAGGGTTATACCACCAAAAATAGTTAATAGTTCACATTTCCAATATGTCTACTATATGTTTATATATACTATATTTTTTATAACATTCTTTTTTCTTTCTAGGACATTACAAGGCTTAGAACATAAGCAGCAATTTCTCATTTTGATTAAAATTTCAAAAGCCTATTTTTTTAGGTACCAGTTCAGTTCTGAAGTAACTTTGAGGGGCCTATATATTAGAAACCTGCATAAAACACCCCGTTTTAGAAACTAGACCCCTCAAAGTATTCAAAACAGCATTTAGAAAGTTTATTAACCCTTTAGGTGTTTCACAGGCAGGAATTTAAAGCAAAGTAGAGGTGAAATTTACATTTTGTCAGATAATCCTTTTTATTCCATTTTTTTCCACATGTGGCCCTAGTGTGCTAATGGACTGAAGAACAAGAAGCAAAGGAGGACCTAGTGGATTTTGAGGCCTCCTTTTTATTAGGCACCATGTCCGGTCTTGTGGTGCCAAAACAGTGGAAACCACCCCAAAAGTGACCCCATTTGGTAACTACACCCCTTAAGGAACTTATCAAGGGGTATAGTGGGCATTTAGATCCCACAGTTTTTTTTTGCTGCATTTTTTGGAATTATGCTGTGCAATTGAAAATCTAATTTTTCTGTTAAAAGGTACAAATGTAAAATTTTTACAAGGAATAAAGGAGAAAAAACACCCCAACATTTGTAAAGCAATTTCTCCCGATTACGGTAATATAACATATTGTTAACATGTGGTTATAAACTGCTGGTTGGACAAACGGCCAAACGGCAGAGCTCAGAAAGGCAGGAGCGCTATTTGGCAAGTAGATTTTGCAGGATTGGTTTCTGGGCGCCATGTCGCATTTGCAGAGCTTCTGAGGTACCAGTACAGGGGAAACCTCTTAAAAGTGATCCCATTTTGGAAACTAGACCCCTTGAGGAATTCATTGTAGTTTTCATGGGGTGCATGCGACTTTTTGATCAGTTTTTATTGTATTTTTAAGAGGCGTGGTGACTAAAAAAACAACAATTCAATTTTTTTTATTCTATTTTTTACAGCTTTCACCGTGCGCTATAAATGACATATTCACTTTATTCTGCGTGGCGATACGATTACAGCGATACCATATGTTTATCGTTTTTTTTATGTATTATGGCGTTTGCACAATAAAATACTTTTTGAAAAAAATCATTTCATTTTTGTATTGCCATATTCTAAGAGCCATAACTTTTTTATTTTTAAAATCAAGAAAGCTGTGTTAGGGCTTGTTTTTTGCATAACGAACTCTAGTTTCGATCAGCACCATTTTTAGGTGGTATTGGTTAATATTTTGTCCAAAATACGCAAGCTCGCAACCTGCGTCAAGGGTCCTCGTCGTATTGCGAGTCACTATACTGCTACTACAAACAAATAACTGAAAAGGACTATGAGTAAGTATGGCCTGTTCAGTGATAATCAAAAATATGTAGGTTTTTATGTTTTACCCCTTGTACACAATAAAAACATTTTTTTTTCTTCAAATACTTTGTTTTTGCATTGCCGCATTCCCAGAGCCATAACTTTTATATTTTTTCCGGCAGTGTAACTATATGAGGGCTAGTTTTATGGCAGAAGGAGATATCGTTTCTAAAGGTACCATGTTGGTGTACATAGGACTTGTTGATTAGCTTTTTTTTGTGAGGGGGCATGTAAATAACATGATTCTGCTATTGTTTTTTGCGTTATGTTTTGTATGCCGAGCGATTCCGAGATTGTTTTCTTGTGAGACATTGGGCTTTATGTTAGTGATAAAATGTGGACGATATATTCAGTGTTTATTTGTGGAAAATAGCAAAATTTAGAGAAAATGTGAAAAAAATAGAATTTTTCTGAATTTAAATGCATCTGCTTGTAAGACAGAGGGTTATACCACCAAAAATAGTTAATAGTTCACATTTCCAATATGTCTACTATATGTTTATATGTACTATATTTTTTATAACATTCTTTTTTCTTTCTAGGACATTACAAGGCTTAGAACATAAGCAGCAATTTCTCATTTTGATTAAAATTTCAAAAGCCTATTTTTTTAGGTACCAGTTCAGTTCTGAAGTAACTTTGAGGGGCCTATATATTAGAAACCTGCATAAAACACCCCGTTTTAGAAACTAGACCCCTCAAAGTATTCAAAACAGCATTTAGAAAGTTTATTAACCCTTTAGGTGTTTCACAGGCAGGAATTTAAAGCAAAGTAGAGGTGAAATTTACATTTTGTCAGATAATCCTTTTTATTCCATTTTTTTCCACATGTGGCCCTAGTGTGCTAATGGACTGAAGAACAAGAAGCAAAGGAGCACCTAGTGGATTTTGAGGCCTCCTTTTTATTAGGCACCATGTCCGGTCTTGTGGTGCCAAAACAGTGGAAACCACCTCAAAAGTGACCACATTTGGTAACTACACCCCTTAAGGAACTTATCAAGGGGTATAGTGGGCATTTAGATCCCACAGGTTTTTTTTTTTGCTGCATTTTGTGGAATTATGCTGTGCAATTGAAAATCAAATTTTTCTGTTAAAAGGTACAAATTTTAAATTTTTACAAGGAATAAAGGAGAAAAAACACCCCAACATTTGTAAAGCAATTTCTCCCGATTACGGTAATATAACATATTGTTAACATGTGGTTATAAACTGCTGGTTGGACAAACGGCCAAACGACAGAGCTCAGAAAGGCAGGAGCGCTATTTGGCAAGTAGATTTTGCTGGATTGGTTTCTGGGCGCCATGTCGCATTTGCAGAGCCTCTGAGGTACCAGTACTGGGGAAACCTCTTAAAAGTGATCCCATTTTGGAAACTAGACCCCTTGAGGAATTCATTGTAATTTTCATGGGGTGCATGCGACTTTTTGATCAGTTTTTATTGTATTTTTAAGAGGCGTGGTGACTAAAAAACAGCAATTCTATTTTTTTTATTCTATTTTTTACAGCATTCACCGTGCGCTATAAATGACATATTCACTTTATTCTGCGTGGCGATACGATTACAGCGATACCATATGTTTATCGTTTTTTTTATGTCTTATGGAGTTTGCACAATAAAATACTTTTTGTAAAAAATCATTTACTTTTTGTTTCGCCATATTTTTTAAGAGCCATAACTTTTTTATTTTTAAAATCAAGAAAGCTGTGTTAGGGCTTGTTTTTTGCATAACGAACTCTAGTTTCGATCAGCACCATTTTTAGGTGGTATTGGTTAATATTTTGGCCAAAATACGCAAGCTCGCAGCCTGCGTCAAGGGTCCTCGTCGTATTGCGAGTCCCTATACTGCTACTACAAACAAATAACTGAAAAAGGACTATGAGTAAGTATGGCCTGTTCAGTGATTTTAAACTAATATAGTTCCTTTTCGGTAAAGTTTTGAATTGTGTTTTATTTAAAAATGTGTTTTACTTTTTGAGATACAGCTTCTATGTTTATCGTAAAGTTGGAAGCTGTATCTCAAAAAGTAAAGGTTTTTTGTTTGTTTTTTATTAAAACCCAATTTAAAACTTGTTCAAAATAAAACAAAATAATAATTTATAAAAAAAAATTGCCTTCCAAGGTTTACATAGCCTTTAACTCCTTAAGTATTATTAGCCTATTTTGGTGTAAAGGCCTGGAGGAATTTTTTTATTTTTGTTTTCGATACATTCAGAGAGGCACTATTTTTTTATTTTACCGTCAACAAAGCCATATGAAGGCTTGTTTTTTCTGGTATGAGTTGTATTTTTCAATGCCATCATTTTGGGGAGCATGTAACTTATTAATATAGCAAGGTTCGGAAAGCACTAGGTTTAAAGGTGGGTGCATACGTAGGGGCCCAACCCGATCAAATAGAAAGTACTATGCAAACCAGATGGGAAATTTTTCAAAGTGGATAATTTATTTGTAGCCAGTAACAGCGCGACGTTTCGGTCAATACCATTTCCTTCTTCAGGCTCTGTGTTGTACTGGATCCTGTGTAATGGCACGTTTGTATGGCAGCTGACCACTAGAGGAGGCGCTACCCTCTATGGTATTGACCGAAACGTCGCACTGTTACTGGCTACAAATAAATTATCCACTTTGAAAAATTTCCCATCTGGTGTGCTTAGTACTTTCTTTCCATGTAACTTATTGATTAACTTTTATTAGCTCTTTCTGGGGTAGAAAGGAATAAAAAGAGCAATTCCTCCATTGTTTTTTTGTGTTTTAAATTTACACCGTTCACCGTGTGGTGTAAATAAGGTGTTACCTTTATTCTTTTGGTCAGTATGATTAGGCGATAATCAAAAATATGTAGGTTTTTATGTTTTACCCCTTGTACAGAATAAAAAAATTTTTTTTTTCTTCAAATACTTTGTTTTTGCATTGCCGCATTCCCAGAGCCATAACTTTTATATTTTTTCCGGCAGTGTAACTATATGAGGGCTAGTTTTATGGCAGAAGGAGATATAGTTACTAAAGGTACCATGTTGGTGTACATAGGACTTGTTGATTAGCTTTTTTTTGTGAGGGGGCATGTAAATAACATGATTCTGCTATTGTTTTTTGCGTTATGTTTTGTATGCCGTTCATTCTACAGTTGACATAACATGTTAACTTTATTTTTCGGGTCTATGCGATCACGTTAATACCATATATATGTATTTTTTTTATTTATGGTTTACACTTTTACAAAATAAAACAAACTTTTAATGGAAAAAAATTTGCACTTTTTTTTCCTAATAAATTTTATTAACATTTGTTTAACTATTTATTTAGTCCAACGAGGGGACGTCACATTGCATTCCTTTGATCACTTATATAATACTTTGGTATACCTTGCATTATTTCTGTAAAACAAACAGGAAATCTATTAGGCCGTGCCTTTGGCATGCAGCTATGGCAGGCCTGGGGGTCTCTATTAGGCCCCCGGACGCCATGGAAATCGATCGCAATTGCGGGATGCTGATGGGTGACAGAGGCAGCCCGCTCCCTTTGTCAAACCACTTAAATGCAGTGGTTGCTATTGACTGCGGAATTTAAGGGTTAAATAACCGGGATCTAAATGATCTCCAAACCCTACCATTGTCATGGGAGTCTGATTGTCAGTCAATGCTGGGCTCCTGCGGTGACCGCTCTGGTACCACTGCTGTGCTCGCGCGATCAACATAACATAACTCTGCATCATGATGGCTTAATCTATGCCAAGCCATGACATACAATACTGTGGCTTAAGGTGTTACAAAATTAAAAACTTTAATTGAATATTTAAGGAAATGGGTGCAGATGTATTATTGCCTTTGCACCTTGGTTCTGGAGTGTTGTGCAACTATTTACTTGTCAGCCAAATTAATTAATGCGTGCGCCAGAAAGAACCTTGATTTGCGACGTGCAACCTATGGATTTGTTGACCCGTTAACCCCTTTAGGACACAGCCTGTTTTGGCCTTGTGGACACAGATGATTTTTTCAAATCTGACATGTATCACTTTATGTGGTAATAACTCTGGAACGCTTTTACCTATCCAAGCGATTCTGAGATTGTTTTCTCGTGACATATTGTACTTTAGGTTAGTGAAAAAATTTGGTTGATAAATTCAAAATTTATTTGTGGAAAACTTCAAATTTTAGCAAAAATTTGCAAAAATTAGCATTTTTCTAAATGTAAATGTATTTGCTTGTAAGGGTATGTTCACACGGCGGGGGTCCGTAACGGCTGAAATTACGGGGATGTTTCAGCCTGAAAACATCCCCGTAATTTCAGCCGTACCGGCATGTGCAGGCGCTTGAACGCCGCGTCAATTACGGCCGTAATTAGCGCTGCTATTCATTGGAGTCAATGAATAGCGGCTCCAATTACGGCCAAAGAAGTGACAGGTCACTTCTTCTACGCGGGCGTCAATTTACGCGCCGTCATTTGACAGCGGCGCGTAAATATACGCCTCGTGTGAACAGACAAACGTCTGCCCATTGCTTTCAATGGGCAGATGTTTGTCAGCGCTATTGAGGCTCTATTTTCGGGCGTAATTCGGGGCAAAAACGCCCGATTTACGTCCGTAAATAGGCCGTGTGAACATACCCTAAAACAGATAGTAATACCACACAAAATAGTTACTAGTTAACATCCCCCATATGTCTACTTTATGTTTGCATCATTTTTTTTCACGTACTTTTATTTTTCTAGGACGTTACTAGGCTTAGAACTTTAGCAGCAATTTCTCATATTTTCAATAAAATTTCAATAGGCATTTTTTCACGGACCACTTCAGTTCTGAAGTGGCTTTGAGGGCCTTATATATTAGAAAGTCCCCATAAATCACCCCATTTTGAAAACTGCACCCCTCAAGGTATTCAAAACCACATTCAGAAAGTATTTTAACCCTTTAGGCGTTTCACAGGAATTAAGGCAAAGTTTAATTTCATTTTTTTTTGCCAAAATTCATTTGTAATAAAAAAAAAATCTGTAACACAGAAGGTTTTACCAGGGAAACGCAACTCAATATTTATTGCCCAGATTCTGCAGATTTTAGAAATATCCAACATGTGGCCCTAGTGTCCTAATGGACTGAAACACAGGCCGCAGAAGCAAAGGAGCACCTAGAGGATTTTGGGGCCTCCTTTTTTTAGGAATATATTTTTGGCACCATGTCAGGTTTGAGGAGGTCTTGTGGTACCTAAACAGTCGAAACCCCCAAAAAGTGACCCCATTTTGAAAACTACACCCCTCAAGGCATTTTTCTAGGGGTATACTTAGCATTTTGACCCCACAGTTTTTTTGCAGAATTTAGTGGAATTAGTCTGTGAAGATGAAAATCACCTATTTTTCTGTGGAAACATAGAATTTTTTCATTTTTACAAGGAATAAAGGAGAAAAAGCCGCCCAACATTTGTAAAGCAATTTCTCCCGATTACGGTAATACCCCATATGTGGTCGTAAACTGATGTTTGGACCCACAGCAGGGCTCAGGAGGGAACGAGGGCCTTTTGGATTTTGGAGCGCAGATTTTGCTGGATTGGTTTTCAGTGCCATGTCGGGTTTGCAACGCCCTGGAGGGACCAAAACAGTGGAAACCCCCCAAAAGTGACCCTATTTTGGAATCTACACCCCTCAAGGAATTTTTCTAGGGGTATAGTGAGCATTTTGGCCCCTCAGGATCTTTTTTAGAGCTAAGGTGACCAAAAAACAGCGATTTTGGCGCTTTAAATTCTTTATTTATTACAGCGTTCACCGTGCGCAATAAATTACGTTTTCATTTATTCTGCCGGTCGGTAAGATTACGCCGATACCATATGTGTATAGTTTTTTTTAAGTTTTGCAGCGTTTGCACAATAAAATTACATTTCTATGAAATGATTAATTTTCTGAGACACGCTATTCTCAGCCGTAACTTTTTTATTTTTTCGTCAAAAAAGCTGTGGGAGGTCTTGTTTTTTGCGGGACGGGTTGTAGTTTTTATTGGTACCAGTTTGGGGTAAATGCAACTTTTTGATCACTTTTTATTCTATATCTTGGGAGGGGTGGTGACCAAAAAATAGCGATTCTGACAGTTTTCCGTTTATTTTGTTCAATGTGCGGAAAAATTAACATTATAGTTTCATAGTTTGGGTCGTTACGAACACGGTGATACCAAATATGTGTACTTTTTTTTTAACGTTTTCATTTTTGCCTTATAATAAATGACTTATTATAGGAAAACAAAACCTTTTATTTTTACACTTTTATAAAACATTTTTCTTAACTTTTTTTTTACTTTTTACACTTTATATTTTTGCTTATTAACTTTTCTTTTACTTTTTACACTTTCATTTTTTGACCTGCAGCTCTGATCGCTGCTAGAATACATTACACTACCTAGGTAGTGTAATGTATTCCAACTGTCAGTGTGACGTCACAGTCACTCTGACAGTTGGTCTACGAGGAACAGCAGAGGCTGATCCTCATAGGCTGACATACATGGCCGTTGTCTGGCCCAAGGGGGCCGTTGTCTGGCCCAAGGGGGCCATCACAAGCATCAGAAGCCCCCACGATTGCATGGGGGCTGCTGATGCGCTACAAACCCGCTACATGCGGAGATCGCAATCGAGCCCCGCATGTAACGGGTTAATTGCCGAAATCAGCAGCGATGAGCCGCTGATCGGCAACACTGGAGTGTCAGTTGTCGGGGACAGCTGATCTCCAAGTTCCCGATGCACACTGTCGCCGACAGTGTGCCATTGGGAACGACACAGTGACTTCCTGTCACTCTGACAGGAAGCCTATCAGGACCAGCCGAAGGTTGGTCCTGATGGGCTACCGTCCATGGCAGACCCGGAAGCCATTGTTTGGCTTCCGTTTGCCATAGTAACTATCAGCAAACCCCGCGATTTCGGACCGGGGTCTGCCGATATGTTAGAAACCCCCAAAATTCGGCGATTGCACCCGATCGCCGAATTTAAGGGGTTAATTCGCCGAAATCAGCGGCGAAGGACCGCTGGCCGGCAAGAGGGGAGTGTCAGCTGTCGGTGACAGCTGACCTCCCGGTTCCCGGTGCACACTGTCGCCGACAGTGTGCACTGGCAAAAACTCAGTAACTATACGTCCTCGTGCGGGAAGTAACCTCCCGCAGCGACGGACAGTTACGTAGGGGTTAAATGCTCCAAATTTAACCCTTTTCGTGCACCTGTTTTGTTGCGCAGATTACTGCTCTGAAGAATACTACCCAATAGGTTGTGTAAATAAGGAAAAGTGTAACATGTGCCTAGATGTGCCAAATCTATCAAACAGCATGCATGCCATTGAAAATCGTTATGTCTCTTCAGCCTAGCACCACTAGCTTGTAACCCCAGTAGTGGGTGCCACTCCTACTCAACTTTGTCACCGGCATCCTTCTGCAGTGAGTATGTTGGCATTCCTTGCCCCACAGCATGCTGTTTCCCCAGATGGGCATGGATGCCTATACGCCTCTGCTCCTCCTCCCTGTTCTTCACAAGGTCCTGTAGGGTGCACACTCAATTGCTGGTTCTTAAAGAGCCAGCAGGCACATTTACAGTCTTCCCAAATCAATCCAAGATGCCCAGTACCTACTTAAAGCAGCCTCACTGGTCACCTGATGCCTGAGAATCTTTGGTGCAACTTTAGTTTGTTCCTGCGAAGGTTCCATTCATATCCTGCTACTCACTACCAGTCTGTATCCTGCTACGAGCCTGAATTCCGGTACCTACTACCAGTCGGTTTCCAGCTACCTGATACAAACCTGTGGCCTACTACCTGTTGGCATCCTGTATCCTGCTACAAGCCTGAGACCCACTACCTGCTACTAAGGCCTTATTCACACGAACGTGTGTGTTTTGCGCGTGCAAAAAATGCTGCGTTTTTGCGTGTTGCAGTTGCGTGTGTCATCAGTATGTGCTGCGCGGCTGCGTGATTTTCACGCATATGCCATGCTTATGACACACGGTTTTGAAGTTTAGAAAAAGAAATGAAGGAAGTGCATTTATTTTTTCTTTCATTTCTTTATCTACTGTTGCGAGAATCATGTGCGTCACAATGAAGTGCTTCCGTGTGACTGCGCGATTTTCACGCACCCATTGACTTCAATAGATGCGTGATGTGCGAAAAATGGCCAAGTATAGGACATGTCGTGAGTTTTACGCAGTGGACATACGCTGCATGAAAATCATGGACTGTCTGAACGTCCCCATTCACTAACATAGGTCCGTGAAACGCGCGTGATTTTCATGCGCGTATCATGGAAGTAATACACGTTCGTGTGAATAAGGCCTAACTGTGACTTCAGACCTATACCTGCCTGCTACGGTATCATCTGCCAGTGCCTGAATGTACGGTGCACTTCCCAATTGTCTTCTGGTCCATTTCTCCAGCTGCTACTCGAACCGGGACCACCTCAGGCAGTAGTGACCTGGTAGTCTCCCGCAGAGAAGTCCAGATCCCCATATGGGAGCTAATGGGTAAATTACGGGGACGCTTTTTAGACAACGCCCTTAGAGGTGGCCCAAAGTCAAACTGGTTGAGTAACAAAGTGGTTCTGCAATAAACTGGTCATTAGATAGCTTTAGGCTATCTTTAAGACATTTTTAATAAATCGGCCTATTGTTTCTGGATGGGAAACGATTTAAGAACCTTATGCAACCTAGAAAGGTAAAAAATATATTATGCAATATCACTGCAGGCTTTGTAAAATGTTTTTACTAAAGAAATGTTTTTTTCAAAAGTTAGGAATTTTAGGGGCACATTACAATAAATTGTTTTAGAAGCTATTTCTGACAATATTCACATTTGGCAAGGAGGTGAGGCTTACTTGGGGTGTAGAATAGTTGAAAGTGGCCGTGGCTTAAATGTGGCACCATGCTCCAAAAATGCATCAAATGTTTGGCGCAAAAACTAGTATAAGGAAGAGAAAAGTGTATAGCATGTCTAGCAAGATGTGCCAAATACAGCATCCGTTTTCACAGGGCCCTCAATAGACTCAAATCTATGAGGGATCCGTGAAAATGGGTCCATCATGGGTGCAACTCAGATGTGTAAAACTGACATTTTTCACTTCCGTCTGAATAAGCCCTTAGCCAGTGTTAGTATATCTGACCCATTGCGTATGTGCTGAAAATGACGGAACCAACAGTTAACTATGCATCATTTCTTCATTAGTAATAATGGACACAAATGTATTAGGGTATGTTCACTCGCAAACGCAAAATACGTCTGAAATTACGGAGCTGTTTTCAGCCGTTTTTGCATGTACTCGCGTTTTTCGCGGCGTCTTTTACGGATGTAATTGGAGTTGTTATTCATTGGAGTAAAATATGTCCCAAGAAGTGTCCTGCACTTCTTTTATGTGGGCGTAATTTTATGCGCCGTCTTTTGACAGCGATGCATAAAATTACACCTTGTCGGAACAGAACATCGTAAGACCCATTGCAAGCAATGGGCAGATGTTTGCAGACGTATTGGAGCCGTCTTTTCAGGCGTAATTTGAGGCGTAAAATGCCTGAATTACGTCTAAAAATAGGTCGTGTGCACATACCCTTACTATCACAGAACATTTTTATAAAAAAATATATCTTAAGTCATATGTGATATACATAATACTGACTTTTATACCCGGCGTTGCTCGGGAGGTTGACTTACGGTATAGATAGAGTAAATGGTCACTATTTAAATACCCAATTATGTGTTGTAAGGCCTCATGCAAACGACCGTAGAATTTGTCCGTAAGTACGGACACATTCACTTCTATTGCCCATGGACACCTTCCTGTATATTTACAGGAAGGTGTCCGTGCCGTAGAAAAGCTCCGCAAAAAGACAGCGGGAGCTCAGGGAGTTAAATGCATGGCTGAAGTCTTGGTGTAGAGGAGAAGGATTTGGGTTCCTAGAGCACTGGGCTGACTTTTCATTGGGGTACAAACTGTATTCTGCAGATGATTTGCACCTAAATGGAAGGGGGTCCGCTGTGCTGGGGGAGAGAATTCTAGCTGGGGTGGCGGAGTATTTAAACTAGGGCTGAGGAGGGAGGTCAATGTAGAAAAAAAAGGGGTAGCCAGGTTAGAGAGGGGTCAGTCTATATTGGTGGGGGGAGAAACAGAATGTGGGGAGAGGACTAGACAACAAGATAAGGAGATCCTTTTGTTACAAAACATCAGTGTAAATAAAAAGGACCGATTAATGTCAAATCAAATTTCTGATAATAAAAGTGAAAATCTGACAGGCAAGTTAAAGTGTATGTTCACAAATGCCAGAAGTCTAGCAAGCAAAATGGGGGAGCTGGAGGCCTTGATACTGGAAGAAAATATAGATATAGTTGGTGTTGCTGAAACATGGCTGGACTCTTCACATGACTGGGCTGTAAATCTACAGGGTTTTACACTTTTTCGTAAAGACAGGACAAATAGGAAAGGTGGTGGTGTATGTCTGTATGTGAGAAGTGATATGAAGGCGAGTGTGAAAGAGACAATAGTGGGTGAAGACTGTGAGGAGGTTGAAACCTTGTGGGTGGAACTAGAAAGGGAGGTAAACACTGAAAAAATTACTTTTGGTGTAATCTATAGACCCCCCAATATAACTGAGGAGATGGAAGTTCAGCTATATAAACAGATGGAGCGGGCTGCACAGGCGGGTACTGTAGTGATAATGGGAGATTTTAATTTCCGGGATATTAATTGGTGTCATGGTTCGGCTTCAACTGCAAAGGGGAGGCATTTCCTCAACCTGTTGCAGGAAAATTTTATGGGCCAGTTTGTGGAAGACCCGACTAGAGGTGAAGCTCTGTTGGATCTGGTCATTTCTAATAATGCAGATCTTGTTGGGAATGTCAATGTTCGTGAAAACCTCGGTAACAGTGATCACAATATAGTTACATTTTACCTATACTGTAAAAAACAAACGCAGGCTAGGAGGGCAAAAACATTTAATTTTAAGAAAGCCAATTTCCCCAGGATGAGGGCTGCAATTCAGGATATAGACTGGGAAGAACTAATGTCAAATAATGGAACAAATGATAAATGGGAGATTTTCAAATCTACTTTGAGTTATTATAGTGCAAAATTTATTCCTACAGGTAATAAGTATAAACGACTCAAATTAAACCCCACATGGCTTCCACCTTCTGTGAAAGGGGCAATACATGACAAAAAAAGGGCATTTAAAAAATACAAATCTGAGGGTACAGCTGTAGCCTTTGTAAAATATAAAGAGCTTAATAAAATCTGTAAAAATGTAATAAAATTAGCAAAAATACAAAATGAAAGGCAGGTGGCCAAGGATAGTAAAACAAATCCTAAAAAATTCTTCAAGCATATAAATGCAAAAAAGCCAAGGTCTGAACATGTAGGACCCCTAGATAATGGTAATGGGGAGTTGATCACAGGGGATCATGAGAAGGCAGAGTTACTAAATGGGTTCTTTAGCTCTGTATATACAACAGAAGAAAGAGCAGCTGATGTAGCCGGTGCCAGTGCTGTTAATATATCAGTTGATATACTGAATTGGATGAATGTAGAGATGGTCCAAGCTAAATTAAATAAAATAAATGTGCACAAGGCTCCGGGACCAGATGGGTTACACCCTAGAATTCTTAAAGAGCTTAGTTCAGTTATTTCTGTCCCCCTTTTCATAATATTCAGAGAATCTCTAGTGACTGGTATAGTGCCAAGGGACTGGCGCAGGGCAAATGTGGTGCCTATTTTCAAAAAGGGCTCTAGGTCTTCCCCGGGTAATTATAGACCAGTAAGCTTAACATCCATCGTGGGGAAAATGTTTGAGGGGCTATTGAGGGACTATATACAGGATTATGTGACAATAAATAGCATTATAAGTGACAGCCAGCACGGTTTTACTAAGGACAGAAGTTGTCAAACTAACCTAATCTGTTTTTATGAAGAGGTGAGCAGAAGTCTAGACAGAGGGGCCGCTGTGGATTTAGTGTTTTTGGACTTTGCAAAGGCATTTGACACTGTCCCCCATAGACGCCTAATGGGTAAATTAAGGACTATAGGTTTAGAAAATATAGTTTGTAATTGGATTGAGAATTGGCTCAAGGACCGTATCCAGAGAGTTGTGGTCAATGATTCCTTCTCTGAATGGTCACCGGTTATAAGTGGTGTACCCCAGGGTTCAGTGCTGGGACCACTATTATTCAACTTATTTATTAATGATATAGAGGAAGGGATTAATAGCACTATTTCTATTTTTGCGGATGACACCAAGCTATGTAATATAGTTCAGACTATGGAAGATGTTCATGAATTACAGGCAGATTTAAACAAACTAAGTGTTTGGGCGTCCACTTGGCAAATGAAGTTTAATGTAGATAAATGTAAAGTTATGCATCTGGGTACCAACAACCTGCATGCATCATATGTCCTAGGGGGCGCTACACTGGCGGATTCACTTGTTGAGAAGGATCTGGGTGTACTTGTAAATCATAAACTCAATAACAGCATGCAGTGTCAATCAGCTGCTTCAAAGGCCAGCAGGATATTGTCTTGTATTAAAAGAGGCATGGACTCGCGGGACAGGGATGTAATAATGCCACTTTACAAAGCATTAGTGAGGCCTCATCTAGAATATGCAGTTCAGTTCTGGGCTCCAGTTCATAGAAAGGATGCCCTGGAGTTGGAAAAAATACAAAGAAGAGCAACGAAGCTAATAAGGGGCATGGAGAATTTAAGTTATGAGGAAAGATTGAAAGAATTAAACCTATTTAGCCTTGAAAAAAGACGACTAAGGGGGGACATGATTAACTTATATAAATATATTAATGGCACATACAAAAAATATGGTGATATCCTGTTCCTTGTAAAACCCCCTCAAAAAACAAGGGGGCACTCCCTCCGTCTGGAGAAAAAAAGGTTCAAGCTGCAGAGGCGACAAGGCTTCTTTACAGTAAGAATGGTGAATTTATGGAATAGCCTACCGCAGGAGCTGGTCACAGCAGGGACAGTAGATGGCTTTAAAAAAGGGTTAGATAATTTCCTAGAACAAAAAAATATTAGCTCCTATGTGTAGAAATTTTTCCTTCCCTTTTCCCTTCCCTTGGTTGAACTTGATGGACATGTGTCTTTTTTCAGCCGTACTAACTATGTAACTATGTAACTATGTAACTATGTAAAAGAGAGGACATGTACTGTTTATGCTTTTTACGGACCGTGCTCCCATACTTTATATGGGAGCGCGACCCGCATAAAAATGAGAGAGTATTAAAAGTTAACTTACCTGCTTCTTCCTCCTGTCCGGCCTCCCGGGATAACGTTTCATCCCAGGTGACCGCTGCAGCGAATCACAGGCCAATCACAGGCTGCAGCGGTCACATGGACTGCCACGTCATCCAGGGAGGTCGGATCCTTAACACTATGATCACATGATCATAAAATATGTATTCCCTTTAGGAAATAAAAGTCCTAAGCCAGTGCTCCTAGTCTAAACTATGAAGTGGTGGATGAGGGGTGGGGACTTCTGATTCATGCCCATTTGGCATCAATGATTTATATTCCAGTTATATTGTGTTTTATATTCGTTATATTATATATGTTTTATATTCGTTATATTATGTTTTATATTCCAGTTATGTATCATTATACACCAGTTGCAGTTATTTTATGTATATATTATATACCAGTTATTCTATATTTCACTTATGTTATATACGTCATCACCTTATATATATTTTTTTAATTCTTAATAAAAATAGTTTTTGCAGTCCTGTCACTGTATTTCTGGTCTCTACGGGTGGTGCGGCCACATGCTGGGAGTTGTAGTTTCACACGATACAGATGACGTGTCTATCTAATAGATGAGAAGCTCTGCACCTGAGGAGGTACTACAACCCTCAGCATGCCCTCAGTGAGAGGATATATAGAGGAATACTGCACTCGGGGTAACCACTACTCCCCCTAGTAAATCCTTTCCACTGGGATTCACCGTCCAGACCGCGTCCTGCAGTGATATGACAGTCACCGGCAGTGGAGGGAGACGCGGAGCCCCGCTCTAGCTCAAACTACACACATAATGTGACCCCAAAACTGAGGTGGCGGCCGCTTACCCGACTCACCAACTTCCTGTGAGGACGCGACAGCGCCGGAAACTGGGGACGTCACGTGACACATTTGGCGCGCATGAGAAGCGGCTGCAGGACGGAGCTGAGGAGGCTGCACACAATGATGGAGGGCAGAGCCTGGGAACAAAGGTGTCAGCTACAAATTCAATGTGGTTTTTTTTTCGAGGCTAAAAATCATGAGGGACTCTGACGGGATTATTCAGGCATAGTGGTCTTGGCGTTTTGCCGCGATTTTGCAACATATGAATGGGACAGCTACAGTTCTGTACATCTGAATAAGAGGTTCTGCGGCAGCTGTGTTTTATATTAGGACACGTTATACAGATGTCACTGACATCGCTGTGTGATCTGCATGCGGTATTACTGCGGTGCTTGATTATAAATGACCAGTGATAGGGATTAGTCCTTACTGCAGGTCCCAGTAGTCATCGAATGATGTACTTTGCAGCCAATTATGGGCTGCCATGTCATCAATAGGGGGCGGAGCCTATCAGTGCAATCCGTTACCTGGGGAACGCGTGTCCAATCTAAAATAGCTATTCCCTGATTTTAAATCAATGAAAAATCGGGCTTCAGACAAACTTTCAAAAATATGTATAAGATGATATATTAAAAAAAATTCTCACCACCTGGGAATGGGCAGGAGCCTTATCACGAATACAGCAAGCAAGTGCAGTACTGTCACTTGCAGACTAGTAAGCCTAAAATTGCCAGAATAAAACCCTGTATCAGAGAGTAGCGCCCTTGGCTTATTTCATGACAAAGTGAGTGAGTCAGCCATCATCTACCTGCCTAAGGCCTCATTTACACGAGCGTATTATACGCGCGTGCGACGCGCGTGCTTTTCACGCGTGTCGTACGCACCTATAATAGTCTATGGGGCTGTTTAGACGATGCGTGAATTTTGCGCAGCGTGAGTGCGTTGCGTAAAACTCACGACATGTTCTATATTCTTGCGTTTTTCACGCAACACGCACCCATTGACTTCAATGGGTGCGTGAAAACAACGCATGCCACACTGACGGTCCTGCGTTGCATGCGCGAAAATCACGCAAGAGCTGTCAAACTCCTGAATGTAAACAGAAAAGCACCACGTGCTTTTCTGGTTACAAACATCCAAACGGAGTGTCAAATTAGAGATGAGCGCACCGAACTTCACCGGGTTCGGCCGAACTCGTTTTAACCGAACCCGGCAAAAAATGTTCGGGTACGCGACGTCAGGAGACAGTCACTGCCCACGGTGCTGAAAGACTTAAACTGTTTCAGCACCATGGACAGTGACTTTCGATCACAATATACATATACGTGTAAAAAAAAAAAAAGAAGTTCTGACTTACCGATAACTCCCGGCTTCTTCCTCCAGTCCGACCTCCCGGGATGACAATTCAGGCCAAGTGACAGCTGCAGCCAATCACAGGCCAAGCACAGGCTGCAGCCAATCACAGGCTGCAGCGGTCTCATGGCCTGCCGCGTCATCCTGGGAGGTGGGGCCGGATGACAAGAGAGGGACGCGTCACCAAGGCAACGGCCGGGAGACCGGACTGGAGGAAGCAGGCAGTTCATGGTAAGTGTGAACGTCTTTTTTTATTCACAGGTTGGTGTAGATTGTGATCGGCATTCACTGTCGAGGGTGCTGAAAGAGTTACTGCCGATCAGTTAGCTCTTTCAGCACCTTGGACAGTGACGGGCGTCGACTACCTCATCTCTATGATGGCGGCTGCGCGAAAATCACGCAGCCGCGCATCATACACGGATGACACACGGAGCTGTCAATTGCCTTTTGCGCACGCAAAACGCAGCGTTTTTTTGCGTGCGCAAAACGCACACGCTCGTGTAAATGAGGCCTAAGAATCATCTACCTGTCTAAGAATCATCTACCTGTCTAAGAATCATCTACCTGTCTAAGAGATGTGTTTCTCATATTGAGACGTGTAATTTGTTATTCCTTTTGTGGGTGGGTGTGCTTAGAACACCAGCATAGTTTAGCTGAGCTTGCACTAAAATTCCACAATAACTTTATTCAGCGGGTTGTTACGATTGCAACGATACCAAATTTGTATAGTTTTTGTATGTTTTACTACTTTTACACAGTAAAAACGCTTGTTTTTGTGTCTCCATATTTGAAGAGCTATAGCTTTTTTATTGTTCCGCCAATGCAGTTGTATGAGGGCTTTTTTTTTTGCGGGAAGACTTGTCGTTTTTATTGGTACCATTTTGCAGTAGATGCGACTTTTTAATCACTTTTTATCACATTTTTTTTAAGTCAGGATTCACAGAAAACAGTAATTTTTCCATCGTTTTTTTTTTGTTTGTTTTTTTACGGCGTTCACCGTGCGGGTTAAATAATGTAATAGATTTATAGGCAGAGAAAGAAAGTTGGAACCAGCGCTGGAAGTGATGAATCTGCTAAAAACGGGAAACTTCTTCCAAGTTTTAATGTTGCTTTAGTAAAAACAATAGATGGGAAATAGTGGTGACGGGCCGGGTAATGTCCGGAGTACAGAGGGTGATGAGAAAATAGGCGGTAGCCTACGCGTAGAAACTCTAAGCCATGACTAAGGACCCAGCAGGGGTCTGAAACGCGTAGGCTACCGCCTATTTTCTCATCACCCTCTGTACTCCGGACATTAACCGCCCGTCACCACTATTTGTCATCTATTGTTTTTACTAAAGCAACATTAAAACTTGGAAGAAGTTTCCCGTTTTTAGCAGATTCATCACTTCCAGCACTGGTTCCAACTTTCTTTCTCTGCCGTTTCCCTCGCGTGTGCCGACACGAGGATCCGTGCGCTGACTACCATACCTGTGACAAGGTGAGCTGAAGGAAATTCCCCCCCCCCATTTTTTCTGTAATAGATTTATAGTCGGAGTCGTTACGGATGCGGCGATACCAAATATGCGTAACTATTTTACTATTTTGATTTTTTAATAGTAAAGCATTTTGTAAGGGGAAAAAGTGGATTTTTCTTTTTTTTCACAATTAACTTTATTAAACTTTTTTCTTACTTTTTTACTAGTCCCATTAGGGGACTTTAATATGTGATTCTCAGATCACTAGTATAATACACTGTAATACTTAAAATGGACAGGCATCTGCTAGGTCATGCCTCCGCCATGACCTAGCAGGTATTCGCTACAGGCAAACCTGGGGGCCCCCGGCTGCCATCGGAGACACAGATCTTATCGCCGGGTGTCGGTGGGAGAGAGAGGGAGCTCCCTTCCTCTCTCCAAAACCACTCAGATGCGATGCACGCTATTGAGCGCCGCATCTGAGGGGTTAAACGGGTGAGATCGATACTTATATCGATCTCACACATTCGAGCAGGGACGCCCCCCAGCTCTCAGCTACCTCTGGCAGCTGAGAGTAGGGAGATTTGACAGCTCCCTGCTCTGTTTATTTATCCTGATGCAGTGACGTAAAGAGGCTTATGCATCAGAATAAAGCCTGTTAGTGACTGACGTGAAAAGGCGTATTGTCGGTCACTAACGGGTTAAGCCTGGAATAGTAAAGAAACAAAACCTATAACTTGGAGTCTGACACACGAGAAATGAATTAAAATAGTGAAAGTTTATTGAATCAATTCAAATAAACACATATGTAAAAGCATAGAGATGATTACCACAAGGACAATGGAAAACCAGAATATATAGTACAAATGGCGGCACTATGTAGATAGGCTAAGCACAACTGTGGCAGATAACATTGATGGTTGAAAAGTAATGTGCAAGCAGCCAATTGTATGTCAATACAAAGTGCTGGGTAATGAATGCAGCAATGATGAATACACTATATAATTTCTCTGTATAATACATCTGAGACAACAGCCCATGAACGGTAGAAGAGAGTAACTGAAAGTGTATGCACATCATAATGCAAGTGCCTACTGCAATATGTCGAAATATATCAATATCTCTTACCCATCTCCAAGTTGAGTGTCTGGCGTCCACCCCGACGCGCGTTTCGGCCCGGAAGCCTTCGTCTGGGGGTGGTGTCATAGCGTACTCTCCGGCCTTTTAAATAACCCCCCACCAATACCCAAGGAGAAGGACATGCACTTGCCAGAGATAGCTGTGCACGCGGACTCGCGGGCTGGCACATCAACATCCGGGCCACGGACCCAGAAGCAGAAGACACAATTGTAAAGTCCAGAACATACTTGTGAAGAATACAACTTGCTTTTTTTTTTTACCTCATCAACAGCGGTCACATCCAGCTGCATTGCTGAGGGGAAGACACTCCACTTACTACAGATAATACCAGAGGCACATCCAACAAAGCGTCTTACCCGACTTAGGCTCTGTCTCTATTCTTGGCCCTCCATGTATGGATGCAGCAGATAAGGGGAAATCCCTCATCCAAAACAATCATAAAATGGACTGGATTCCCAGAAAATATATTGTCCCTGAAATAGAGATATCATTGAGATGGTTTTTCAGGACTTGAAGCCCTATCTGGGAGTGTTCAAGCACCCTGGAATCCCCAAGACTGCCATAGGCACAAACATCAACACAAATTAATTTAGAAGTAGTGCCAGCCACTGCAATGAGGACTAATGAAAAACACTTCTTATAATTAAAGGGAGTCTGTCATGAGATTTTAAGCTATGGGGTAAAGGAGTAGGAACACATCAGTGTTAAAGATCTTACGGCTTGCATCAGGGTAAAAAAAATTGTTTTATTCCGCCCCGCTCTGTAAGCAAATTAGGTTTTTGTGTAGAGGAAATGTCTGCCATATAGAACTCCAACCACTCTGCTCTGCAGTTGATCGACGGCTCTACTTGTATGACAATGAACTCAAGCAGAGCCGTCAATCAACTGCAGAGGGATGGGGAGAGATTGAAGCTCGGCAAAATACATTTTTTATATGGAGCGCTACGGAATAAAACTTGTTTACCCTGGTTCAAGCCTTAAGGTCTTTAACACTGTTCCCATTCCTTTACCCTTTTGCTAACTAGAGGTGCCAACCAATTATTAGCCTAATATCTCATGACAACTCCCTTTAAAGGCGTGCGATCCTGAGTGCGGGGGTTACTCCACTTTTACATGCTTGCCATCAACTGCACCTATGTATTTGGAGAAAATGGCCACAGACTGATAGCCTGCTGCTGTCTGCAACCAAATTTCAGGGGTGGGAAAAGGCATAAAAGATAGTTGCAAGTCTTGCAAAATCATTAAACATATCAATTAAAAAAAATCCAAATAGGGTGGATATCTCTAAATGGAATTGGAGATCCAACTCCTCATAGTGGTGTCCTGCAATGTTAAGGAAGGCTGCCGATGCTGAAGCAGGTGGCGAAAAGCCTCAACTGTCTTATGAATATAGGCTGCACAACAAACAGCATGTTAAACATTTGGTATAAAGGAACAATTGAATCCTGATAAATTAAAGCAAAGAGTTTACTACCCTTCACACTTACCCCACTATCAGGTGGATTCCCATATGAGAACATTGTCTTGCCTGAAATCTTTACTATGAAAACCAGAGTAAGAAAATAATGCCACATAGCAAAATACAGGAAAGAGAGGGGGGGGGGGGGGTCACATTCACGTTTCACTACAAACATTGTATCCTACAATTAGAATAATTATCATGGCCTGTAATAAGATTTACAAAAAGGTCCTACAAGTTTTGAAATACAAAGTTAGGTGGAAATGATATGAAACATAAATACCTTTTGGACTACATTAACATTTTACATTTAACTTTGAAAAATAAAAGCAAGGTAGGCCAAAAAATATGTTTTAAATACTATATAATATTACATAGAAAAATAGTTAAAAGAAACAAAAAGGAAAGATCAAAATCAACCTTTCTTGTCCTCATTATCCCGGAGATAGTATCAAAGAGCACAGCCAAATATGGTGGAGTCAATCTAATGACAGCCTTGTCCTCAGTGTCCATCATGTAAAGCTTCCAATTATCAAGGACTTAGAGAATAAACAGGTGCTTACAACATTCAGCCATAACATTAAAACCACTGACAGGTGGACTGGCCTATCTGGTCCAATCAGAGCCTCCGATGAAGATGTCTTAATTGTAATTCATGGGGGGACATATATTAAGACTGGCACGTCAAACGCCATTCCTGAACTAATTTACATTAGCAAAAATGCATCAAATATATTAAAAGGTACACAGCTCTTAATATATTTGGCACATCTTTGGCTCTCTGTGGGAAAGAAATGCAAATCTACGCCTGCTAAGAGCAAGTGTAGATTTGCTCCATAACTTAGGCCAGGTCCTGGCATCAATTATAATAAATCTGTTGTTCCGGCTGCTATACATGAGATTTACACATTCAATTTTTTAACAGACAATGATTAAGCCACCCTATCCAAGACCTGCGGGCAAGGCCTGGAAGTTCTATGGACAGACCTATTTTTATTTTTACAGATCTAAATTAGCAGTGAATTATAAAAGGAGAAGAAGCAAAATGGAAAGCTTCATATTTTTCTTTTTTTTTATATATCTAATCCAAGTTTAGGTAAAAAAAAAAAAAGAATAGAAAATTCCAGCGTTAATTCAACTACTCCTATTTGATAGATGGCAAGTAGCATTCACAGCACAATTGGCCCTCCAGTAGCAGGAGCAAGGAAGTGATGTCATTATTTTACTCCTACTTCAAGTCTCTGCACGCAAACAGCTCAAGCATGGAGGGACATAGTAGAAACTAAAATACTAAAGTGTCAGATAACCAGGCTTGGACTGACCCACTGGGGAACCGATGAATCCCCCAGAGTGCCCCCTAAACCAAGATTAACCCCGGAGAGCACAGCTGCAATACCTCACCGCTTCTCACTCAGGCCTCTTCGTCTGGGCCTCTTCTGCTCCAGGCGCCACCTGCCACACTGTGTTCTGATGTCTTGAACTGAATAGGCCCGGGGAGCAGGGAATGGTGAGTATACAGAGATGTCTTATCTGGGGTCTGAATTATTTTTTTTCTGGTCTGGGATCTGATTAATTTCGGGGTCTGGTTTGGGGTTTAATTCATGTTGGGGTCTGATTAATTTAGTGGTCTTGTTTGGGATCTGATTAATTTAGGAGGTCTGTCTCTGAGGTCTGATTAATTTAGGGGGAATGATCTGGGGTCCGAGTAATTTAGGGGGTCTTGAGTCTGATTAATTTAGGGGACTGATCTCTGGGGTCTGATTAATTTGGGGGTTCTGGTCTGGGGTCTGATTAAATTAGGGGGTCTGATCTGGAGTCTGATTTATTTGGTAGGTCTGGTCTGGGATCTGATAAATTTAAGGGTCTGGTGTCTGATTATTTAAGGATCACATAAAGAACACAAAAGTTTGAACAGCACATTCCAACAAAATAAAACAAAACGTGTATGCAGGTGCAAGAACGCCTGTAACTGCAAATTTATACTGCACGCAAGAAAATGGCGACAGCACACTGCGAGCACTAATGCCACCTAAGCCACCAAATATAAATAAATATGCATTACTTCTAAATCTACTTACAATAGGGAGGTTCTTAGCACACATTTTGATCAAATTGTGTGAGCCCACATATTTAGTGGCTTAGGTGGCAGTATAATGCAGTGTAATGCCCCCATAGCTGCCCCATACTGTATAATAATATTTAATAATATAATAAATTAAAACCCCTTTAAGGACACAGTATTTTGTCCTCTAAGTTTGCCCACACAGTATATTGCCCCCTGTAGTACCCCTACACAGTATAATGTCACCTTAGTAGCCCCCACACAGTATAATGCCCCCTTAGTAGCCCCTCACAGCATAATGTCCCCCCTCCCCTGGGGGCCACACACAGCCTTGTAGATAGTGTCCCCTGTAGATTGTGCCATACAGCCCCCTGTAGATTCTGCTATACAGCCCCCAGTAGATAATGCCATACACATTGTCGACAGTGATCCCCACCTCCCCCTTGTAGACAGTGCCCCCACTTCCACCTTGTAGATAGTGTCATACAGCCCCCACCTCCCCCTTGTAGATAGTGCCATACAACTCCCACCTGCCACTTGTAGACAGTGCCATAAAGCCCCCCACCTCCCCCTTGTAGATAGTGCCATACAGCCCCCCACCTCCCCCTTGTAGATAGTGCCATACAGCCCCCCCTCCTCCCCCTTGTAGACAGTGCCATACAGCCCCCACCTCCCCCTTGTTGATAGTGCCATACAGCCCCCCACTTCCCCTTGTAGATAGTGCCATACAGCTCCCCAAACAAATAAAACGAGAAAATTGTACACACCTAGGCCACTGTACCGCGACGAATGGAACTGTACAACAACGGGACCCTTGCGTAGGTCAGGATGATCCAGTGACGTCATCATGCTGGCCTGCACAGGGATACCTCCCTGCTCTGCCATAGAGTTCAATAGTATTTGCATCCTGAGGATGCAGATACTATTGAATGTGGTGTCGCTACTACTGTAGCAGCCATAGCAGCTGCTACCGGGCGCTATGGCTACTACAGTGGTAGTTACGCCACTACAGAGAAGTAGCACCCGGGCGGAAAGGCAGCTGCAGAGTCTCCAGGCCCTGGGTGCTTCAGAAACACAAGCATGGAATGGGAACCTGCTGGAGTGATGCGCACTGTGCGATGGTACAGGTCGCACACCTCAAAGGCCGGCCCTGTACAGGAGGCACCAAGGGGGCATTAGTACTGTGTGGGGGCACTTTTATGGTGTCGAGCACTAATGGATCATTATTAGGCTGGGTTCACACAACCTATTTTCAGGCGTAAACGAGGCGTATTATGCCTCGATTTACGCCTGAAAATACGGCTCCAATACGTTGGCAAATATCTGCCCATTCATTTGAATGGGTTTGCCGACGTATTGTGCCGACGACCTGTAATTTACGTGTCGTTGTTTGACAGCTATCAAACGACGACGCGTAAAATGACTGCCTCGTCAAAGAAGTGCAGGACACTACTTTGAACGTAATTTGAGCCGTTTTTAATTGAATTCAATGAAGAACAACTCTAAATCACGGCCGTCAATGACGCCTCGCAAAATGCGAGGACGAGCAATTACGTCTGAAATTACGGAGCTGTTTTCTCCTGAAAACAGCTCCGTAATTTCAGACGTAAATGCATTTTACGTGTGCACATACCCTTACCATCTGGGTCACTATGGATTACAAGTTTGTTTAGAGGATGGGGTATAGGTGGGGAGTGTGCTTGAAAGCGAGAAACCAACATGCCTGTCAAATTCTCCAGAGAAAAGTCGTGGCTGGAATAAGATGGAGAAAAAAAAGGGATAGTGGGCGACTCTAATCAAAGAAAACATAAACTGAAGTCACTGGATATAAATGTGCTTTAGTCACTTATATCATCTGCAGAGCTCCTGTGCATAATTGGCATCTACCACTATATGGTGGTAATATTGGTCTTTGTATAGTGTTTTTTATTCAGTAACAATATGGGGATCTTATTCAGTCACTATGTGGTTATGGTGTGACAGTATTATTCAGCAATAGTATGGTATTATTCAGTCACTATGTGGCTATGGTGTGGTGGTATTATTCAGTAACAGTATGGGGGTATTATTCAGTCACTATGTGGTTATGGTGTGTCTGTATTATTCAGTAACAGTATGGGGGTATTATTCAGTCACTATGTGGTTATGGTGTGTCTGTATTATTCAGTAACAGTATGGGGGTATTATTCAGTCACTATGTGATTATGGTGTGGAGGTATTATTCAGTAACTGTATGGGGGTCTTATTCAGGCACTATGTGGTTATGGTGTGGCGGTATTATTCAGTAACTTTATGAGCATATTATTCAGTCACTATGTGGTTATGGTGTGGCGGTATTATTCAGTAACAGTATGGGGGTATTATTCAGTCACTATGTGGCTATGGTGTGGCGGTATTATTCAGTAACTTTATGAGCATATTATTCAGTCACTATGTGGTTATGGTGTGGCGGTATTATTCAGTAACAGTATGGGGGTATTATTCAGTCACTATGTGGTTATGGTGTGGAGGTATTATTCAGTAACAGTATGAGGGTATTATTCAGTCACTATGTGGTTATGGTGTGGCTGTAGTTTTCAGTAACAGTATGGAGGTATTATTCAGTCACTCTGGTTATGGTGTGGCTGTATTATTCAGTAACTGTATGAAGATATTCAGTTACTGTGGTTATGGTGCAGTGGTATTATTCAGTAACAGTTTGAAGGCATTATTCAGTCACTGTGGTTATGGTGTGGCGGTATTATTCAGTAACAGTATGGGGGTATTATTCAGTCACTAGGCAGTTATAGTGTGGCGGTATTATTCAGTAACAGTGTGGGGGCATTATTCAGTTACTATGTGTTTATGGTGTGGCAGTATTATTCAGCAACCGCACGGGGGTATTTTTCAGTTACTATGTGGTTATGGTGTGTCGGTATTATTCAGTAACAGTATGGGAGTATTAGTCAGTCACTATGTGGTTATGGTGTGGAGCTATTATTCAGTAAAAGTATGGAGGTAGTATTCAGTCACTATGAGGTTATAGTGTGGAGGTATTATTCAGTAACAGTATGGGGGTAGTATTCAGTCACTATGTGGTTATAGTGTGTAGGTATTATTCAGTAACAGTATGGGGGTATTATTCAGTCACTATATGGTCATGGTGTGGAGATATTATTCAGTAACAGTATGGGGGTATTATTCAGTCACTATATAGTTATATGGTGGCAATATTATTCAGTAACAGTATGGGGGTATTATTCAGCCATTATGTGGTCATGATGTGAAGATATTTTTAAGTAACAGTATGGGGGTATTAAGTCACTATGTGGTTATGATGTGGAGGTATTATTCAGTAACAGTATTGGGGTATTATTCGGTCACTATGTGGTTATGGTGTGGAGGCATTATTCAATAACTGTATGGGGGTATTATTCAGTCACTATGTGGTTATGGTGTGGAGGTATTATTCAGTAAGGGTATAGGTCTATTATTCAGTCACTATGTGGTTATGGTGTGGTGGTATTATTCAGTAACAGTATGGTGGTATTATTCAGTTACTATGTCGTTATTGTATGGTGGTATTATTCAGTAACAGTATAGGAGTATTATTCAGTTACTACCGTGTTTCCCCGAAAGTAAGACAGTGTCTTACTTTCTTTTTATCCCCAAAAGCCCCACTATGTCTTACTTTCGGGGTATGTCTTATATTAGAAAAAAATTGTCGAATTTTTTGCACTTTACTTTATTATTTATTATTTTTTTATTACTATGGTCTGTCCCTCAAAGGTCAAAAAAGACCTTTGGGGAACTTTATATATATTTTTTTCTTTCTTTTACACCATCTTTTCCCCTGTAACTGGAGCTGCACAGCAGCCCCAGTTACAGGGGAAATCAGCCCTCTCATAGTGACGATTGTCACTAATAGGGCTGTGCTGGGTCTTGTTAGACCCAGCAGCAGTCTGTCACTAACGGGACCCGGCGATCATGTGACCTGTCACATGATCACCGGGAGGAATAGAGACAGCGCCGCTGCTGCTGTCTCTATTCCTATACACAGCGTTCATTGAACGCTGTGTAAAAACACATCGGAGAAGACAGAAGCAGCTAAAGCTGCTCCTATCCTCTCCTCAGGGTCCCCGGCAGTCACTGACAGCCGGAGACCCGACATTCAGCTGCCCGATCGCGCGGGCAGCAAGTTAAAACCCGAGCCGTAAAAAGTCTATAATAACTAATTGCCGTTAGGCAAAAAAGCCCTGTTTTCCAACTGCCATGAAAGATAATAAATAAATAAAGTAAATTCTTTAATGTGCTATATATAGCAATAGGACAGACCACATGAAAGTTAAAAATATCACTGCTTGATTGCCGGGTAAACGTATGCAAGACTGCTGTCCATGCACTAGTGTGATACACCTATGAACCAACGTGCCACGACCGCTGACTTAGCCGTCAGTGGTTATAGTGTGTAATTTAGTTTAACCAGCAAGCAGGAATTAAAAATTGAGGAGCCCCCCCGACATGTTTCGTTACTGCTGTAACGTCCTCAGGGGAAATGGGGCTAATGGCGACGCGCCGGGAAATCCTCCCCTCTTGTAAAGTCCGTCTATGACGTAAACCAAAGTACGTCAGTATACACTCCCAATCACCGAGAGCGAAAGAGTACCAGCCTCCACAGCTGATCCGTGGGCCAATAGGAGGCCATTCATGGAACCAATCAGCCATGGGGAGGTGCGCAGGCGCACACTTGCCGATCGGAAACATAGTCCAAAAGAAGTCCTATAGTGATAGACTGATTATACAGCGTCTATGCTGGTACAATAGAGGACCACGCATGCGCAGTGATACAGAATCACAACTTAGAGAAAAATAAGATAAGATTACAGTGTAAGTGGAAAGTATAAAGTAGGCAGTGACGCCTGTGTATGCATAGATGGATAGGACTTCATTTCGCTAAAACGAAGGAAACGGAGCACCGTTGGTAAATGATATAAAGAACCTAATCATACAGTAGGACCTATATGTTTATCCAAGATAAGGACAAACATATGGTCTCCACTTTATTAGGAGATGGGAGCATGGACTAATGGGAAACGGCAGTGTGCGTAGGGCACATACATATCATGAGGGACATAGTCTGAGGAGTCAATAGTTTGTGGACAAATGCACAGCATATGCAAGGATCACGATAAAAGTGACGCATGCGCAGGTAGATGATATCCAGACTTAGAGTAAGTAAGGTATGAATTCATGAATTCAGCGGACTTGTTTTACCTGGAATAAAGATATAACCAAACATCACAGTGCCCGAGGCAGAGCGAGAAGTAAATGATGCAATTAATACATTAGGGAGCATAAGTAGATAAATCTCCATTTCACTCTGCATCGGAATCGGATGCGGATAGGCTACAGGAATTACAAAGTCCATTGGGTTAACTAAATGTCAGATGAATATCAATTGCAAATATTGATTCCAAATTAAGAGGGGAGAATATGGGGGCCGCCATAAAAATGTGGTCCTAGATAGTGTAAACTTTATGAGAGAAACTTGTGAGATTTACTAAAGTATCCATAATCAAGAACAGGTATATGGCTAGACTATCCACTAGTATATCAATTAATCAATAAGTGTGTAAAAACACATATAGGAGAGAAACCACAATGCGCATTAGGGACACGTAATCAAGAGCTCCAAATAAAAAACAGAAACAGCGTCAGAGAAAAGCAGTGAAGGTGAACCCCTCATTCAAGCCCTGCGGGGTCAGGGTGCCGAGCCGATGAATCCACCGTGCCTCCTCTTGTAGGAGTCTACGATCTAAGTTACCCGCCCTGGGGCCCAGTTTGAGCTGGGCAACACCCCAGAATTGTAACAATCGAGTATCACCCCCATGAAATTTATGGAAATGCCTGGATAAAGTAGTATCTTCTTTATTATTAATGGTACTCCGATGTTTGGAGATACGTCTCCTCAATTCCTGAACGGTCTTGCCCACGTACAACTTAGGACATGGGCATTTCGCTATGTATATAACTCCACTAGATTGGCAGTTGATAAATTGTTTAATCTCATACAGTTTACCATCCACTGGATTGGTGAAATTCTTAACTGTTGGCATGAGATGGCAAAAGGAACATTTGCCACATGGATGAGAACCTTTGACTGATCTTTTTAGCCAACTAGATGGAGCACTAGATCGTCTAGAATGATGGCTATGTACTAGGAATTCCCGCAGATTTTTCCCCCTGCGGTAGGTAATGCTGGGACTCGCTGGAATTGCATCCCTAAGGTCAGGGTCAGCAGTGAGTATCGACCAATGTTTCCGTAAGATATTAGTGATTGGCCCACGGATCAGCTGTGGAGGCTGGTACTCTTTCGCTCTCGGTGATTGGGAGTGTATACTGACGTACTTTGGTTTACGTCATAGACGGACTTTACAAGAGGGGAGGATTTCCCGGCGCGTCGCCATTAGCCCCATTTCCCCTGAGGACGTTACAGCAGTAACGAAACATGTCGGGGGGGCTCCTCAATTTTTAATTCCTGCTTGCTGGTTAAACTAAATTACACACTATAACCACTGACGGCTAAGTCAGCGGTCGTGGCACGTTGGTTCATAGGTGTATCACACTAGTGCATGGACAGCAGTCTTGCATACGTTTACCCGGCAATCAAGCAGTGATATTTTTAACTTTCATGTGGTCTGTCCTATTGCTATATATAGCACATTAAAGAATTTACTTTATTTATTTATTATCTTTCATGGCAGTTGGAAAACAGGGCTTTTTTGCCTAACGGCAATTAGTTATTATTGTGTATTGCGCCCACCAACTACCCAGGATCTTTTTCATTTTTTGTCAGTATTTATATTGGGTTAATCACCCACGTTCTGATCCTGTTCCTACTTAGGAACACTTTACCAATTGTACACCTGGTTATGGCAGGTTTCCTATCCAAAAAACCTAATTTAGAAACGCTATCTGCTGAGGTGGCGTATGTTTTTTCTACCGAGAGTATTCCTTTACATCAGTTTGATGTCCACACCGCATTTAGGGACCTACAAAAGACGTATCAGAAATATGTTCGGTCGTGCTGGGAAATAGCTAGCCTTGACACATACATCCAACAAAAAATAGTGTACAGAGGCCTACGCATTAATATCATACCGAATTCACATCGTGATGATACTACCTTTATGAAAGGTTGGGAAGAACTCCTAACTGATAGCTCCTTACGGATGCTTCATTATCTCCTGGATTTTGAAAAACAAAATCACAATAAAATTGGAGTCCAATTGGAAAAGGAGATAGCTGACATTAGGGTGTTTGAGTCTGGTCCTGAATTTAATGTGGCTGAAAACAAATTACAGAACAATATTGAAAAATTACAGGGAGAAATTAAAGAACGCAAGCACCGGAAATATATCCGTGACCGCAGGGACTTTGATATAGGACAGGTGTATACATACAAAACACGGCAATACCCTCCTCCGAAACGCACCACTGTCTTTACTGATTTCTCTGAATCAGATACTTCTGGTACGGATGAATCAAGGCAGCATAGTGACAGTTTGAGATTGGGAACAAAACGTAAAATTAAGAATAACAGACCAAGTCTGTCTAAAAGAACACCTGTGGCACCAAAGCAAACCACAATAGATTTTCCCTATCGCACTAAGTCATGTGCACCTACCACCTCCAATTCGCAGTCTACCTCCTTTACATCTGTTCCTGTATCTCTCTCAAGCATCTTGAGTATACCGCCCACTCCTCAACCCATTGGCACAAATGTAACCCCATATTCAGGGAACAACGCTGGCAATATCTCTACGACTCCGCCGACTATTTTTCCTTTTTTAGGACCAGTCAATGCACGATGGGGCACAAAACCATAACACCTAGCAATGATACACTGAGGGACGAGGAGATGCAGATATTTAATCTATCCTCTTGTAATTTGAATCCTCACCAAGAAACATTGTTACGTAAGGGGCTGTCATATACTCCCACTCCTCCATACGACGAATTTATATGGACTAAGGACATCAACTTGTTTGCGAGGAAATTAGCCCTACATAAATATTTTAAAAGTAGTGCATATGACTGTACCAGTCAGAATCGTGAGGAAGCCAATACACTTAGGGACCTGGAAGATCTACTATATGAAAATGAATTTGGGGCTACCTCGGTTGTCGGCCCTCTCTCATCCCTGAGACCCAAATCTAAACTTACTCCACCCTTCTCACAGTATAGTCACATCGACATCTTTGTTAAAATGGTTTGTCACGATTTAAAGAAACTTAAAGGGGATAGATCAAGGATTTTTGGTAACCTCAGTGATAGTGAGAGAAAGGCCCTGGACGAGTTGTGCAGGAATGAGGAATTGGTTATAAAACCCTCCGATAAAGGAGGTAATATAGTGATCATGGACCAGGGTGACTATGTTGCCATGGTCCATAGATTACTCGATGATAACACGACTTATACCATTCTTGGGAGCAATCCCACCGATGTATTTTTAGTAGAGCTTTTTGCTCTTCTTGATGATGCTAAAAAAAACAGACTCATCACCCCTGATGAATTTAAACGGCTATACAATCCAACGCCCACTCTGGCAACATTTTATGCACTGCCCAAAGTCCATAAGGCCACTCGTCCCCTTCCTGGTAGGCCGATTGTATCAGGGAATGATAACCTGACCCAGGGCATTAGCCTGTATGTAGACGAGATTTTGTCACCATTTGTCTCCTCTCTATCCTCCTATCTAAGAGATACCAAAGACACTGTCACCAGGATCCAAGAGATCCATGTTACCCCTACCACCATGTTAGCCAGTATAGACGTGGAGTCATTGTACACGAATATCCAGCACAATTTAGGCCTTATTGCTGTCAAACACTTTCTGAACACCAAAGGCACACAATACCAATTACACAATGAATTTGTTCTATCACTCTTACGTTTTTTGCTCACACATAATTTTTTTGTCTTCGACAAAAAATATTATCACCAAACAAAGGGCACGGCCATGGGTACTGTCTGTGCTCCAACTTACGCCAATTTATTTCTAGGGTGGTGGGAAGACACTATTGTTTTCACAGATGATTTACTTTTTTTCACCTCTCACATTTTATTTTGGGGGCGTTATATTGACGATATTCTCATCCTTTGGGATGGAGATGTCAATACCTTCACTGACTTCATGTCTATACTTAACCACAATACAATTGGAATGAGATTCACTTATGAGATACATAATCATGAGATTAGTTTTCTCGATCTCAAGATCTCTTTGGACCCTGGTGGCAGTGTCCAAACTGACATTTTCCGTAAAGTAACAGCCACTAACAGCTTCCTTCATTGGGACAGCTATCATCCACCTGCTCTCAAAAAAGGAATTCCTATCGGCCAATATTTGAGAGCCAAGAGAAACTGTTCCAACGACTTATCCTTCCAAACTGAATGCGACGGTCTATATTATAAATTCCTAGCCCGAGGTTACCCCAAAAAGTGGCTACATAGGGCCTATGCCAGGGCTAAGGCATCTGATAGACCTAGTTTACTTCTAGATAAAGATGCCAGACGTACTACATCTAGATCATCCAATGCCATACGTTGTATAGGTACTTTTGACGTTTGCTCTCCTCAAATCACTAATATCTTACGGAAACATTGGTCGATACTCACTGCTGACCCTGACCTTAGGGATGCAATTCCAGCGAGTCCCAGCATTACCTACCGCAGGGGGAAAAATCTGCGGGAATTCCTAGTACATAGCCATCATTCTAGACGATCTAGTGCTCCATCTAGTTGGCTAAAAAGATCAGTCAAAGGTTCTCATCCATGTGGCAAATGTTCCTTTTGCCATCTCATGCCAACAGTTAAGAATTTCACCAATCCAGTGGATGGTAAACTGTATGAGATTAAACAATTTATCAACTGCCAATCTAGTGGAGTTATATACATAGCGAAATGCCCATGTCCTAAGTTGTACGTGGGCAAGACCGTTCAGGAATTGAGGAGACGTATCTCCAAACATCGGAGTACCATTAATAATAAAGAAGATACTACTTTATCCAGGCATTTCCATAAATTTCATGGGGGTGATACTCGATTGTTACAATTCTGGGGTGTTGCCCAGCTCAAACTGGGCCCCAGGGCGGGTAACTTAGATCGTAGACTCCTACAAGAGGAGGCACGGTGGATTCATCGGCTCGGCACCCTGACCCCGCAGGGCTTGAATGAGGGGTTCACCTTCACTGCTTTTCTCTGACGCTGTTTCTGTTTTTTATTTGGAGCTCTTGATTACGTGTCCCTAATGCGCATTGTGGTTTCTCTCCTATATGTGTTTTTACACACTTATTGATTAATTGATATACTAGTGGATAGTCTAGCCATATACCTGTTCTTGATTATGGATACTTTAGTAAATCTCACAAGTTTCTCTCATAAAGTTTACACTATCTAGGACCACATTTTTATGGCGGCCCCCATATTCTCCCCTCTTAATTTGGAATCAATATTTGCAATTGATATTCATCTGACATTTAGTTAACCCAATGGACTTTGTAATTCCTGTAGCCTATCCGCATCCGATTCCGATGCAGAGTGAAATGGAGATTTATCTACTTATGCTCCCTAATGTATTAATTGCATCATTTACTTCTCGCTCTGCCTCGGGCACTGTGATGTTTGGTTATATCTTTATTCCAGGTAAAACAAGTCCGCTGAATTCATGAATTCATACCTTACTTACTCTAAGTCTGGATATCATCTACCTGCGCATGCGTCACTTTTATCGTGATCCTTGCATATGCTGTGCATTTGTCCACAAACTATTGACTCCTCAGACTATGTCCCTCATGATATGTATGTGCCCTACGCACACTGCCGTTTCCCATTAGTCCATGCTCCCATCTCCTAATAAAGTGGAGACCATATGTTTGTCCTTATCTTGGATAAACATCAGTGGCGTAGCTATAGGGGTCGCAGCGGTCGCAACTGCGACCGGGCCCCGTAGCTAGGGGGGCCCGCAGCCCCCCCTCACCACACTAGGTTTACAATGATTGCTCTACATTGCTGGGTCCCTGCTGTGGTACAAAAGAGACCCAGTAATGTAGCTTAAAGCATTGGTGGCAGCTCAGCTGTCAGAGAGTCATTGCGTGGAGGGGGAACAAGAGGGTGGAAAATGAATGATAGATGAATCCACCCATCTTACGAGACCCAGCCCCGCCCACTGTACTGTCCACCCAATCAGCTCACTTCTTGCTGTTTCCCTCTTCCTCGTGACCTGTTCAGAGGGAAAGGAATGGCTACAGCAAGAAGATGGTGTGCGTGTCTGCTGCTCCCCCGCAGTACGAGCTGCTCTCTGACCCCACAGCAGATGTAAGTAGCAACTAGTAATCCAGCTCTTAACCCCTTCACTGTGTGTATGTATGTCTGTCATGCTGAGCAGTCACACCTCAGGGCTGACAGTTTAGCATAACAGACAAAGTATCTATCATCTATCTACTATCTATCTATCTATCTATCTATCTATCTATCTATCTATCTATCTATCTATCTATCTATCTATCTATCTATCTCATATCTATCTATCTATCTATCTATCTATCTATCTATCTATCTATCTATCTCATATCTATCTATCTCATTATCTATCTATCTATCTATCTATCTATCTATCTATCTATCTATCTATCTATCTATCTATCTATCTATCTATCTATCTATCTATCTATCTATCTATCTATCTCTCTATCTCTCTATCTATCTCTCTATCTCTCTATCTCTCTATCTCTCTATCTCATATCTATCTATCTATCTATCTATCTATCTATCTATCTATCTATCTATCTATCTCATATCTATCTATCTATCTATCTATCTATCTATCTATCTATCTATCTATCTATCTATCTATCTATCTATCTATCTATCTATCTATCTATCTATCTATCTATCTATCTATCTATCTCATATCTATCTCATATCTATCTATCTATCTCATATCTATCTATCTATCTATCTATCTATCTATCTATCTATCTATCTATCTATCTATCTATCTATCTATCTCATATCTATCTATCTATCTATCTATCTATCTATCTATCTATCTATCTATCTATCTATCTATCTATCTATCTATCTATCTCATATCTATCTATCTATCTATCTATCTATCTATCTATCTATCTATCTATCTATCTATCTATCTCATATCTACACTGGCGTAGCTATAGGGGTCGCAATTGCGACCGGGCCCCGAAGCCAGGGGGGCCCACAGCCCCCCGCACCACATCAATAAAAAGTTACTATAGTAACTCGGGCCGCGGGCCCCTGTTACTATAGTAACAGACTGACCTTACCTTCCTGGTTCCGGATCGCAGCGGAGGTCCTGACGTCACAGCGCTATGTACCGCTCACAACATCGAGAGGACAGAACTTCCGCCGCGGCTGAAGAGGAAGGTAAGATTAGTTGCCCTGACTGGCGGGGTCCGACTCCCGGGACCCGCCAATCAGCTGTTTTGAAGGGGCCGCAGCACTCGTACGAGAGCTGCTCCCCTTCATTCCGGTCACACTGTGAATCGGTGTCGGCGATTCACAGTGTGAGCGAGTAGTGAAATGAAGGGGAAGCAGCTCTCGTACGAGTGCTGCGGCCCCTTCAAAACAGCTGATTGGCGGGTCCCGGGAGTCGGACCCCGCCAGTCAGGGCAACTAATCTTACCTTCCTCTTCAGCCGCGGCGGAAGTTCTGTCCTCTCGATGTTGTGCACGGCGCATAGCGCTGTGACGTCAGGACCTCCGCTGCGATCTGGAACCAGGAAAGTCCCGGAAGTCGGACCCATTCATGGCCTATCCTGAGGAAAGGCCATCAATGTTTAAAGAGGCTCTGTCACCAGATTTTGCACCCCTATCTGCTATTGCAGCAGATAGGCGCTGCAATGTAGATTACAGTAACGTTTTTATTTTTAAAAAACAAGCTTTTTTGGCCAAGTTATGGCCATTTTTGTATTTATGCAAATGAGGCTTGCAAAAGTCCAAGTGGGTGTGTTTAAAAGTAAAAGTCCAAGTGGGCGTGTATTATGTGCGTACATCGGGGCGTTTTTACTACTTTTACTAGCTGGGCGTTCTGATGAGAAGTAACATCCTCTTCTCTTCACAACGCCCAGCTTATACTCGGTTCTTATACTGTATAAGATTACTGTCTGCTGGACCCTGTATCTAAGCCTACGTTGTGGTAGGCTTAGATACAGGGTCCCACAGACAGTATCACACATGGGCCCTGTATCTAAGCCTAACACATGTGTTACTAATCATTTTTTGTGTGTTTTCTTACAGGTTCGGTCGTTGGACTACGTCGGATTCCAGGACTACTTCGATGACGGCTTTTTTTTTTGTTATCAATAAAATGGTTAATGAGGGTTGTGTGGGTTTTTTTTTTAATTTCAATAAAATATTTTTTCTATGTCTTTGTGGTTTTTTTTAAACTATATTACTACCGCCTTAGTAATGGCCGCCGGCTGATTGACAGCGTCCATTGCTAAGGCGGGGCTTAGTGTTAGCGGATGCAGAGGCTAACACTAACCCCCTTTATTACCCCGGTACCTACCGCCACCAGGGGTGCTGGGAAGAGCCGGGTACGATCCAGTACTTGACCATCTGTAGTGATGGTCGGCCACTGGGGTGGCCGCAGGCTGGTATTATCAGGAGGGGAAAGGCCAAAAACAGTGGCCCTTCCCACCCTGGTGATGCTAGGCTGCTGCTGCTTTATTGTATCTGGCTGGTTATGAAAAATGGGGGGGACCCCACGTCATTTAAAAAAAAAATAATAATTGGAAAGAACGATGTGGGTTCCCCCCCAATTTTCATAACCAGCCAGATGCAACACAGCAGCAGCAGGCAGCATTACCAGGGTGGGAAGGGCCACTGTTTTTGGCCTTTCCCAGCCTAATACTACCAGCCTGCGGCCACCCCGTTGCCTGCCCGTCACTACAGATGGTCGGGTACTGGTTCGTACCCGGCTCTTCCCAGTGCTCCTGGTGGCGGTGGGTACCAGGGTAATAATGGGGGTTAGTGTAGCCTCTGCACAGGCTAACATTAAGCCCCGCCTTAGTAATGGAGGTTGTCAATCAGCCAGCGGCCATTACTAAGGCGGTGATAATAAATTTTAAAAAGATACAAGCACATAGAAAAAATATTTCATTGAAATAAAAAAACAACCCTCATTAACAATTTTATTGAGAATAAAAAAAACGCCGTCATTGAAGTCCTCGAATCCGAAGTCCAACAACCGAACCTGTAAAAAAAACACAAAAACACAAAAATAATCAGTAACACATAAAGAAGCAAAATTATTATTCTCACCTATCCTGGGTCCAGCGCTGGAGCTGCAATGTCAGCGAGCTGGGCCCTGTATCTAATCCGATCATGTGTGATACTGTCTGCTGGGTCCTATATCTAATCCAATCATGTGTGATACTGTCTGCTGAGCTGTGTATCTAATCCAATCATGTGTGATACTGTCTGCTGGACCCTGTATCTAATCCTATCATGTGTGATACTGTCTGCTGGACCCTGTATCTAATCCTATCATGTGTGATACTGTCTGCTGGGCCCTATATCTAATCCGATCATGTGTGATACTGTCTGCTGAGCCACTGTATCTAATCCTATAATGTGTGGTACTGTCTGCTGAGCCACTGTATCTAATCCTATTATGTGTGATACTGTCTGCTGGGCCACTGTATCTAATCCTATCATGTGTGATACTGTCTCCTCAGCCACTGTATCTAATCCTATCATGTGTGATACTGTCTGCTCAGCCACTGTATCTAATCCTATCATGTGTGATACTGTCTGCTGAGCCACTGTATCTAATCCTATCATGTGTGATACTGTCTGCTGGGCCACTGTATCTAATCCTATCCTGTGTGATACTGTCTGCTGAGCCACTGTATCTAATCCTATCCATAGTTTATAGGGTCGTAGTGCTATAGATATGCTATGCTGTCTCCTATACACACTTTTTTTTGGGCGGACACATATGTATTGGGGCTATTTCCCTGACATTTTAAGCCCTGAGGGTATGTTCACACGGCAGCGTCTGTTACGGCTGAAATTACGGTGCTGTTTTCAGGAGAAAGCAGCACCGTAATTTCAGCCGTAAAGGCATGTGCAGGCGTCTTTTCCTGCGTCCATTACGGACGTAATTGGAGCTGTTTTTTCATGGAGTCCATGGAAAACGGCTCCATTTACGTCTGAAGAAGTGACAGGCACTTATTTGACGCGGGCGTCTTTTTTACGCCCCGCCTTTTGACAGCGGTGCGTAAAAAAAAATGAGTCGGCACAGAACATCGTAAAGCCCATTCAAATGATTGGGCAGATGTTTGCCAACGCTTTTGAGCCGCATTTTCGGACGTAATTCAATGCTAAAACGCCCGAATTACGTCCGTAAATAGGGTGTGTGAACCCAGCCTTAGTGACGCCCCCGACTGCTAGTGCTGCATTGTTGGGTCACTTAGGAGACCCAGCGATGCAGCTGAAAGCTGCGGACCGTCGGCCATAATAAGTTTGCGGGGGGGGGGGGCCCAGTAAGAATTTATGCATCGGGGCCCATGAGCCTCTAGCTACGCCCCTGATAAACATATAGGTCCTACTGTATGATTAGGTTCTTTATATCATTTACCAACGGTGCTCCGTTTCCTTCGTTTTAGCGAAATGAAGTCCTATCCATCTATGCATACACAGGCGTCACTGCCTACTTTATACTTTCCACTTACACTGTAATCTTATCTTATTTTTCTCTAAGTTGTGATTCTGTATCACTGCGCATGCGTGGTCCTCTATTGTACCAGCATAGACGCTGTATAATCAGTCTATCACTATAGGACTTCTTTTGGACTATGTTTCCGATCGGCAAGTGTGCGCCTGCGCACCTCCCCATGGCTGATTGGTTCCATGAATGGCCTCCTATTGGCCCACGGATCAGCTGTGGAGGCTGGTACTCTTTCGCTCTCGGTGATTGGGAGTGTATACTGACGTACTTTGGTTTACGTCATAGACGGACTTTACAAGAGGGGAGGATTTCCCGGCGCGTCGCCATTAGCCCCATTTCCCCTGAGGACGTTACAGCAGTAACGAAACATGTCGGGGGGGCTCCTCAATTTTTAATTCCTGCTTGCTGGTTAAACTAAATTACACACTATAACCACTGACGGCTAAGTCAGCGGTCGTGGCACGTTGGTTCATAGGTGTATCACACTAGTGCATGGACAGCAGTCTTGCATACGTTTACCCGGCAATCAAGCAGTGATATTTTTAACTTTCATGTGGTCTGTCCTATTGCTATATATAGCACATTAAAGAATTTACTTTATTTATTTATTATCTTTCATGGCAGTTGGAAAACAGGGCTTTTTTGCCTAACGGCAATTAGTTATTATTGTGTATTGCGCCCACCAACTACCCAGGATCTTTTTCATTTTTTGTCAGTAAAAAGTCTATGGCTCGGGTTTTAAGGAGGAGGCGGCATTGACAAGTGCTGGGGACGGCGCGGTGACGTATGGAGAGGGGGGCGGCGCGGAAGTGGGCAGGAGGCGGCAATACCCCCGTGTTTCCCAGAAAGTAAGACATATGTCTTACTTTCGGGGTATGGCTTATATTAGCCGACCCCCCTGAAACCCCCGATACGTCTTACAATCGGGGGTGTCTTACTATCGGGGAAACACGGTATGTGATTATCATATGGTGGTATTATTCAGTCACTGTATGGCGGTATTATTCAGTCATTATGTGATTATCATGTGGTGGTATTATTCAGTAACAGTATGGGGGCATTATTCAGTCACTATGTAGTTATGGTGTGGGGGTATTATTCAGTAACAATATAGGTGTATTATTCAGTCACTATATAGTTATATGGTGGCAATATTATTCAGTAACAGTATGGGGGTATTATTCAGTCACTATGTGGTCATGGTGCGGAGATATTTTTCAGTAACTGTATTGGGGTATTATTCAGTCACTATGTGGTTATGATGTGGAGGTATTATTCTGTAACAGTATTGGGATATTATTCATTCACTATTTGGTTATGGTGTGAAGGTATTATTCAGTAACCATATTGGTGTATTATTCGGTCACTATGTGGTTATGGTGTGGTGGTATTATTCAGTAACAGTATAGTGGTATTATTTAGTTACTATTTGGTTATTGTGTGGTGGTATTATTCTGTAACCGTATGGGTGTATTATTCAGTCACTATGTGGTTATGATGTGGAGGTATTATTCTGTAACAGTATTGGGATATTATTCATTCACTATTTGGTTATGGTGTGAAGGTATTATTCAGTAACCATATTGGGGTATTATTCGGTCACTATGTGGTTATGGTGTGGTGGTATTATTCAGTAACAGTATAGTGGTATTATTTAGTTACTATTTGGTTATTGTGTGGTGGTATTATTCTGTAACCGTATGGGTGTATTATTCAGTCACTATGTGGTTATGATGTGGCAGTATTATTTGGACCTTATATTGTGTTATTATTGGTAATATTGGTCTTATAATGGTGAGTTGTGTTCAGTGACAGTATGCAGGTACTATTTAACCTGGTATAGTGGTTTGATTTAATAACTATGTGTATATAGAAAAAAAGATTTGTGTGAGAGGGGGGACACATGGTTTGGGACCTGCAACACTCCTGGACATGCTAGAAATCAGTGATGCAGTTCTCGGCACATCGCCTTCTAAATTGACTGCATTATTGATGCAGTAATTCAGCATTTGGGGCCCTACTTTTAACTTTGCCCAGGGCCACACTTCATCTAAAACTGGCCCTGCTTTAGTTATGAACCTTTTGTAAAACCATGCATACAAATAATAGACATTTTTTTTTTCATTATTAGTAAATATCTATTAATGTAGTGATTTGCTTGAATAATTAAACACATGAATGTTGCTATTACATTATAACAAAATGTAAAATATATAGGGAAACACCTACAGAACAAAACATTTTATCGAAAATTATTGATAACCGGATTCTAGAATAAAAATAAGAATATTTTTAGATTATGCCTCTCTCACTGTATCATCTTCAGGATTCTTCTGCTTAGAGGCCCTTTCAGGGCTACGATTATTCCTTTTTGGTAAGCCTAGCTCAACTGGGGACTGTTCGCAAGAAGCGCAGTGATGAAAAAAATAATTGACAAAGGATTAAAAAAAGAGAAGGAAAACAGACTGCGGCTGCGAGTAGAGATGGTTCCATAATCCTTATGAATCACTCATTATTGCTAGTTAATGAATTATTACTGTGATATTGTACAAGGCAGCCTCCTAATCACCACTGTCCATTGAGAATATCAAGGCAGTGTATGTTGTAGTAAGTATTCGAATCTCATTCCACTGGCTTCTTATTAGCATACATCCAGCAGAAAATGAAGAAAACAGAACAGTATCTACAGCATAATTTAATGTATTTCTTTTCAGCAGGCATATTATTTTTTTAGACATTAGCAAGCAGAAAGCATGCGAATTAAGCAACATCCAGTTTATATCATATCAATTATACCAATGAAATTATGTCTGTTAATTTGTTTTAATTCCAACAAGATGTTTCCGAGTTTAATGTTCCCTTCTTCATCTTTGTCTTTATGTGTCTGAAATGAAATAATCGGCGGAGCTTGCAACATTTCGTAAATCTTTAGCTGAGCACAACTAATTGGAATAAAGCAGAATTTAGTTAGCTAATAGCATTTAAATCTTAGAATTATGGATTCAATCATTTATGTTTCAGCAATTAAAATGCACTTAATGCAACATTTTAAAATCACTTACATGCGAAAGCAAGGAGACAAAAATTAAGCGTCCCCCTTTTTTTCAATAATGCTTGACACCATAATAGATATTTATTGATATGGATTTTTGTATTAATTGTTGAGCTATATTGGTGTTGTGTTGAGGCGATGCCATGCCCATATAACTGACAATAGAGCACAAAGTTTTTGCCTCAATCCAAACCTACGGTCTCAGGTGAATTTTAAGCCTTAATTATTCAGCACAGAGATTTTTCTCCTTTCCCTTTTAAAATGATAGTCATGCTGTTAGGCATAACAATTGTTCATGAGTGAGAGCTGCTTATTGTCCCTCTTGATTTTGCCTCTAAGGCAAGCTTCTTACTCAGCTGAGGTCAAGGGTCACCTGCTAAATCATGCAAACCCAGAATCCCATGTGAATTATGCAGTTGACAAACTGCCGCTAATGATTAGTAAAACCTGCATTAAAACCCTGGCACCAAATTGATATTACTTGAGTGATGGATTACACCTCTAATGAGCAGATTATTGCCACAAGTGACCTTGCTGACTGAAAAGAGTGTTTCAATAAAACTAACATCTTTCAGTATCTCATGTCACTGTAGAACCTCAATATACTGGTTATTTGTAGCCATGTAAAATTGACACTTTTCTGGGGCAAAACAATTGCTTTAGAGATAACAAGATGAAATAGCAAACAAGCAACTGAATGCAGGTTCTCAGTAACAACGCCCCATTTAATAAATAAAGAACATAGGCAAAGTGCTTTGAATATTCTCCATAGAGTGAAGGAAAAATTTGAGATAGTGTGTTGGGGTGGTAAATATTTAATATTAAAACCCTATGAATGTTGGTCATTTATAGTCACACCCAGGGGTGGGTTATAATGAGAGCAATTCGGGCAGTTGCCCAATGCCCAAGACACCTGGATGGCCCATGCAAGAAACTGCTCACTGACAATGTAAATGATTAGTTCATGCTTAAAATCTATACAGTATATAGATACCTGACATTAAAATGCTAACTGTTTGTAGTATAATAACATTGAAGACAAGTACATGCCAAGAAGACGGCTTGCCCAACTCTGGTGACCAGCACTCTATCTCCAATCTAGACCTTGCATATTTATGCTGTGTAGGCATCAAGGTATTCACCATGGGCATTAATGAAGGAGCTGAGGAGGAAGCAATAAATGTTACATGTATACCTTTAACAAGTTCTCGGAGGCTGCACTAATCCTGACGGTGCAGTCTTAACTGGCTTATCTGAAATCTGTCAAAGATTATACTCAAAGAGGACAATCATCATTTTCTACACCTTACACACTGTTGCTGTTCTGCATTATGCAGCCCCATTCCCTGACAGCAAAATCCACCGTCCTGTTAATTTTTCCCTTGTCACACTATTGTTATGACTGCTAATAAAACTTAGTATTGTGAAGCCATATAAATGTAGCCCGAGTGCCACTTTTTTGACACACGCCACTATATAAGAAAAAGTTGTTCACAATCTCTACCACTTTTCTTACTTCCACACTTCACAAACAACATGGCCCTGCACAATGCCCAAATAAATAGTGCCATAGAGTGCTTAGATCAATAGTGTCATACAGTGCTAAGGCAGAGCCAAACAATGCACACATTAATAGTATCCAATAAAATATTAAATTCAATGACCAGACATGGTCACACAATGATCAGACGATTAGTGTCATACAGTGCCTATATAAATACCAACCACAAAAAAGAAAAAAATTAGCTTGTAGCCAGATAATATATAAAAAGTAGAATTTTATTTGACATATATAACAAAGTTTAAAATTGAACAAAAGGACAAGACCCCAGCATAAACATAGGAGCGATTACTACCAATTGCAAAGTATTGGGTATCTATATGCAAGCTATAAGTCAGGTATGAGTCCACAAAAAGTAGGCTCCCCTTTTGAATAATGAATGAACCATATATATTGAGTAAATGGTAAAATAGGAAAGCAGGGGAGACCACTAATTGGAAAAAAAATGCTAGTGCATCAATACATTGTTTAGAACAGATGGCAAGAGCTTACCCATGACTGCAAGAGGCAGTAGTAGTCAGTGCTCACTCCAGCACATATGTGCTCCACCGAGTAACTGCGCTATCTACAATCCATTCTTAAAGGGGTATTCAAGTTTCAGCAAATAAATGTTATTTTTTTAAAGTGAAAAGCTGTACAATTTTTCAATATACTTTTTGTATTAATACTTAGTTGTTTTCAAGATCTCGGCTTGCAATTATTCAATAGTAATCTTCATTGTTTTCTCCCAGGGGATAATAATCTATCCATGGTCATGTGATGGACACACAGGTGCTGGGGTCGATAGAAGTCAGAACTCTGAGACACATACTGTAAGGGTATGTTCACACGGCCTATTTTCAGGCGTAATTCGGGCGTTTTACGACTCGAATTACGCCTGAAAAGACAGCTCCATTACGCCTGCAAACATCTGCCCATTGCTTGCAATGGGTTTTACGATGTTCTGTTCAGACAAGGTGTAATTTTACGCGTCGCTGTCAAAAGACGGCGCGTAAAAAGACGCCTGCGTCAAGGAAGTGCTTGTCACCTCTTTGAACGTTTTTGGAGCCGTTTTTAATTGACTCCATTGAAAAACAGCTCCAATTACGTCCGTAATGGACACCGCGAAAAACGCGAGTACTTGCAAAAACGTGTGAAATTCAGGAGCTGTTTTCGCCTGAAAAGACGTTGTTAAGACGTGTGAACATACCCTTAGTGTATGTTCACATGCAAACGCAAAATACGTCTGAAAATACGGAGCAGACGATTTTGCAAGTACTCGCGTTTTTCGCGGCGTCCATTACGGACGTAATTGGAGCTGTTTTTCAATGGAGTTAATGAAAAACGGCTCCAAAAACGACATGCACTTCTTTGATGCGGGCGTCTTTTTACGCGCTGTCTTTTGGCAGCGACGCGTAAAATTTCACCTCGTCTGAACAGTACATCATAAAATCCATTGCAAGCAATGGGCAGATGTTTGCAGGCGTAATGGAACCATCTTTTCAGGCGTAAATCGAGGCGTAAAACGCCCGAATTACGTCTGAAAATAGCCCGTGTGAACATACCCTAATTGTAATCAGTCCAGCACCTGTTCGATGATCACATGACTATGGACAGGATTGTGTGTGGCCAATCACAGGCTGCAGCGGTCACATGGTCTGCAACGTCATCTTAGGAGGCCGGACTACGCACAGAAGAGAGAGAGGGGGTAAGTATGAACGTTTTTCTTTTTGAGCGCTGCTTTCCACAATGTGGTGTGATTTTTCAGACAGCATTCCCTGCAGTGTTCAGGGCGGATACGCTGTGCAGCTTTATACAGCGTATCCGCCCTGAACACGCTGTTTGTGTTTCTACCCTGTGGGTTATCTGACATGGACAACCCTTTTTTGTTAAAAAGGATCCTCGATGATAATCTCATAATCACAGATTGTCCTGCTGCTGACACCGCCAGCACATATATTTATATTCCTGAACTGTATTGCCCAAATCTGGTGTACCAGCCACTAAGTGGAAAAATTAAGAAAAATATGGATTACTCTTTAAATAGTCACAGTCACTAGTTTAACAGTCACATTTGATACATAAGGCTTCATTCACGCGAGCATGTCCGATTTGCGTGTGCAAAACAGGACCATATTTCCTGCATTTTATGTCCGTGTGCTATTTCCGTTCCGCATCATTGTGCTTTGCATGTGGCATCCGTTTTTTACATCCGTGATTCTCCTCTGAAAGCACTTTTTTAGCAGCTGATGCGTGAAACACGGGCAGCACATAGATATCATCCATGTGCTGTCCGTGTTTTTCCCGTACACATAGACTGGGCGACAAGGTCCTCAAAAACGAACCAATATAGGACATGCAGTGAGTTTCACACAACGGACACCGCTACATGAAAAATCTCACGGGTTTGAATGGCCCTATTGACTTGCATAGGTCCACGTGCTGTCAGTTATTTCAACCTACAGTACATGGACGCGGAACATGCTCGTCTGAATGAGCCCTAAATGGCAGGCTGGTCACATTTTTCATTCTGTGGCTAGTTTAGTGGGGTTGTGAAAGCCTTGACTTTCACGTAAGTAAAACAAGTGTATCCATTAAGCAAAGTAGTTTTCTCATTGCCAACTTAGAGTTCATTTATTATTTATAGGTTTAATTCTGCTAATATGAAAAACGCATTAAGGAAGTGTTTATTTATTATTGATGTAAAATTACACAACTGACAAGATAAGCACACTTCTCTCTTTGTTTTTTATCTGTCTGGGTCATGACTTAGACAAATAACATTCAGTCATAATAAATTATACAATATATCCTGTAGAATACAGGTTATACGAAGGGTACACCCTTAAAAATGCAACATGCTGCCTAGCATAAATACAATTATTTTGTATTCAAATTTAATTTGTATGATTGACTTGTATGGCTGTGTTCCCGCCGCATATATTTTGAAAAAAAATAACTTGGAATTGGCCGAGATTCCTGACACTTGGATTTCTGCTGTGGTTTTGCATCCAGATTATCCCCATTCAATGGGGCTTATCTGCATGTGGCTTCCCAATGCTGTTTTCATGGTGGAATAAACAGCGGAAACCGCGTCAGGAAAAGACATTTCATTGCACTAGCTGAAAATGGAGCGGTTTCTCATTGAAAACAAGCAAAAATTATTCCGACACAGACTCTGCGTCGGAATCAGCATTTTTGTTTCCGCCATGTCAACAAAGCCTTAGAGTGTCATTTTTTACATTTGCCAGATAAATGTTGGCATATTTTTGCCTCATCTGTATTGAAAGCCTAGTCAAGTATGCTTTTTGATATAACTGTATAAAATGTAAGTCAATGGCAGACGTAGGCACTCAGCTGCATATGTCAAGGGCATACATTTGGCGGAATATTTTAAATGGTTCCACCAAATTGAATAGCCAAACACAGCGTTAACCCAGCCTATGCGGAAATTGCATTTGCCATTAAAATATTCCTAGAACTTTTTTTATAGGAAACCTCCTATATTTTTTCTACCGCATAAAAAAATTGCACATGGGTTTTTATATGCATCTTACATTTCTTTAACCCCTTCATGACTGCCATACGGCTATATACTTTCCAACTGCCAATGCCTCGTGCAGTTGACACGTATATAGACGTTTGCAGTGTGCATCAGGGTTTAATGAGTGCAGAGCTTCTTCATCGTGGGCAGCTCTGCACTAATCTATGTGTCGGATCTCTCTACAAGTGCCGACACCTCTTTGACTTAGTTTCATAAAACAAACATGTGTTTTTTTAATGAAACTAAGCTTACAAGTGCTGCGCTACTCACAATAAAGCAGCCTGCACTTTTCTCTGTCCTCCCCATGGGTCGGCACCTCCCTCCTCCTTCAACCATAGTCGACGACTTCTGCCCAGAAATAACGGAGCCAGTGTGCTCATTATCTGGGCAGATAAGGAGCTGATGATCACCATGACTGTCTCATGGTGGTCTTAGAATTCGTTTATTTAACTCTTGTCCTTCCTCACTCTCCAAGAGAGAGAATAAGACTAATTGTTACAGAGCTGCAACAGTATATATATATATATATATATATATATATATATATATATACGATAGATAGATGATAGATAGATAGATAGATAGATAGATAGATAGATAGATAGATAGATAGATAGATAGATAGATAGATAGATAGATAGATAGATAGATAGGTAGATAGAAAAACCATAGGACAAAGTAACGTCACCAGGACCTCAGAGTAGATGAAACAGGGTGTATTTATTCACCTCAAGTGAGCGATGTTTCGGTTCGTGACAGAACCTTTCTCAAGCTACTACATACTACACACAGTGCCAAGTATAAATAGGAAGTACATACAGCAATTATTCAAAATCTAATTAATGCACAATATGTAAAAAACAGTTGTATAAACATGAATTCCATCACATGTAAAAAGACAAATATTTAAAGTGCACTATTTCCATAATGAATACATATACCCTTCTCACAATATATGTGAACATACCTCATAAAAGTGATGTATAGTGATTTAATTAGCAATTTAGGCTAAATCGGAGCAGGGCAGAGGCCAATCAAATTCAATATATCAACATGGTTCCTATAGAAAAAAAGATTTGTACAGTACCGGTCCCACATGCATGCTCAGTCCAGCGTCCACACGCATCTACTGCTCATGTTCAAAGATGGCGTCCAAACCGGAAGTTCAGTCAAGTGGAACGCAAATGCCAGAGAAGTCGCTATTGTACATGCACTTGCGTTCCAGCCATTGTGCACATGCGCGGGATACGGAACTAATATAGATATGATATTTCGATAGAAAAAAAGATTTTTAAAGAATGGGAATGAAGCTACAAACAAGCCATATCCATTACTGCATCAAATAAATGCTGTAAGATGACATGGACTACGAGAACTAACACTTAAATCGTCATAACAATAAAGTTGACCATATGTATACTGAATGATCTCATTTATTCAATAAAGAGGATATAAATACACTCACTATCAAATTTGAATGGGCATTCAAACTTACTGGGAATAGTCTCTTCGCCACTTGGGATGTCTTGATAGACCCACACCCATGACTTCAAGGGATAGACGTACTCAAAGTACTGTCAGTAAGGGTGGATTCACACAACGTGTATTGGGTCCGTGCGGGCCGCGTGGTTTTCAAGCGCCACGCACAGACCAATACAAGTCTATGGGGCAGTACAGACAGTCCGTGATTTTTGCGCAGCGTTTGTCCGCTGCGCAAAAATCACGACATGGTCAATATCTCTGCGTATTTCGCGCATCACGCACCCATTGAAGTCAATGGGTGCGTGAAAACCACGCAGGTCGCACGGAAGCACTTCCGTGCGAACTGCCTGTTTCGCGCACCAGCTGTCAAAAGGATGAATGTAAACAGAAAAGCACGACGTGCTTTTCTGTTTACAAACATCCAAACGGAGTGTCTTTGACATGAGCGAACCGAACTTCACCGGGTTCGGCCAAACTCGTTTTGGCCGAACCCGGCAAAAAAAATTCCGGTACGCGACGTCAGGAGATAGTCACTGTCCAGGGTGCTGAAAGAGTTAAACTGTTTCAGCACCCTGGACAGTGACTTCCGATCCCAATATACATGAACGTGTAAAAAAAAAAAGAAGTTCTGACTTACCGATAACTCCCGGCTTCTTCCTCCAGTCTGACCTCCCGGGATGACAATTCAGTCCAAGTGACAGCTCCATCCAATCACAGGCCAAGCACAGGCTACAGCGGTCACATGGACTGCGGCGTCATCCAGGGAGGTGGGGCCAGATGTCAAGAGAGGCGCGTCACCAAGGACGCGTCACCAAGGCAACGGCCGGGAGGGAAGTTCTCGGTAAGTACGAACTTTTTCTTTTTTTTTTAACAGGTTTCTCGATATTGTGATCGGCATTCACTGTCGAGGGTGCTGAAAGAGTTAACTGCCGATCAGTTAACTCTTTCAGCACCCTGGACAGTGACTGACGTCGACTAGACTCATCTCTATGATGGCGGCTGCGCGAAAATCACGCAGCCGCGCATCATACACGGATGACACACGGAGCTGTCAAGTGTTTTTTGCGCGCGCAAAACGCCGCGTTTTTTGCGCGCGCAAAAACGCAACGTTCGTCTGAATAAGCCCTTAGCATGATAAATTTTGATAGGGAAAGACATAAATTTAAATTCAGCATGCATGTGGAGAATGATTTAGATAAAGACAAAATAATTTTATGTAATTCATAGCCATTTTATACCTTATTTCTATATTTTAGAAGAATCATTAGATATCTATTATTACTTTGCTCTTTATGACCTAGAAAAGCTGGGCCTCTGCTGCCCTCCAACAGCCATCAAATTGCTTCACAAAAACAATGTGTATCTACAAGAATACAGAAAGGAAAATATTAATATACAGTATTTATAAGCAAAAATACAGTAAAGATGTAGAAAAAAATAGGAAAAAATGCATGAAGACAAAGGTCCAGATTAGACCCAAAGTCACACATGTACATAAGCTGACTATACCATCAAGGAAATCTAACACCGGCACCCCTAATGATCAAGGCAAGTTACCCCCCCACTGTTCTAAATATGTGGACCATATGGATATTCCACATTTAGCCCCTTGGGAGAAATAGTTTCCAGCCTATATATCCATTCCAACTCTCTTCTTTTAAGGGCCAACTCCCTATCGCCGCCACGTCTCATTGGGGGTAACGAATCAATGATTCTAAATTTTAATTGTGAGACCCCATGTCTTGACACTGGTAAATCCTGTCTCTTCGTATTTATATTGGATCTATGATTTCTTATCCTGAGAGTCACTTCCGTTGTGGACTCACCAACATAGTGAAGACCACAAGGGCAGCTTAACAGATAAATGGCAAATGATGTCTGACATGGGAAAAAAACTTTTATATTCGTTAATCTGCCAGTTAGTGGATGGTTAAAGGTACTGCCTTTAATCATGTTACTACAAATGTTACACCCCAGACATGGATAGCAACCCTGTTTCGGAGGAGCCAAAAAAGTTTGTCTCTTGCGTTTTGACCCAATGTCAGCCTTAACCACATGATCTTTAATTGTTTTACCCCTTCTATAGGCCATCATGGGTTTCTCTTGGAATTCAACAATTTTAGGGCAAGCCCTACCCAATACATTCCAATCCTTTCTTAAAATGTCACCAATTTGTGGGCTGATTACGGAGAAGGTAGAGACGAAGGGTAAACGTGTCTTCCTTTTCTTAGTTAAATTCCAACGTAATAGAACATGTCTATCCAGCATCTGTACTTTTCGTTTATTTATCTCAAGAATATTTTTAGGATATCGATGATTTTTAAGCACATCTGATCAAGCTGTGAGGATAGCTTGTCCTTTTGACTCACTACCCTCTTGACTCTGATCAACTGGCTGAAGGGCAATGATTTCAACATTATCCTAGGGTGACCTATGTCTATATATATATATATATATATATATATATACATATACATATACATATAGGTATATATAAAGTCAGGCAGCACTGGCAGCATGTGGGTGCAAGCTCTAAGGAACAGACCAAGTTCCAAGTACATACAAATAGAAAAATAAGCAGCAACTCCAAGATTCAAGTGAAAAAATGGGTACTTTATTGCCCATGCAACGTTTGAGCTCCATCCACTGGAGCCTTTCTCAAGCAAATGACTAGTGTGAGTTCACACAATATAACAAAGTCTCAATCATAAGTGCTGTTTAACAGTAATCAATGAAAAATGCAGACGTTTGTACATAAAGGACAGTATATAATGCAATGCATATACGTGATTATTTATAGAGGCTAAATACATACACAGAAGGTTGTATTTATACATACAGACAAGTAAAATCGAAAAGTTATCACAACAAGGTGATTAGTGCAGAGCTGCAGTGAATTAAAATCTATCTCTTCACCTCTTAGAGTACCGTGGGTGTAGCCGAAAGCGGAGTCCGCACAGCGCAACTGCGCACGTACAGAAGTAAATCCAACTGAGGGTAATAGAATGCAAACTGCGCATGCGCCGTAAGGGAATGAGGACACAGAAGCCATTTTGGACTATGGAAGGCATGCCTAAGTAGCGCGCATGCGTGGAGTTGTAGCGCTCGGTCATCCTGATGCTAATATCTAAGTCAATTTGAGTTATACTATAGTATGGAATAATATCTGTTAGAGTAAGGAAACAACATGCAAGGATGTATCCATATTTCAATGCACTAATGGTACGATTGTATCTCTACAGTCGTAGTAGTCAGGTAGCCGTGTGACCTCTTCAGAGGACTGTGGGAGAGGAGAAAGGATACAGTGGCCATCAAAGATGGTCACGATCAAAGCCCCAAAATACGGAGTACCAGCGACCAGAGAGTGCGTTAGCTTGCTCGTCGACTGATGGGACATCCATATAACTCCCTATTGGAAGTGTGGTGGGGACCACACAATTGTGTATAGCGAGGGGACAAGGGTGGCATATGACATATTAAAGTTGTGACATATGATGGACATCAAATGCAGGTTCCTATCAGGAGACCAATTATAGGAGCAGTATACATAAGTAAAATATGTCAAATTACCCAAAAGTAGATATAAAGAAAAACATGTAAAACACCGATAGGGTATCATAGAGGTGATGGATACGAAGTGTGGATCATCTGCAAAAAATGAAGAGAATGATGTTAGCATATCATAAGAGAAAAGAAAAGTCATAAAAATCATAAAAACTGAGGGCGACCTCAAGTGTGGAGCCCATGGGGACCCCAGGGGAAGCGAGGAGCCTAGACCAATCCACCCAAGGCGAAATCTACATTTAAGCCATTTGGTTTGAGGGAGTTAAGTCTATTTATCAATTGGAGCTCACGTATTTTAAGCAGTTTAAACCTGTTACCCCCTCTTCTAAGAGGAGGGTTGTGGTCAAGTATCCAAAACCTGGGTTGATTCTCATTTTGTCCCATGTCAGAAAAATGTTTGGACACGGGTAAATCTAGCTTCTTTTTCCTGATAGTGTACCTGTGTTGGTTGAGTCTGGTCTTAAGGTCAAGTGTAGTTTCACCGACATAGAGTAGGTTACAGGGACACTGGAGAACATAAATAACAAAGTCACTGTCACAGGTGAGAAAATGGCGAATTTCATAACTCTTATTGGTAGTAGGATGTACAAGAGTCGGGCCCTTATTGATGAGTCTACAATTGACACATTTCAAGCAGGGAAAACATCCTAGTTTGAGCTGTTTGATGAATGTTTGTGTACTCACTCTCTGTGGGCCCAGATCAGCCTTTACAAGTTTATCCCTCAGATTTGTAGGCCTGCAATATGAGAATAGTGGAGGATTAGTGAATTCAGGTATATGTTGAAGACAGTTACCTAACATCGGCCAGTGGCGGCAAATGACATCAGCTATTTGTCCGCTCTCATCCGAATATGTGGAAATGAACGGTATACGTTCCTGTCTGTTCTTGGGTGTCTGTTGTGTGAGGAGTGTGCAATAAAGTACCCATTTTTTCACTTGAATCTTGGAGTTGCTGCTTATTTTTCGATTTGTATATATACATATAGATAGATATATAGATAACATATATAAACATCTCATTTTTAGTGATTTGTCTGCTCATAATTAAAAAAAAATGTAAAACATGAAATTAATTAAACTAATCTAGAAAATGAAAGCCTCATAAGTCTTATAAAAAAACAAAGTAAAAAATAGTTAGGATATTCAAAGCGGTTGCAAAGATATTATCGTTTAAAGAAGTGCATATCAGAAATGGAAAATTTCACCTTGACACGGGCAACAATGACCCTTGGTCATGAAAGGGTTAATGTCTCAATAAAAACCAATTATAAAAAATAAATCTTTGTGTGAAAGGAAAATTATATTTTCTCAGTCACACTCATATAACATCTGGCTGTTGCAGTTTTTAACATACAGTACGGTAAAAAGCATGGAAAAAAAAAGTTACAAAAAAGTCCAGTGTGAACAGTAGATGGCTTTAAAAAAGGCTTAGATAATTTCCTAGCAGCTCCTACGTGTAGAAATGTTTACCTTCCCCTTTCCCATCCCTTGGTTGAACTTGATGGACATGTGTCTTTTTTCAAACTATGTAATTATGTAACTTACAATACATTTCAGTTTCTCAAACTGCACACCCTAGTTTACTGTACTTGCTTGTTTTTGTTCATCATTTATTCTTCTATTATATATTTAAACCATTATTTTAACCATTTCATCATAATCATAAAAATAGGTCATCAGTATATGATCTGTGGGAGAGACAGAAGCAGTTGGCTCCGTACATTGCATAGCGGCCATGCTGCAGAACTGCAGCTCTTCTCCTATTCACTTGCTATTCCGTGATTGGAGCCGTCTGCTACCGGAATGGACGTCCGTTGCCTGGAGGCTGTGAGAGCGGATGATCGGTTCGGGGTCCGGGTGTCGAACCCGCACAGATCATATACTGATGACCTATTCAGCGGATTGGTCTTAAGTTGTCCGGTAGTGGACAACCCCTTTAAGTCCTGTAAGCTGCAAGGTGGGACCTCCATAGATCAGACATGATTCTTCAGCACATCCCACAGATGCCCAATCAGATTGTGGAAATTGGAGGCCAAATCAACACCTTAAACTTTTTGTCATTTTCCTCAAACCATTCTTGAACAATTTTTGCAGGGTGGCAAAGTGCATTATCATGCTTGAAGAGGCCACTGACATTAGGGAATACAGTGCCATGAAGAGGTGTACTAGGTCTGCAACAATGTTAAGGGAGGTGGTAGGTGTTAAAGTAACATCCACATGAATGCCGGGACCCAAGGTACAGTAGAGGTCCTAGCAGAACATTACCCAGCTCATCACACCTCCATCGGCTTGCCTTCTTTCCATAGTGCATTCTGGTGCCATCTCTGTCCCAGATAAGCGACAGACATGCACCGCCGTCCCCGGAAGATGTACAGGAAAACATGACCAGACCGCCTTCTTCCATTGCTTCATGGTCCAGTTCTGATGCTCACATGCCAATTGTAGGCACTTTCAGCAGTGAACAGGGTTCCGCACAGGCACTCTAAGTGGTCTGCGGCTTTGCACCCCCAAACAGCAAGCTGCGGTATATAGCCTGTTCTGTGGTATTTCATTCATAGCTAGCATTAACGTTTTTCCCAGCAATTAGAGCTGCAGTAGCTCTTTTGTGGGATCGGACAGGGAGGACTAGCCTTCACTCTCCATGCACATCACTGAGCTTTTGACACCCATGATAGGTCACCAGTTCACCGGTTGTCCTTTCTTGGACCCCTTGTGGTAGGTACTAACCACTTTGAACTGGGTACACCAAAAAAGACCTGCTGTTTTAGAGATGCTCTGACCCCGTCCACTAGCCATCACAATTTGGTCCGTCAAAGTCACTCAAATCCTTACAGTTGCTCGTTTTTACTGATTCCAACACATCAACTTCAATGTATCTCACCCCTTGACAGGTGCCATTGTAATGTAATAATCAATGTTATTCCCTTCACCGGTCAGTGGTTTTATTTTTTATTCTTATGCGGCAGTCATTTTGGAAATGAGTGAGCCTTTTCACTCCAGTACTTTGTAATATAGTAGCATTGTGAGGTCGAAAAAAGACAGAAGTTCATCTAGTTCAGCATATTATCCTCCCAAGTACATCTTTCTAATCTTAGGGGAAAATTCCTTTCAGACTTCAAATATGGCAACCAGAAAAAATCCCTGGATCAATGACCCGTCTTCAGCAATCTAGTATATATAACTATATTAATATTACTACTATCAAAAAAGACATTCAGATTTTTGTGTGAACCTTTAATATATTTTATAAATTTCCCAATAATGTGACTAGTAAGTTTTATCACATGGTATACATTTGGGAATAAGTATTTTCTTTACTACCACCCCTGGTCCACCAGAACTAAAAGAAGTTGACAAAAATGGAATTATTTACTGCTTCACTGAACAGTGCACAAAATGAAACAGTTTTTTCATCTCACGAGATAAAGTATGTACACTTATCCGTCTCATTATGGTATGTGGAAAAATAATATTAATAATAAACAATTCTAGTTATGCAATAAACTAATTATCATTCACTCATATGTGTCAAGGCTAAGACGTTTGACATAAATTCAATATGATTACATAAAAACAAGTGGGCTTTGATTGATAACCTAATAATTAAGCGTTGCAAATCATCAATCACCAGATGTATAATAGCAATTATAGTCTAATGCAGAAATCAATGTTGGGAGTGTAGAAAATAAACTTCCATTCCCCATATAGTCCAGAGAAGAAAAGAAAAACTGAATATAAATGCAATAAGTGCTTAACATTTTATACAGCACGAAGTTACTTTGGGATCTTTGTCTTCAATCTAACTTACTGCATTATTAAAACTGAGAATAAAAAATACATTTGTTGATGTACGAAATAATTCAGTAGGGTTTTATCAATCCAACATATGTCAAAGAGTGTCTTTTGGATATATGTCAGGGGAAGATGTGTCGGCAAATTTTTTTTTTAACTGCATGGTCGACTACACTATTCAATAGAGAGGCATCCTGCAACAAAACACATAGCGTACAGTAAACTTATTTTTATGATGAAAGTCAATGTGCTTTCGTTGGAGGTATATGTTGGGCGCATATGCCAGAATGAATGTTCAACAAACACTGCAAACCAGGTGTAAATAAAGCCAAAGGCCCCAAAGTACTGTCTTTTGTGAATCCCTGTTAGGGCATAGACAGTGGCGGATTAAGTAGACCATAGGCCGTGGGCTGTTACCCAAACTTTGGCCCCCCTTCTTCACCGCCGCCCTGCCGCGTCGTAACTATTGTTAACATAACCTTTTTGTGCAAGCATTAACAAATGGGTGTTACAATTCCCCTCGTCAAATGGCTGTATCCCTACATACTGATAATATCACACTATGCAGGGACACATCCCCCTGACAAGGGGAATGGAAACACCCATTTGTCTATCAGTCTATCAGGATTTCCTACAATAAACATGTCAGGAGTAGTGACAGATTCTCTATAAATCCAGTGACTAAGAGGTGACGACTTCTCAAGTTCCAGTATTTTTTATTCCTCTTGTGTTTTCTATCCGATCCAGACTTCATGAAGACTTCTCCTGGCAATGACCCATTTCTGCAGAAACTGATACTCAGATGTCTTTGGCAACACCATACACTGTGCCCCTGAATAAAATTGTATCAAGCACTGTAAAGTACAGCACCACATACACAGTGCCCCTGTACATAGTGCCACACACAGCCCCTTTAGATAGCATCACAGACACACACACCCTGTAGATGGCGCCACACACAGCCCCTGTAGATAGCATTACACACACACCCCTGTATATAACGCAACACACAGCCCCTATAGATAGCGCCACACACAGCCCTTGTAGATAGCATCACACACCGCTCCCTATAGATAGTACCACACACATCTCCTGTAGACAGCATCACACACAACCCCCTATAGATAGCACCACACAGTCCCCCTTGTATAGAGCACCACACTTACCAAATGTGGATAGCGCCACACATACACCCCCTGTAAATAGCGCCACACACAGCCCCCCTGTAGATAGCGCCACACACAGCCCCCTGTAGATAGCACCACACACAGCCCCCTGTAGATAACGCCAAACACAGCCCCCTGTAAATAGTATCACACACAGCTCCCAGTAGATAGCGCACACACAGACCCCTGTAGATAGCGCCACACAGCCCTCTCCCACTTGTAAATAATGCCACACATCCCCCCTTATATATAGTGCCACACAGACTCCCCTTGTATATAGTGCCACACAGTCCCACCTTGTATATAGTGCCGCACAGCCCCCTTGTATATAGTGCCACACAGCCCCACTCTTGTATATAGTGCCACACAGCCCCCTCCCTTGTATATAGTGCCACACACCTCCCCCATTGTATATAGAGCCACACAGACCCCCTCCCTTGTATATAGTGTCACACAACCCCCCTTATATATAGTGCTATACAGTCCCCCTTCCTTTTATATAGTGCCACACAGCCCCCCTCCCTTGTATATAGTGCCACACAGCCGTCCTTGTATATATTGCTACACAGCCGTCCTTGTATATAGTGCAAAACAGTATTCCCCCCCTGTATATTTCCACATAACCCCCCCCCCCCCCAAAAAAAAAATATTGTACTTACCTTGCCCCATTCACACGACGGACTTAGCGATGCACATCCTCCGGGCGGGACGCTTGCGCAGACCGAAGTGATGCAGCAAAATCATCGTGCCGGCTGCGCAGGGAGTCTTCCCGTTGCCTTATAGGCTGCAGGCCTAATGTGGCATACAGCCTATACTATTCATTTGTACCTCTGTCCTGAGGAGGGGCCCCCTCCGGTGCAGGCAACGGCACCGGGCATGAGGGGGCCCATGCCACCCGGTCCATAAATGTAATGGGCCGGGCGGCGCGGACACTCCCATGCTTCAGGCCTCATAGCAGCATGGGGCCCTGGACATTTGCCCTGTGCCCCCCTAACGCCGGCCCAGTCGGGCGGCCATGGGCCCACTGGGAGCTTTGGGCCCCGGGTGGCCGCCCAAACCGCCCTTATCTTTGCCACTGGGCATAGATTTTTCATACACAGGAAGTAATGCATTGATATAAAGTGTATGCCAAAATATTATAATAGCCAAATAATAAAAATAATTGGAACAATAAAAGAAAAAAATAATTAAAAGTACACTTTGTGGTACAAAAATAGGAAATTAAATACAGTTTAATAAAATAATTAGTAAAAAAACAACAACATGTTATATAACCCACAAAGTACACTCAAAACACGAATTAGGGTGTTTGAAGAATTAAAAAAAGAAAAACATCCAAAACATTGCGGAACAAAAATAATACTTAACAATAAAAATTCTGAAAAAAAATAAATAAATACCCTGGAGCGTAAAAAAAAAAAAAATTATGTAAAAGACATAGGGTGATAGAAAAATATGCTGCGTTCTGATAGCCAAATTAGCCACATCCGTAACATTTTTTATTTATATTGCTTATTTAACACCTGTGTGTCATCGTTTTGTTTGTTTTGTGGTGTCTCTTCAGCAATTCCTTTGCTTTCCTACCAGATTTTGGCTGGGTTTACACTTCTCGGGCAAAATATGTTCTTTTGTCGCAAACTGTGAGAAAACCCTGCTGTGTTGCTGCGATGTTGCACAAATTGTGGCAATACGGCGCTGTTTGGCTGCGGAACGCAGCACAAAAATACAATAATGCTTTTTGACCTCGATGTGAAACCACAGCCCAAGGGTGTAGTCTAATAAGCCAGATTTTGTTGCAGAAATTTTCTGCAACATAATTTAGTTGGAATGGAACTGATTTTCAGTCGCAGAAAATTTCTGAAACAAAAACTGCCACGTGTGATTGCACACTAAAACAACTGCAATGTTGTGTATAATGGTAGTCACTACCTTACATGTCTTCTATATTATATGATCTGATGATGGCATCAACGAGAGCAGATTCTGCAGCTGCCTAAATTACAGTTAGGGCTTATTCAGACGAACGGGATATACGTCGGTGCAACGCGCGTGATTTTTCACGCGCGTCGCACGGACCTACAGTATATTAGTCTATGGGACAGTGCAGACAGTTGCGTGATTTTTACGCAGCTTGAGTCCGCTGCGAAAAAGTCACGACATGTCCGTTCTTTGGGCGTATTTCGCGCATCACGCACCCATTGAAGTCAATGGGTGCGTGAAAAGCACGCATGCCGCACGGAAGCACTTCCGTAGGACCTGCGTTTTTCACGCAACAGCTGTCAAACTATGAATGAAAACAGAAAAGCACCACGTGCTTTTCTGTTTACAAACATCCGAACGGAGTGTCATAACGATGGCGTAATCACGCAGCCGCGCATCATACGGGGCTGCCACACGGAGCTAAGTGCCTTTTGTGCACGCAAAACGCAGCGTTTTTTGCGTGCCCAAAACGCACACGCTCGTGTGAATCCGGCCTAAGGGTATGTGCACACACACTAATTACGTCCGTAATTGACGGACGTATTTCGGCCGCAAGTACCGGACCGAACACAGTGCAGGGAGCCGGGCTCCTAGCATCATGGTTATGTACGACGCTAGGAGTCCCTGCCTCTCCGTGGAACTACTGTCCCGTACTGAAAACATGATTACAGTACGGGACAGTTGTCCTGCAGAGAGGCAGGGACTCCTAGCATCGTACATAAGTATGATGCTAGGAGCCCGGCTCCCTGCACTGTGTTCGGTCTGGGACTTGCGGCCGAAATACGTCCGTCAATTACGGACGTAATTAGTGTGTGTGCACATACCCAGAGAGTAAGGCCACATGGTACGCCATTGATGCGGTTTTATTGCAGTTTTGTTGCGTTTCAAAACCGCATGCGGTCAACTGCATGCATTTTTTGTCTCTGTAATGCTGCAGTTCTGTTGCGTTCTTAAAGGAAATAATTGATGGACATAGTTTCTTTTACCCGTGTTGAAGTTTGTTAGGTGCTTCCTGTATATAGTTCATTACAATGCATTGCAGAACTGTTAGCAAAAACGCAAGCAGTTCAGCAACAAATTTGGCAGCGCGGTCATTAACTGCATGCGGTCGGACATTATGAAGATGCAGTTAACTGCACAAAAAACACATTGTAATATAATAGCAGCAGTCTGTCCATAACAAATATTTCACTTTTGACTTCTATTGAAAAATTATTTGCTGCGGTTTACTAAAACGCAGCATAAAAGCACCATGTGGCCTTACCCTTAGGCTGGGTTCACACGACCATGTTACGTCCGTAATGTACGGAACGTATTTCGGCCGGAAGACCCGGACCGAACACAGTGCAGGGAGCCGGGCTCCTAGCATCATAGTGATGTACGACGCTAGGAGTCCCTTCCGGCCGAAATACGTTCCGTACATTACGGGCGTAACATGGTCGTGTGAACCCAGCCTAAGGCTGAATTCACATACAGAGTTTTTACGTCTTAATGCCGTTTTTAACAGCGTTCTTTTATGTTATTTTTAGTACAGCCAGATGATACATTAAAGTCTTTAGTGAAACATTAAATGCACTACATACAACTACGCTTTGGTTTGAGGCATTTTTGAGGCAATTTTGTGGTTAGTGGCGTTTATGATATGGCGTATTTTTTGCATAGGCTTTTCTATAGGACTTCAAAAATGCCAGATAAAATGCATGTACAAAATGACACTAAAACGCCATTAAAAAAAATGCATGTTACATTTTAATAACGGTAGCGTTTTGCAGTTTAAATTGCAAGAACAATTCTGTTTGTGAAGGCGGCCTTAAATTGAAAGGTCTGTAAAAAAAGAGAATAAAGATTGATCAATATTGTCAGGAAAATGGTGCAAATTGTGCCAAATTTATAATACATTTCATTAAAAATTTGTCGCAAATCAATAGGCATGATGGACATATTTCTCTCCCTTTTATTAGAATTTTTTTTAAAACATGGCAGATCTAAAAGTGTCTAAACACACATGATAAATTTGGATCATGGCACATACTCAAAAATGTGCCACATTTTGCTTGGTACAGTTAACCCAGGATGCCATTTTTGCCAATATGTAACAAAAGTGCCATTGTGTGAAAAGTTCTTTCCCATTAAAAAAGGCACAGTTATTACTGGACATCTGTCAGATTCACTTGTCGCATGGATCTACAGTATGTAAAAGTGCTAGATGTTCACTGACACACAAATGCAGCTAAATACACTACTGTTCAAAAGTTTAGGGTCACTTAGAAATTTCCTTATTTTTTAAAGAAAAGCACAGTTTTTTTCAATGAAGATAACATTAAATTAATCAGAAATACACTCTATACATTGTTAATGTGGTAAATGACTATTCTAGCTGCAAACGTCCGGTTTTTAATCCAATATCTACATAGTTGTATAGAGGCCCATTTCCAGCAACCATCACTCCAGTGTTCTAATGGTACATTGTGTTTGCTAACTGTGTTAGAAGGCTAATGGGTGATTAGAAAACACTTGAAAACCCTTGTGCAATTATGTTAGCACCGCTGTAAACAGTTTTGCTGTTTAGAGGAGCTATGAAACGGACCTTCCTTTGAGCTAGTTGAGAATCTGGAGCATTACATTTGTGGGTTCAATTAAAATCTCCAAATGGCTAGAAAAAGAGAGCTTTCATGTGAAACTCGACAGTCTATTCTTGTTCTTAGAAATGAAGGCTATTCCATGCGAGAAATTGCCAAGAAACTGAAGATTTCCTACAACGGTGTGTACTACTCCCTTCAGAGGACAGCACACACAGGCTCTAACCAGAGTAGAAAGAGAAGTGGGAGGCCTCACAGGTCCTCAACTGGCAGCTTCATTAAATAGTATATATTTCCACCCTGCTTCCCCCCTTGTATATAGTGCCACCCTGCTCCCCCCATGGTATATAGTGCCACCCTGCCCCCCTTGTATATAGTGTCACCCTGCTCCCTCCCTTGTATATATGTCACAATCTACGGTTTGTGGACCCACTAGACCGCTCCGCCGTAGCAAAGAGGCAGCTGACCAACTGACAGTTTATGCAGAGGTGTACCTGAGGGCACTTGAGATAGTCCAGACAGTGGCAGGGCTCCGGCACAGATAGGGCTAGATGTGGCAGGTTGCGCCAGACATGGTGGATGGCACCAGGGATGGTAGAGGACACACAGACGTGGTGTATCCAGCAGGCGGTGCCACACCACTCCGATACAAGGCAGGCTCAGGAAAGACACACAGCATGGGATACAGGAGATAGGATGCAGGGAACAGGAACACTAGGAGCAGGAAAACACTAAGGGACCATTTGAAATACAAACATGGGAAAAGTACAAACAACGCTCAGGCAAGGAGTGTGAGGGCAGAACCCTTTTTATAGTCCAGGGTGCACTGGGGTAGGGTAGGGAACCTTTAAGGCTGGGGACACACTCTAGGAAGGGAAGGCCGCGGCAGCCGGGGACTCCAGGAAGGAGGACATCAGCAGGCGGCCCGGTAGATGCGGTCACGGGTGCTCGCCGAGGGTAAGCGGCAGTAGTCTGCGACCGCAGCCATAACAGTACCTCCCCTTATGCCCCCTCTTCTTGGGTCCGGAGTGTAAGAGGAACATTTAATAAGGGCAGGTGCACTAAGGTTCTCTTCTGGCTCCCAAGACCTCTCCTTAGGACCAAACCCTCTCCAATTTACCAGATGGAAAGTCCTCCCTCCTACTCTCTTGCAGTCCAGAATCTCCGTCACCTCGAATACATCAGATGAACCACTGGGATCAACTGCAGAACCAAGGGCTTTACTATAGCGGTTCAGAACCACGGATTTAAGGAGGGACACATGGAACGAGTTGGGAATCTTGAGAGTAGGAGGCAACCGAAGTTTATAGGATACATACAGGGTTAATCCATTGTAGCTAATTTGTGGGAAGGCATCTTTAGTCTAATGTTTCTCGAGGACAGCCAGATTTTGACTCCAGAAGAGAACTGAGGAGGGACTTTTCTTATTTTATTAGCATGCCTTTTTATGTGGTCCACTGCTTGGAGAATCGCAGCCTTAGTTTGCTGCCAGATGTGAATAAACGAGCCAAAAGAAGAGTTAGCTGCTGGTACTTGCATCAAGGCTGGCACAGGGAGAGGAACTCGAGGATGCTGGCTGTACACGATGTAGAAAGGAGACGAGGAAGTAGACTCACTTGTGTGATTGTTGTATGAGAATTCCGCCCAAGGCAGAAGTTGTACCCAATTGTCGCGTTGGGTGGAAACAAAATGACGAAGGTAATTCTCTAAACTCTGGTTGGTCCTCTCCACCTGACCATTGGACTGAGGGTGATAGGCAGAAGAGAAGTCCAATATAACGTCTAGCAGGTTGCACAGGGCTCTTCAGAACTTGGATGTAGACTGTACACCCCGGTCCGAGACAATATGTAGAGGAAGTCCATGTAACCGGAAGATGTGTGAAATAAACAGGCTTGCCAGGCGAGGAGCAGACGGAAGGCCAGTCAGAGGAATGAAATGTGCCATTTTAGAGAACCGACCCACTACTACCCAGATTGTAATACACCCAGTTGAAGGAGGGAGGTCCGTGATAAAGTCCATAGCGATATGCTGCAAGGGGCATCAGGAACTGGCAGAGGTAGGAGCAGACCAGTAGGTTTGGAGCGGGAAGACATGTTTGAGGCACAGTTCGTACATGTAGAGACATAGTCCGCAACATCTCTCGGCAGTGTGGGCCACCAGTACTGACGGGCTATGAAGTCCAGAGTCTTTCGAACACCTGAGGGCCCCCCCAATTTGGACCTGTATCCCCAGCGGAGAATTCTCTACTTGTTGGCAAGGCGGACAAAAGTTTTTCTAGAAGGAATGTCCCTAATTTACAACAGGCTAGTGACAATAATTCTAGGCGGGTCTATAATATATTGAGGAATTTCCTCAGAGTCATTAGTCTCAAATTATCAGGACAGGGCATCAGCCTTCACATTCTTATCAGCAGGACGGAAGTGAAGCAAGAATTGAAACCTGGCGAAGAACAACGATCACCTGCCTTTGCGAGGATTTAGTCGTTGTGCTGACAGTAAGTATGTAAGGTTGTTGTGGTCCGTATAAATGACAATAGAGTGAACCGCGCCCTCCAGCAAGTGTCTCCATTCCTTCAATGCACACTTGAAGGCCAGCAACTCCCGATCCCCTATGGAATAGTTACGCTCTGCCGGAGAAAACAATTTTGAGAAGAAGCCACAGGCAACCATCTTGCTCTTAGAGTTCTTTTGACATAGTAGTGCTCCAGCACCCACAAAAGATGCGTCCACTTCCAGAAGGAACTGCCGAGGAGCATAGGGGTGGTGAATGACAGATGCTGAAGTGAAAGTGCTCTTGAGCTTAGTAAATGCCGATTCTGCCTCAGGAGGACAAACCTCGACGTTAACACCCTTCTTGGTGAGAGCCGAGATTGGAGCAGTCAGAGATGAGAAGTTCGGGATGATTTGCCGATAGAAGTTTTGAATCCCAGAAATCTTTGTATGGACCGAAGACCCTGTGGACGTGGCCACTCTAAAATGGATCTCACCTTCTCTGGGTCCATCTTGAGGCCATGGGCAGATACAATGTAGTCCAAGAAGGGCAGAGAGTTTTTTTTTGAACACACATTTTTCAATCTTAGTATATAGGCGATTTTCCCTTACCGTGACAGAACTTGGAGAACGTGCCTCCAATGTGTCACCAAATCAGGTGAGTAAATCAGTATGTCGTCCAGGTAGACCACCAAACAGACATACAGCAGATCCCGAAAAATGCGTTACACAGTCGAAAGGGCAACACAAGGTATTCGTAAGGGCCGTCACGGGTGTTAAATGTGGTTATCCATTCGTCTTCTCTGCGGATACGGATCAAATTATAAGCTCCGCGTAGATCCAGCTTTGTGAATACCTTGGCCTCACGAATTCTATCCAAAAGTTCTGAGATGAGCGGCAGGGGATACTTATTTTTAACAGCGATTTGGTTCAGGCCCCGGTACTCGATACAAGGACAAAGAGATCCGTCCTTTTTCACAAAGAAAAATCCGGCTCCGGCTGGGGAGGAAGATTTCCGGCTGAATCCTCTCTCGAGGTTCTCCTTAATGTAGGCGGACATGGCCTAGGGTCTCTGGCAGGGAAAGAGGACAAACGCACCCTCGGGGCGGTGAAGTGTCAGGGAGTAAATCTACAGGGCAGTCGTAGATGCGATGAGGAGGAAGAGTCTCTGTTTCCCTCTTACTGAAGATGTCCTCAAAACTAGCATAATGAGACGGAGAGAGACTGAGGCAGTGGAGGCAAAACAGGACGGACCTGTGGTAGGCAGCGGCTAAGGCATCTGGGCCCCATTGGAGGACCTCTCCAGAATTCCAGTCAAGGACAGGGGCATGTAGACGAAGCTAAGGCAGGCCCAGCAGGACAGGGTTGATGGCTTTAGGCAGGATGAGGAATGTGATCTGTTCTGAGTGAAGGACTCCGATTTGTAACGTCAGTGGTCCCATGATAACCACAATAGGATCTGGCAATGGTAGTCCATTTACAGAAGCAACAGCCAGGGGTCTCCCTAGAAGAACTGTGGGTAGATGTAGATGGTCCACTAAATCCTGCTGGATGAAATTTGCAGCTGCCCCGGAGTCAAGATAGGCAGAGGAGGAGTGTGATGTCTCTCCTGAGATAATGGTCACAGTAATAGATAATTTGGAAGAGGTTTTGACGTTTGGCGTCATCCCACCTAGAGTTGCCTCTCCAACCAACCCTAGGTGCTGGAGTTTCCCGGCTTTTGTGGAGATTGGCGTATGAAATGGCCTTTAAGGCCGCAATACAGACACAGATCTGAAGAGCGTCTGCGCTGTTTCTCCTGCTCGGACAACTTGAGTCTGTCTACCTGCATTGGTTCCTCAGGTAGAGTAACAGGAGGGGGCAGTAGTGGTCTCTGGAACGAGGGTGCCAATCGGTGAAAATGTCTCTCCCGCCGAACCTCCTGATCGTGGTCCTGGATCCTTATCTGGATCCACGTAGCCAACAGGATAAGAGCATTCAAGGTAGGTGGGAGGTCGCGGGCTGCGAGCTCATCCTTGATGTGTGAGGACAGTCCCTGCCAAAAGGTCGCCACCGAAGCTTCATTGTTCCTTGCCAAATCTACTGCCAGGGTACGGAAGGTGATGGCATACTCTCCTACTATGCCCCCCCCCCCCTTGCTTGATGGTTAGCAGAGTGGCTGCTGCTGAGGATGTTGTGCCCGGCTCCTCGAACACGGTACAAAAAGTCTGTAAGAACAGGGCTGAGTCCAAAAATTCTGGCCCATGTCGTTCCAGGATGCGAGGGCTTTGCCAACGAGGAGGGAGATAATGAATGCAACCTTGACCTCATCAGAGGGGAAGAGGTGAGCACGCAGTCTAAAATGGATGGGACATTGATTGATGAACCCTCTACAGGCTCTAGGATGACCGTCATAGTGAGGAGGAAAATGCAGCGTAACTGTGGATCCGGAACAGACAGGAGGAGTAACGGGCAGTGAAACGGCAGCAGTCTCTGGAGGAGGAACAGGGAGTTGATCCAGTCGGGTGATGATGGAGTTTACAGCCACGAAGAGTAGATCCTGGTGTGCACGTAGGACATGAACTGTGGTCTTAGGCTGGCCAGCGAGTTCCATGGCCTGAGCCTACTGTCACGATCTAGGGTATGTAGACCCACTAGACCGCTCTGCCGTAGCGAAGAGGCAGCTGACAAACTCACAGTCTATGCAGAGGTGCGTAGCACAAGGGTACCTGAGATAGTCCAGACAGCGGCAGGGCTCCGGCACAGTAGGGCTAGATGTGGCAAGTTGCGCCAGATGTGGCAGATGGCACCAGGGATGGCAGATGACACACAGACGTGGCGTATCCAGCAGGCGCAACCACATGACTCCGATACAAGGCAGGAAGGAAACACAGCACGGGACACAGGAGATAGGATGCAGGGAACGGGAACACTGGGAGCAGGAAAACACTAAGGGAACATTTGCAATACAAACATGGGAAAAGTACAAACAACGCTCAGACAAGGAGTGGAAGGGCAGAGCCCTTTTTATAGTCCAGGGTGCACTGGGGTAGGGTAGATAACTTTTAGGAGGTGCGTGCATTGGCTCTTTAAGGCTGGGGATGAGCGCGCCATGGCACACTCCGGGAAGGCAAGGCCGCGCCAGACGGGGTCTCCGGGGAGGAGGACGTCGGTAGGTGGCCCGGAAGTTGCGGTCAAGGCTGCTCGCTGAGGCTCCGAAACCGCAGCCATAACAATAAAGTGCCACCCTACTCCCCCCTTGTATATAGTCCCACCCTGCATCCGCCCCTTGTATATAGTGCCACCCTGTTCTGCCCTTGTATATGGTGCCACCCTGATCCCCTCCCTTGTATATAGTGCCACCCTGCTCCCCCTTGTATATAGTGCCACCCTGCTCCCCACCTTCTTTATAGAGCCACCCAGCTCCCCCTTGTAAATAGTGCCACCCTGCTCCCCCTCTTGTATATAGTGCCACCCTGCTCCCCCTCTTGTATATAGTGCCACCCTGCTCCCCCCTTTTATATAGTGCCACTCTGCTCCCCCTTGTATATAGTAACACCCTGTTTCCCCCTTGTAGATAGTGCCACCCTGCTCCCCCTTCTATATAGAGCCACCCTGCTCCCTCCCTGTATATAGTGCCACCCTTCCCCCCATGTATATAGTGTTACATAGCCCCCCCCCCCACAAAATAAAAAATTGTACTTACCTTGCCCCGTTCCCACGATGGACGGAGTGCTGCACATCCTCCAGGCGAGACGCATGCCCAGACCAGCATGATGCAGTCATGTCATCGCACCGGCCAGTGCAGGGTGTCTTCCTAGTGCCTTATAGGATGCATTTGTATCTGCATCCTCAGGATGCAGATACAATTGAATATGGCTGTTGCTAGAACCGGGGGTACCCATACCAGCTGCTAGCGGCGCCACCGGGCATGGGGAGCGTGTCGACGGGCGGCACAGCCCCCCTCATGCTGTAGGCCCCATACTACAGCAGTAGCTACACCACTGCTACACCCCTATAAGGAATTTATCATGAGGTGCAGTGAGCATTTTGTGCAGAAATTAGTACACAATAGATGTTGCAGATCGAAAATTACCATTTTTCCACAGATATGCCATTTCAGTGCCCAATATGTTGTGCTCAGATTGTTAACGGGTTCTCCAGGTTACCCTAATACCCCTGATGTGGTCACAAACTACTGTTTGGGCACACTGCCAGGCCCAGAAGGAGCGCCATTTGGCTTTTGGAGAACAGATTTTGATTGGTAGTAGATTTGTTTAGTGTTTTACTGGTGCTTCAGTTTATAATATGGGGGAATATGTTTGCTGGGCGGAGTACATCAGGGTATATTTAAGCTGGGCGGAGTGCATCAGGGTATATGTAAGATATGCAGAGTACATCAGGGTATATGTAAGTTGGGCAGACTACATCAGGGCATATGTAAACTGGGCGGAGTGCATCAGCGTATATGTAACCTGTGCGGAGTACATCAGGGTATATGTAAGCTGGACGGAGTGCATCAGGGTATATGTAAGCTGGGCGGAGTACATTGGGGTATATGCGGGGGCGTAACTAGGAAAGACTGGGCCCCATAGAAAACTCTTGACTGGGACCCCCCAGGTGCCACAATCAGCCCCCCTTATAGATAGTGACCCCTGTAGAATGTGCCATACAGCCCCCCGGTAGACAATGTGATACAGCCCCGCCTATAGACAGTGTCACACCCCACTTGTAAATAGTTCCCCCACCTCCCCCTTGTAAAGACAGTGCCATACAGTCCCCCTGTAGATATCGCCATAAAACTCTCCCTGTATATAGAGCTACACAGCTCCTATTGTATATAGGGCCACACAGCCCCCTCCCTTGTATATAGTGCCACACAGCCCCCCTTAGTAGATAGTGCCACACACAGACCCCTGTAGATTGCGCCACACAGCCCCCTGTAGATAGAGCCACATTCCTCCCCCTTGTAAATAGTGCCATATAGCACCCCTAGTAGATAGTAGAACCCCCCGTTAGTAGTGGCGCACAGCCCCTTGTATATAGTGCCACCCAGTTCCCCCATGTGTATAGTGCCACACAGCTCGCCCTTGTGTATAGTGCCACACAGTTCCCCCTTGTGTATAGTGCCACACAACTCCCCCTTCTGTATAGTGCCACACAGCCCCCCTTGTGTATAGTGTATAGAAAGTTGTATCAGCCACGGGGATGTCAATCAAACATGGAAAGGTGGGTTTGGAGGCAGGACTATGAGACTCTTCAGAATAGCGGCAACGCCCCATGGCCCTTTAATGAGTAATTAGCATATAGTGTGTGCCGTTTTAAAAGTGTATTTTAAAGATTCTGCATCTGAAAAAAGCATACATTTGGTAATATTGTCAGGTCATGTATTACCACATGGTGGAAACTACCAGACAGGTTCTCATTAAATATACAATTAATTGAGAACAATTCCATCTGCCTTGCAATTTTGTTATTACAAATATATCCTATATAATTACAGCTCCAGAATCAAGCTCATACATATATACAGTACCACAACCAAGCTCAGTAGATAAATACAGCACTAGAACAAAGCTCTGACATATATACAGCACCAAAACCAACCACAGTACATACATACAGCACCAGAACCAAGCTCAGTACATAAATACAGCAATAGAACCAAGCTCAGTACATATATACAGCACCATAACAAACCTCAGTACATAAATGCAGCACTAGAACCAACCTCAGTACATATATACAATACCAGAAGAAAGATCAGTACATAAATACAGCCCCAGAACCAAGCTTAGTACATAAATACAGCACCAGAACTAAGCTCAGTACATATATACATCCCCAGAACCAAGCTCAGTACATATATACAGCACCAGAACAAAGCTCAGTACTTAAAAACAGCATCAGAACCAAGATCAGTACATATATACAACCCCAGAACCAAGCTCAGTACAAATATACAACACCACAACAAATACAGCTCAATTTAGTGCAACCCCTGCCGTACAGCTTTGTACGGCGTAAAACTACAGCTCCCAGCATGGCCTGAACAATTGTAAGGATATGCTGGGAGATGCTGTTTCACAAAAAAAATCAGACCACCCATCATATCGCTGCAGATCATACAGTAACTACAGTACTGATTAGAGGCAGAATAAACATTTACATTAAGTGACTCACCGGTGATGTCTCAGATTCTAGTTCTGTTTTTCTCCCCCTGGTCCAGACCTCTATGATGGATTTCTCACGGCCACGACCCATTTCTGCAGTTTTCCACACAGATGTCTTCAGCTTCTCACTTTTAAAACATTTCTGCACCTATAAACTAAGTTAAAATTCCTCTATAAAACCTCTAAATATAATAAAGCGCCATACACTGCACCTCTAACTATAATAGCGCCATACACTGTGTCCCTGATTATAATATTACCATACACTGTGTCCCACACACACACACACACACACACCGTGCCCCCTGTAGATAGTGCCCCCATAGATCCTCTGTAGATAGTGCCCTACATAGAAGCCCCTGTAGATAGTGACCCACATACAGCCCTCTGTAGATAGTGCCCACATATGGACTCCAGAGCTGTAAGATAATAGTGCTAACCACTGAGCCACCGTGCTGCTCTACATATAGCTTCCCCTATAGATAGTGGTCCACGTATAGTCCACCTCTGTAAATAGTACCTCACATATAGCTCCCCTGTATATAGTGTCCCACATATAGCATAAACCTGTAGACAGTGCCCTACATATAGCCCCCTGTAGCTAGTGCCCCACAGGTAACCCACCCCTGTATATAGTGTCCCACATATAGCCTACCCCTATAGATAGTGCACTATAAATAGCTCCCCAATAGATAGTACTCTACATATAGCCCACCCCTGTATATAGTGTGCCACATATAGCTCCCCCTGTATATAGTGCCCCACATCCCCACATATAGACCCCCTCTGTAGATAGTGCCCCACATATAGACCCCCCTGTATATAGTGGCCCACATCCCCACATATAGACCCCCCTGTATATAGTGGCCCACATCCCCACATATAGACCCTTCTGTATATAGTGGCCTACATCCCCCTGTAAATAGAGCCCTCCCTGTAGATAACGCCACTCAGTTTTAGTAGAAAAAAAATAAAAAGTTACATACTCACCCTGATCCCATTCCCACGCTGTCCAGTGGCAATGCAGATCTGCTCTCTTCTGAGCAGGTCTGCTGGAGCTGAACGACGCAAGCAGCGCGCCGTTCAAAGGCGCAGGTTGGCAGGGCAGAATGACTTGCCCCGTCAATCAGTGCCTTTCAAGCATGGAAGCGGCGTGATGACGTCATCGCACCGCTAGCGTAGTTGAAAGGCGCCGATTGGTGGGGCAAGTCATTTTTCCCCGCCAATCACCTTCATTGTAATGCGCTGAATGGTCGGGCACAGAAAATGCTCGGCTATCCAGCTCTGATGCATGTATTTGTACCTGCATTCTATAGATGCAGGTACAATTACTGCAGGAAGGGATGACTGTCGCTAGCACCGGGGTCCCCTTCAGTGCTAGCGATGCCCACGGGCATGAGAGGGCCTGTGTCGCCCAGCCCAAACATGCTAGAGGCTAGGTGGTGCGGGCCCCATAATAGCATCGCTACCGCTGTAGCAGCCATGACGGCTGCTAGCGGCTCCACCAGGCATATGGGGGGGTGTATCGGCTGGCGGCACAGGCCCCCCTCAAGTCCTGGGCCCCGTTGCAGCCACTATAGTTACGCCAATGGGTATATGTAACCTGTGCAGAGTACATCAAGGTACAGTGGAGGAAATAAGTATTTGATCCCTTGCTGATTTTGTAAGTTCACCCACTGTCAAAGTCATGAACAGTCTAGAATTTTTAGGCTAGGTTAATTTTACCAGTGAGAGATAGATTATATAAAAAAAAAAAAAAAATCACATTGTCAAAATTATATATATTTATTTGCATTGTGCACAGAGAAATAAGTATTTGATCCCCTACCAACCATTAAGAGTTCAGCCTCCTCCAGACCAGTTACACGCTCCAAATCAACTTGGTGCCTGCATTAAAGACAGCTGTCTTACATGGTCACCTGTATAAAAGACTCCTGTCCACAGACTCAATTAATCAGTCTGACTCTAACCTCTACAACATGGGCAAGACCAAAGAGCTTTCTAAGGATGTCAGGGACAAGATCATAGACCTGCACAAGGCTGGAATGGGCTACAAAACCATAAGTAAGATGCTGGGTGAGAAGGAGACAACTGTTGGTGCAATAGTAAGAAAATGGAAGACATACAAAATGACTGTCAATCGACATCGATCTGGGGCTCCATGCAAAATCTCACCTCGTGAGGTATCCTTGATCCTGAGGAAGGTGAGAGCTCAGCCGAAAACTACACGGGGGGAACTTGTTAATGATCTCAAGGCAGCTGGGACCACAGTTACCAAGAAAACCATTGGTAACACATTACGCCATAATGGATTAAAATCCTGCAGTGCCCGCAAGGTCCCCCTGCTCAAGAAGGCACATGTACAGGCCCGTCTGAAGTTTGCAAATGAACATCTGGATGATTCTGAGAGTGATTGGGAGAAGGTGCTGTGGTCAGATGAGACTAAAATTGAGCTCTTTGGCATTAACTCAACTCGCCGTTTTTGGAGGAAGAGAAATGCTGCCTATCACCCAAACAACACCGTCCCCACTGTCAAGCATGGAGGTGGAAACATTATGTTTTGGGGGTGTTTCTCTGCTAAGGGCACAGGACTACTTCACCGCATCAATGGGAGAATGGAGGGAGCCATGTACCGTCAAATCCTGAGTGACAACATCCTTCCCTCCACCAGGACATTAAAAATGGCTCGTGGCTGGGTCTTCCAGCACGACAATTACCCGAAACATACAGCCAAGGCAACAAAGGAGTGGCTCAAAAAGAAGCACATTAAGGTCATGGAGTGGCCTAGCCAGTCTCCAGACCTTAATCCCATCGAAAACTTATGGAGGGAGCTGAAGATCCGAGTTGCCAAGCGACAGCCTCGAAATCTTAATGATTTACAGATGATCTGCAAAGAGGAGTGGGTCAAAATTCCATCTAACATGTGTGCAAACCTCATCATCAACTACTAACAATGTCTGACTGCTGTGCTTGCCAACAAGGGTTTTGCCACCAAGTATTAAGTCTTATTTGCCAAAGGGATCAAATACTTATTTCTCTGTGCACAATAAATATATATAATTTTGACAATGTGATTTTTTTTAATTTTTTTTATATAATCTATCTCTCACTGGTAAAATTAACCTAGCCTAAAAATTCTAGACTGTTCATGTCTTTGACAGTGGGCAAACTTACAAAATCAGCAAGGGATCAAATACTTATTTCCTCCACTGTATATGTAACATGGGCAGAGTACATCAGGGTATATGTAAGATGGACGGAGTACATCAGGGTATATATAAGCTGGTCAGGTCATAATAGGATGATGTAATAATGGGGTAAATTAATAATAAAATTAATTATCCATGGATAGTGGCGTACGCTTTGAACCAATCCTTTAGGCCAGTTTTTTGGGGGCAGGAGTTGCACTTCTAAAGGGTGTCCGTGGTATTGTACAAAGTATTCACACTATAGCATTGCCTAATCTTTGACTTCTCCACTAGCCCCATATGTAGCACAAGACCCCAAAATGTCATAGTTTCCGCTGCATTTACAGGGTCTAGCAGTGGGGGCTAGCAAATGATGACGTGGGGCTAGGTGAAGAACTGCTGCACATATAAATTAATCTGGACCGTTCTTTTGCATTATTGCATTCCGAGAGTCATAACTTTTTATTTTTCCATTGACGAGCTGTGTGAGTGCTTGATTTTTATGGGACGAGCTGTAGTTTTTATTAGTATCATTTTGGGGTACATGCGATTTTTTGCTAACTTTTTATTACATTTTCTGGGAGGTGACGTGACCAAAAAACAGAAATTCTCTCACTGTTTTTTATAAATTTATAACGGCGTTCTCTGTGCAGTATAAACAACATGTTTACTTTATTCTGCGGGTCGATAAGATTACGGCAAAACCAAATTTATATAGTTTTTAAATGTTTTACTACTTTTACACAATAAAAACACGTTTTTCTAAATGAAATAATGTTTTAGAGTCACCATATCCTATGAGCCATAACTTTTTTATTTTTTTGTCCACAGAGCGAAGTGAGGGCTTGTTGTCTGTGTGACAAACTGTTGTTTCTATTGGTACCATTTTGGGGTACTTGCGACTTTTTGATCACTTTTGTTTTTTACTTTATTTTTTTAGGGTGTTCACCGTGCGGGATAATTAATATGATATTTTTATAGTTCAGGCCAATACGAACGCTGCAATACCTATTATGTATATATATATTTATTTTTTTTTTCTAATTTAAAGGACTTGAGGGAAACGGCGATTATTGTTTTTATTACATAAAACTTATTTTTCTAAAACTTTGTTTTTATCTTTTTTTTGTTTACACTTACTAGGAGACTTGAAGATCTGATCTTCTGATCCTCTGTACAATACACTGCACTACATATGTAGTGCAGTGTATTGTAACTGTCATTTTTCAACAGTCAGTTTATTAGGTCCTGCCTTTGGCAGGACCTAATAGGCTTCCGTACCTTGCCGACCAGGAAGCCATTGCTAGGCTTCCTGGTTTCCATTGCAACCATCAGCACCCCGCGATTTTTCACGGGGGGCCAATGGGGTACAGAGGGAGCTATTGATAGCGGCATTTAAGGGGTTAAACGGTGGTGATCGGAGAGAACTTTGATCACCACCATTGCAGTGGAATGTAGGCTGCATATTACAGCCGACAACTGCTGAAGATGAAGCGAGTACAGCTCCTGTGCCCACTTTATCCTCAGGGCATTACTATACGAGAATTTGCGAGAACGCTAAAAAGGACGTATAGTAACGCCCATTTGAGGGAAGGGGTTAATAGTAATTAACGCCATCATGTTGCCCACAATTATAATGGGTAACATTGGGTTAATGTGTGAGGTACATGATGGGGTTAATTACTGTTAACATAAGGCACATGGAGGTTCAAAATGGATTACACCATGTGCATCACATTAATAAGGGACCCCATCATTTCCCTAAAATATTGGCAATATTTTGGTTAACCTCTTTGGAATATTGCCAATTTTGGCCTTGACGGCAGAACAATTTTTTATTTTTTCCACTTTGCATCCCGCGCTTATAACTTTTTTATTTTTTGCTCGACATAGCTGTATGAGACTTTTGTTTTATGGTTCATTTACATTATCGTTTCATTTATATACATTTTTATTTTGACAAAAATGCAGAAAAAAAGCAGTTTTTATTTTCTTTTTTTTACAGCATACACCGATCATTATAAATTACGCTATAAATTTGTTGTGCAGTTTTCTTAAGGTCACGACGATATTAAATCTGTATACTATTTTATGTGTTGGGACTTATTTTAATAATGTTTATTGTAATATTGTGCATTTGTGTATTTTTACAGATTTTTTTATTTAACATAATTACTTTTACTTTTTTACTTACATTTTTTAATTTTAATGTACTGGCATATATCTATATGCCAGTACATTAGCCTATGTACTGATAGTACACAGGCAGTTGTTAGGGCAAACCTATATATGCCCTAACAACAGGAAATATGGTTAGTTAACCCTGGGGTCCTTCAATGGACCCTGGGCTGTCTGTCCATACATGGCATGTCCCTCGATTGCATCACAGGGTCCCCCTGCTCATTTTCCCTTTGAATGATGTGGTCAGCTTTGATCGCAGCATTCAAGGGGATTACGGCAGAGCTCAGAGTTTTGTCTGATCTCTGCCGTTAAAGTGGGGCTGTGTACTACAGCCATTGCCAAGCTCCTGATTTTGTTGTGCCCGCACCTTTAGAATGATGTGATGTGGCCGGCACTAAAGAGAAAGAACATGGCAGGCGCTATGCAGTTGGGGCGCCATGTTCTCTGTCTTCAGGGCCGGCGCCGCCACTCATTAGCGCGCCACCGGCCGCATCACATCATGCCAGTAACTACATTCATGTGTTACAATACTAAGCTGTGCGGCTGAACAGCTTAGTAACAAAATACATGAATCCACGGTATTGAACCATTTGAGGGTACACGGCATCAAAATAGTATCGATAAGTCGATGCATCATGCAACCCTACTATATATTGGCAATGGTGAAAAAAAGCTGGTGATGTTGCATTAACAATTGATGATCATATTGGTGATGATATTGATGATGATGATGATGATGATGATGATGATGATGATGACAATGATGATAAAGATCATCTGCAATAATGCTTTTGTTTTAAAATTTATCTCATAATTACATTTTCAAGCCTCTTAAACTGCATTAAATGAGTATTTGTATTTTGAAAAGTCAAATACTAAAAGCATTATATATTGGCATGTGAAAATTAAATGCTAAATTAAAGCTTAAGTGTCCAATTGATTGTAAAGTCAGATAATTTAATAATGGAGCAGACGAGACTAAGACTGCAAAGCCCTGAATTGAGCTCTTTTCAGATCTGTCAAGAAAGTTTATAAATAATAAACGTTCAGCCTGCTTTATTAGGAAAAGTGCCAAGGTCTGAGAATGTGCGGCAGAGTGAAACCAAAGTTACATCTAAAAAATAAAAGAAAGAAAGATGCAATCAATCCACCCTCTCCATGGAAATGAAAGAACAACCCCTGGCCAACAATCCAGCACTCAGTGTTCATTAGTTCAACACAGTTAAAATATCATTTGGCTATGAAGACAAGTTTTCATAAGCTTTATGTTCAAAACAGCATGTTAGAGGGAAATGACTGGCACAAACATGACACATGGTCTGGTTCAGGTAAATGACTGCACTGTAATTGATAGAAAGTACGTCAAGAACGTATCAAATGGAAACGCTGGGCCTTGGGGGCCTGACCATACAAAGCTCTGAATGCGCCATTAAATTAGAAGCCAGATTAAACAATTCTACACTGCTGTTGAGGTGCTGAATGTAATGATCACAGTAAAATTGATAGCAATGGCAGCTACCTGATGTCATTCTGATGCAGAGCTGTCAAAACAGAAAAGAATAAATTGCTTCTTTAACTTCAGTAGCAGACAGTTTGATTGCGGCACCACGAGCGATCCGTAATGACTTCCCAACAACTGTAAACCATGTCACATAAAAGCATACTTTGTTTTTGAGGTTAGGGATGATTTATGCTATAGAAAGTATTTGCTCAAAATTATGAAGGTTGCTACAATTTTAATTTAGGATTATTCATGGACTATAACTCCTGGGTACTAGAAAATACCAAAAAGGATATATAAGATCACACCTGTTAAATATCCTATTTGTATCCAGAGACTTAAAATGAACATCGGAAAAGTATATTGTTCTAAGTTTGTTTCATGCTGTCATTCATTAAAAGTTATTGCTTGGCATAAGCAACATGAACTCTTGTATATTCCAATCGAAAAACTTGTAAATTATAGAAGGGATAGACCTTCAGGAATAATATAGCATTTATTAGGATTTCCTTTTCCTCTACTGTTCATGAATTTCTGTTTTAAAGAGAAGGTACACCTTCACAATACATTTTTAAATTGCTTCACTCCATCTAATGAAAAGTGAAGCAACTTTTCAAATAGTTCTAATTATAAAAAACTACTATCATTTTGTGTCTATAGCTCCTATGCTAACCTATATATCTCTTTGGTAATAGGCTACATACAAATCCTTTTTATCTGATTTTGCAGTTATACTGCTTTCCTTCTATTCCCTATGTCTTGCTTACCTACCAAATGTATGTTACTAAGAAGTAGGGCATAGATGGAAGGGTGTGTCACTACAGAATTAGACTACGCATAGAGCTTGTTTGTAGTCTGTTACCATGAAGACAAAAACTACTGCATAGGAGCTGTAGACAGATTTTTTAATAAAGACTTTGTAATGCTGCTTTACTTTAGATACATTGGAGAAATATAAAATAAGTATTTGAAGGTGATCTACCCAGTGGCGGATTATCATATGGGTGGTTCGGGCGGCAGCCCGAACCACACATCATTTAAAAAAAACACATTGCAGCGTGCTAGCTCCGCTAATGGAGAGGAGGGGCGGGCTGAGAAGAAATAGGGCCGCACCGTCCGCCCTGCTGCCTCTCTGAGGGGGTGGCGGCGCAACTGAAACCACCCACCGCCACCCACTACTGCACTAATTGTTCCTGCATCTATAGCAGGTACAATTACATGCATAAGCGCTGAATGGCCAGGTACGTTCCTTGCCCGACCATTCAGCATCTTACAATGACGCTGATTGGCAGGGCAGAATGAGTTGTCCCGCCAATCAGCGCCTTTCAACTTGTTGAAAGGCGCTGGTTGGCGAGGGAAGTCATTCTGCCCTGCCAATCAACCATGGTAGCGGCACGATGATGTCATCGCACCGCTTCCATTGTTGAAGGGCGCTGATTGACGGGACATGTCATTCTGCCATGCCAATCAGCGCCTTTCAACAACGCAAGCGGCGCGATGGTGTCACTCAGCCCCAGCAGACCTGCTCAGAAGAGAGCAGGCCTGCATTGACACAGGACGGCGCGGGAACGGGATCACGGTAAGTATGTAAATTTTGTTGTTTTCAACTAAAAAGTGTGAGTGCCATTATCTACAGGAGGTGGGCTATATGTGGGGCACAATCTAAAGGGCAGGCTTTATGTGGGACACAATCTACAGTGAGACTATATGTAGGGCACTATATGTAGCGTGCCATCTACAGGGGTCTATATGTGGGGCACAATCTACAGGGGAGGCTTTATGTGGGACACAATCTACAGGGGGACTATATGTAGGGCACTATATACCAGGGGGAGCTATATATTGAGCGCAATCTACAGGGAGCTATATGTGGGGCACAATCTACAGGGGGACTATATGTAGGGCACTATATACAGGGGGAGCTATATGTAGAGCGCTATCTTCAGGGGGCTATATGTGGAGCGCTATCAACAGGGGGCTAATTGTGGGGCACAATCTACAGGGGAGGCTTTATGTGGGACACAATCTACAGGGGGAATATTTGTAGGGCACTATATACAGGGTGCGCTATATGTAGAGCGCAATCTTCAGGGGGCTATATGTGGGGCACTATGTAGAGGGGACTCTATGGGGGGCACTATCTATGGGAGCACTATCTACAGGGGGCTCTATGGGAGCACTATCTACAGGGAGCACTATGTGTGTGTGTGGGGCACAGTGTATGGTGCTATTATAATCAGAGACACAGTGTATGGCGTTATTATAATTAGAGGTGCAGTGTATGGTACTATTATATATAGGGACGTATTGTGCGGCACCATGATAACTTTATCTTTGTTTATAGATGCAGAAATGTTTAAAAACTGAGAAGCCCAAGACATCTGAGCATAAAACTGCAGAAATGGGTCGTGGCCGGGAGAAGTCATAGAGGTCTGAACCAGATGGAGAAGAAAAGAGAAAAAGAAGAGCTGGAATCTAAAATGAAGTCACCGGTAAGTCACTTAATGTAAATGTTTATTCTGCCTCTAATAAGTATTGTAGTCACTGCAAACAAAACTGTGGGAGGAATCCTCCAGCTCACCTTGACTGCAGGTTTTCTGCGATATGCGCCTGGATCTCCGTGACAGCTCATGGTGTTGAATGCAGGAAAACAAAAAGAATGGAGGATCCAGCGCAGTAGATTAAAATAGAACAAAGTTCCAATTTTATTAAAAGTATTTAAAACAAGATTAATCCCGAGTGCAAATACTGAGAGATTGATAGAAAGGTGCCTACGCGTTTCAGACGCACACCACGTCCTTCCTCATGGCCTCAAGCGTAATCTCGCTATAACCTGTCATTTACAGCGTAATCTCGCGGGATTACGCTTGCTCTGTTGTAACTACCACAGAAACAGTAACGAAGTGCAGGGATTGTGAATAGACATCCCATGGAATGTCTATTCACTTTCTAAACACTTCATTATCATTAATGTGTTAGTATAAAACAGCACATACTGATCTAAAATGATCCCTATGCACTGCCTAAATGAATGGAGATAAGTGTATGACGCTGATTGGTCAGCGTCATACACTCCTCTGTACAACGCCCAATTTGTCAATAGTAAAACACGCCCAGTTGTCCATTGAGAAACTCATTAGCATAAATCTAAAATCGCTAATAAAGTGGTTAAAATAGATCGGTTTTTTTCAATAAAAAGCACTGCTGTCACCTACATTATAGCGCCGATCTCCTTATGTAGGAGATAGGGCACTTATAATGTGGTGACAGAGCCTATTTAAGTAAAACACCCATTGAGTCCAATGGGAGTTTTTTTTAAACTTTGTTTGCTTAACCCCTTGCGTACCTTCGCCGTAATAGTACGTCGCTGGCCGCTTATTCCAGCGTACCTTCGACGTACTATTACGGCGCAGGAATAAACTGTCACTATGTGAAATCACATAGTGACAGAACAGCGGCGGCAGCTGTCATTGACAGCTAACCGTCTCTGCTACCGGCCTGGGGACCAATTAGCAGTCCCCAATGTCGGCGATTGCTGTGATTGGTCAGTCTCTGAAGACTGACCAATCACAGCCGTCTGTGACGTCGTCTGCAGGAGAAAGCTCCTGTCACTTTCTCTGATCTCCTCACTTCTGTGAGATACGTGAGGAGATCAGAGAAAGCGCTGTAAAAAAACAAAACACTATTTTTATTAACCCCTTCCCGAAAATGGGCGTATAGTAACGCCCTGAGGATGAAGCGGGCACAGGAACTGTGCTCGCTCCATCTTCATCGGATGTCGGCTGTAATATACAGCCGACATCCCACTGCAACTACAGCGATCACTGTCCTCTCCGATCGCTGTAGTTTAACCCCTTAAATGCCGCTGTCAATAGCGACAGCGGCATTTAAGTGATTGATACAGAGGGAGGGGGCTCCCTCTGCACCCCATTGCCCCCCCGCAAAAAATTGCGGGGTTCTGATGGTTGCAATGGCAACCAGGTAGCCTAGCAACGGCTTCCTGGTTGCCAGGTACGGGAGCCTATTAGGTCCTGCCCAAGGCAGGACGTAATAGGCACAACTGTCAGTTGTAAAGTGACAGTTACAATACACTGCACTACATCAGTACATACAGAAGTAGTGCAGTGCATTGTACAGGGGATCAGAAGATCAGATCTTCCAGTCCCCTAGTATGTGTAAAATAAAAAGCGAAAAAAAAGTTAAAAAAAAGTTTTAGATAAATAAATAAATAAATACAAGTTTTACGTAATAAAAACAATAATCGCCTTGTTTCCCTGATCAAGCCCTTTATAATTAGAAAAAAAATGACAAAAAAGACAAAAACTAGACATAATAGGTATTGCCGCGTTCGTATTGGCCTGACCTAAAAAAATATCATATTATTTATCCCGCACGGTGAACACCGTAAAAAAAATACCATAAAAAACAATGGCAGAATTTCCTTTTTTGGTCACGTTGTTTCCAAAAAAATGGAATAAAAAGTGATCAAAAAGTCGCGCGTAGCCAAACATGGTACCAATAAAAACTACAGTGTGTCACACAAAAAACAAGCCCTCACAAAGCTCCGTCGACAAAAAAATAAAAAAGTTATGGCTCTCAGGAGATGGTGACACTAAAACATTTTATTTAGAAAAAAGTGTTTTTTTTTTTGTAAAAGTAGTAAAACATATAAAAACTATATAAATTTGGTATTGCCATAATCGTATCCAACCGCAGAATAAAGTAAACATGTTGTTTATACTGCACAGAGAACGCCGGTAAAAAATTATAAAAAAAATAGTGAAAGAATTTCAGTTTTTTGGTCTCCTCACCTCAGAAAAAATGGAATAAAAACTGATCAAATTATCGCATGTACCCCAAAATGATACTAATAAAAACGACAGCTCGTTCCATGAAAATCAAGCACTCACACAGCTCGTCCACGGAAAAATAAAAAGTTCTGACTCTTGGAACGCAATAATGCAAAACGACGGCCCAGACTAATTTATGTGTGCAGCAGTTCTTCACCTAAAACCCCACGTCATCATTTGCAGCCCCCACTGGTAGACCCTGTAAATGCAGCGAAAACTATGACATTTTGGGGTCTGTGCTACATATGGGGCTAGTGAAGAAGTCAAAGATTAGGCAATACTGGAGTGCGGATATTTTGTACAACACCACAGACACCCTTTAGAAGTGCGACTCCTGCACCCAATAATCCGGCCTGTGCATGAAGGATTGGTTCAAAGCGTAAGTCACTATCCAGGGATAATTTATTTTATTATTCATTCTCCCCATTATTACATCATCCTATTATGACCTATTGCACTCCGCCCAGCTTACATATACCCTGATACACTCCGCCCAGCAAACATATACCCTGATGAACTCCGCCCAGCTTACATATACCCTGATGTACTCCGCCCAGCTTACATATACCCTGATGTACTCCGTCCAGCTTACATATGCCCTGATGTACTCCGCCCAGCTTACATATGCCCTGATGTACTCCGCCCAGCTTACATATACCATGATGTACTCTGCACAGCTTACATATACCCTGATGTACTCCGCGCATCTTACATGTACCCTGATGTACTCCGCCCAGCTTACATATACCCTGATGTACTCCGCACAGCTTACATATACCCTGATACACTCCGCCCAGCTTACATATACCCTGATGTACTCTGCCCAATTTACATATACCCTGATGTACTCCGCACAGATTACATATGCCCCCACATTATAAACTGAAACACCAGTAAAACACTAAACAAAACTACTACCAAGCAAAATCTGCGCTCCAAAAGCCAAATGGCGCTCCTTCTGGGCCTGGCAGTGTGCCCAAACAGCGGTTTATGACCACATATGGGGTATTACCGTACTCTGGAGAACCGCTTAACAATTTATGGGGCGTATGTCTCCAGTGGTACAAGCTGGGCCCAACGCATTGGGCACTGAAATAGCATATATGTGGAAAATGTCAATTTTCAATCTGGAACATCCACTGTGCACTAATTTCTGCAAAACCTTTGGGGGTCAAAATACTCCCTACACTTCTAGATGAATTCCTTGAGGGGTGTAGTTTCCTAAATGGGGTCACTTCTCGGGAGTTTTCACTGTACTGGTACCTCAGCGCAATATAACATGGCGTCAAAAACAAATTTTGTAAAATCTCCACTCCAAAAACGAAATTGCACTTTTTCCGTTTAGACCCTTGCCGTATGTCCAAATAGCCGTTTACAACCACATATGGGGTATTTCCGTAATCAGGAGAAATTGTGTAACACATTTTGGTGTGTCTTTTCTCCTGTATTCCTTGTGGAAATGAAAAATTCTGAGCTAAAGCTACAGGTTATTTTCATTTTCACGGACCAATTCTAATAAAATCTATAAAACACCTGAGGGCTCAAAATGCTCACTACACCTCTAATTTAATTCTTTCAGGGGTATAGTCTCCAAATTGGGATCACATCTGGGGAATTTCTACTGTACTGGTACTTCAGGGACTCTGCAAATGCGACATGGCCCCCAGAAACCAATTCAGCAAAATCTGAGCTGCAAAATCCAAATGGTGCTCCGTCCCTTCTGAGCCCTGCCATGGGTCCAAACAGCAGTTTATTACCACATAATGGGGTATTTCCGTAATCAGGAGAAATTGCTTTACAAATGTTGAAGTGCTTTTTCTCCTTTATTCCTTATAAAAATTAGAAAATTCTGTGTTTTTTCCAAAAAAAAGTCTCTTTTCATCTTCATAGACCAGACTAATTCCAATAAATTCAGCAAAAAACCTGTGGGGTCAAAATGATAACTATACCACTAGAAAAATTCCTTGAGGGGTATAGTTTCCAAAATGGGGTCACTTTTGGGGGGATTCCACTGTTTAGGTCCCTCCAGGGCGTTGCAAACGTGACACGGCACTGAAAACCATTCCAGTAAAATCAGAGCTCCAAAATCCAAATGGGGGTCCTTCCCTTCTGAGCCCTGCTGTGGGTCCAAACAGCAGTTTATTACCACATATGGGGTATTTCCGTAATCACGAGAAATTGCTTTACAAATGTTGGGGTGCTTTCTCTCCTTTATTTCTTGCAAAAAATTAGAAATTTTTACGTTTTTCCAGAAAAAAAGTAGATTTTCATTTTCACAGACTAACTCCAGAAAATATAGCAAAATACCTGTGGGGTCAAAATGCTAACTATACCCCTAGATAAATTCCCTGAGGGGTGTAGTTTAAAAAATGGGGGTCACTTTTGGGGGTTTCCACTGTTTTGGCACCACAAGACCTCTTCAAACCTGACATGGTGCCTAAAATATATTCTGAAAAAAGGAGGCCCCAAAATCCAAGAGGTGCTCCTTTGCTTCTGAGGCCTGTGTTTCAGTCCATTAGCGAACTAGGGTCACATGTGGGATATTTCTAAAAACTGCAGAATCTGGGCAATAAATATTGAGTTGCGTTTCTCAGGTAAAACCTTCTGTGGTACAGAAGAAAATGTATTACATATGAATTTTGTAAAAAAAAAATGAAATTTGAAAATTTCAGCTCTACTTTCCTTCAATTCCTGTAAAACGCCTAAAGGGTTGAAACACTTTATGAATGCTGTTTTGGATACTTTGAGGGGTGCAGTTTTCAAAATGGGGTGTTTTATGGGGGTTTCTAATATATAGGGCACTCAAAACCACTTCAGAACTGAACTCGTCCCTGAAAAAATCGCTTTTTGAAATTTTCTTAAAAATATGAGAAATTGCTGCTAAAGTTCTAAGCCTTGTGAGGTCATAGAAAAATAAAAGGATGTTCAAAAAACGATGCAAACATAAAGTAGACATATGGGAGATGTTAATTGGTAACTATTTTGTGTGGTATTACCATCTGTTTTACAAGCAGATGCATTTAAAATTGGAAAAATCATAATTTCTTCATATTTTCGCTAAATGTTGGTGTTTTTCACAAATAAGCAATGAATTTATCGACCAAATTTTTGCACTAAACTAAAGTACAATATGTCACGAGAAAACAATCTCAGAATCAATTGGATAGGTAAAAGCATTCCGGAGTTATTACCACATAAAGTGATACATGTCAGATTTGAAAAAATGGGTCTGGTCCTCAAGGCCAAAATGAGCTGGGTACTCAAGGGGTTAAGTTTCATTCTGTTTTTTCAGGTTCCAGTTATTGGGCGGAATCAAAAGTTCAGACTGCAGTATCTTTTTTTCCATCCGAAAAAACAGTAACCTGATGGACTAGACTTTTACAAGTATTTTTAACATGTAGTCAATTGATGACGGATCCAAACAAAATCTTGTTATTTTGTATGTGCCATTCATTCCTTTTGATGGATCCGTCAAAAACTTCTACACATTTGCAGAAGAAAAATCTATGCAGAGCACACTCTAGTGACCAACTAGAGCTTGGGAAATCTCGTCCAGGACATGTGCATAGCTGATTAGTCAAAAGACGAATTCGTCAAGAAACTAAGCTAAAGCAAAAGTTTTCGTTTTTTGATGGTTTGTCGAAAGGATTTCTAAAAAAAAGCATGACATTTTTGTTTCTTTCTGTTTCTGTCCATTTATATCTAAATGAAAATGGACACAAATAAATAAATACAGATCCGTTTAAAATGGAATTTAGACACAGATTTGAACCCACCCTTACATATAAAGGATAACTCCACCAACAAGTAAGAAGTCCTTCAAGTATATTTATTGCATACCACATAGCTAAAGAATGACAGAGGCACAGTTACTGGCTGTCAAATAGTAAATAATATGTCTATCCAGAACAATATCTAAAAACAAATATGTTGCTTTTCCAGAATTAATTGTGTCCCTTGTTCCTGATCCTTAAATTAAATACAGTAGATATAAACCAAGAATCAGGAAAAACTGTTCCTCAACAGAAATGTACATAGATCAGTCGAAAATTCTAAAAGAAAGGTTCAAAGAAAAAGGGTTACCCATCAAGCCTTATTAAACATGCATATCAAAAAAATTTGGCCATCCCACAAGAAATATGTCTCAAAGAAAAAGATCAGTCAAAATATAACACAGGAGCCCCGGCTAAAGATTATTATAGCTATTTTTTAACAACATACAACTCTGATTACAATATCATCCGAGGCTCTCTAAATAAACATTGGGGAATCCTTCAAAGTGTCCCTATCCTGACAAGATTATTCTACCCAAATCTGGTATTACATTTTGTCGTGGGAGAACAACTAAAAATATTCTGGCACCCAGCAGACTTAGGGTTAAAACTACTGCCCCCACTTTTAATCTTTTCCCAAAACCAACAGGCTTTTTTAGATGGGGGAAAAAAAACTGCCTATGCTGTCAAAGCATTACTGCAGGAAAAAAGGAGGTTACATCTAATGTAACCAAATAAATATTTAAAATTAATTCCTTTATAAATTGTGATACTGATCATGTAATATACATGATTGAATGTGAATGCGGACTACAGTACATAGGGAGAACAACACAGACATTACGAAGTAGGCTTAATGGTCACCGTTTTAATGCCAAAAAAGGATTTTTCAAACATTGTTTATCAAGACACTTGTTACAAAATCACCAATCCAATTTTACAAATATAAGAATTTTTCCAGTTGAACAGATAGATTCAAAAACACACAATAGAACATCAACACTGAACAAACGTAAATCATTTTGGATTTTTAAATTTGAATCTCTGAGCCCAAATGGACTCAACGAGAATATAGAATCTGTTTAAATCAATAGAAAACAAATATTGACTCCTTTTAACAATGAAAATAAACATCGAACCTGGATAGAGATAAAAATAAATTTATGAATACTTTAAAGGGAAACATACTGTTTATTGAGACGTTTCTAGCTATATAGATTCTGTTCCCAAAGAAAGCAATATACTATTGTTTAATCAACAACCCTTGAATAGGTTGCTGTTTCAAGTCCATTTATAAGAAAAATCAAAACAAAAAAATAAGAATAAGAAAGGATTATCAACAATACCTTAAACTAAATAAAAGAACAAAGCATCCACAGAGACACGAACAAAAGCTCAGAACTGAAGAATATGACTCACACGTACCTTTTTGAAAACTCCCATAATGAACTTCAACCTTGACTATTTGACCCGGGTGTGAACTACATGACATGTGTATTTAAGATGCTGCTTGTCCGAAATCTATATGCCTGATGAAGACCTCAGCACGAGGTTGAAACGCGTTGCAGCAGCAATTTTTTATTGTTTTTTAGCATGTCCACAAATAAATAGTTTTAAGTCTCATTCGATGGTTCTGTGGAATTAATGAACCATCCACACAAGTGCACCCGACATAAGGAGCATTTTTCTTAGGTTCTTCATATGTGTATTTTATGTGAGTCAACTTCTGGTAATTCTTTATTACTGCCACAAAGCTATCGTCCAAAATCTTTAATATGTGGCCTTTTGATTTGACATTGGCATTTATAAAGAAATTGTTTACAAATAGATGCCAGGGAACTTTCTAATCGTTTTAGTGAGAGAGGATATAGTAAAAAAAATATATATTAAACAAGTTTTAAGAGGGCTTATGGACAAGTTAGATCCACCCTGTTATCCGGTAATGATTGTAGTAAAAAAAACAATAGATGAAAGAGTTCGATTCATTACCAAAATTGGAAACCATTGAGATAGTATGTGAGAAATTTTAGAAAGAAATTGGTGTCATCTTTCTCTTAATTTCCAAATTAAATCAAGTATTGTTGCAAAGAGGGAACCTGACCTGCGAGGTATCTTAGGAGTGAATTTAGGAGGAATACAACTTCCAACCTTATGTGGTTACAGAATCGGCCTAAAGGATTGTTTAGATGTGATAACTACACAATGTGGAAAGTTTGCTAAGAAAACATGTGCATTTTAAGAGTCAACAGGAACCAAATCCTTAACAGTGGGGAGTTTTATACATTGTAAATGTATCATGGTGGTGTGTGTGTGCGTGCGTGTGTGTGTGTGTGTGTGTGTGTGTGTGTGTGTGTGTGCGCATGTGTGTGTGTGTGTGTGTGTGTGTGTGTGTGTGTGTGTGTGTGTGTGTGTGTATATATATAATCTAATGTCCCTGTAAAAAAGGTGTATGTTACATAGTTACATAGGTTGAAAAAAGACACCGGTCCATCAAGTTCAACCCTTTTCCAATAAATTACCCGTCGTTCATTGCTTGATTAATTATAAGCCTCAATGCCATTCGTCAATAAATAAGCATCTACCTCTTAATAAAGCTGACATGAACAAAAAAAAATATATTAAAGTGCATATTACTAGCAGACATATGGCACAAAGGCCAGACCCTAGGGTTCAGTGTAATCCAAAGGTTATAAAAAGCCCAAACAGACCCTTTTTCACAAAATAGCTCCCCAGCACTACAAAAGCAGTCCCAATCTATAAGAAGCACGTGGATAAAACAGCAGATCCAGTCCTACAACCAAACAGAACAAAAAGTTACACAAGAACCCTATACATAACATAGCAACCATAAAACTAGAACCCATATGCTAGTCACATGGACCAAACCCAATCTAACTTTACCACCCTAATTTCATAGTTTAAAAACATGATGCTACAGGGACCCACCATTAGAGAAACTGTGTGAAGGACATTTTTTCGTTCAGGCCAAAAGGAGAGCTAGTCCACAATTTTGTTATCCATTTACATTCTATTCGTTCCAATTTCTGAAAGGTATTACCTCCCCGGCATCCAATAATGATGAACTTATCGATACCTCTGACTGAATAGGTTTAAATTTATTCATTTTCTCCCAATCATCACAGTAAATTTTTGCTATCTGCATATATTTGGTGTTTAATGGTGGACTGCTAGTTTGTATGAACACTATATCTGTAAAGCTAAGGCTCATTTTATTGATGGACCATACAGACCCACTTTTTTTTTTTTTTTTTTATATTATCCATCTCTATTTAAAGGGTAACTAAACTTTAAAAAAAAGTTTTAACAAGTTTTGATCGGTTGCGGGTCTAAGCACTGAGAACCCCAGCGATCGCTAAAACGAAGTGGTAGAAGCGTTGTGCCGCTTAATTTCTGATCGTCTTTCCTCGGAAGCAGTTTCTGTATATTTGACACTAGCCAGTTTTTTTCCGCTATGTGTAATCTTTGTAGCACCCCTGCAGATATGTGGAGGTGTTGTTTTAGTTTTTTATATGATTAAAGCTGATATTTAATAAAAAGCACTTTTAACCCCTTCCCGCTCCTTGACGTACTATTACGTCATGGCAGCTGTATCGTTCGCGCTCCATGCCGTAATAGTACGTCTCGGGAGTAACGGCCGTTTCGGCCGTCCTCCCGACACATACAGGAGCTGTGACGCTGCTGTCTTGTTCAGCAGCTGTCACAGCTCCTACAGCGGGGACCGATCGCTGTGTCCCCGCTGATTAACCCCTTAAAAGCCGCGTTCTATAGAGATCGCGGCTTTTTAGGGGTTAAGCTGCCATCGCCGGCCTGCTACGCGATAGCGGCCGGCGATGGTGACTATGGCAACCGGACACCAAACAATGGCGTCCGGCTATGCCATAGACGGAAGCCTAGTGGGTCCTGACAACGTCAGGACCCACTATGCTTGCTGTCAGTGAGTAGCTGACAGTTCTAATACACTGCACTACGCATGTAGTGCAGTGTATTAGAATAGCGATCAGGGCCTCCTGCCCTCAAGTCCCCTAATGGGACAAAGTAATAAAGTAAAAAAAAAGTTAAAAAAAGATGTGTAAAAATAAGAAAATAAAAGATTTAAAAGTGATAAAAGTAAAAATCCCCCTTTTTCCCTTATCAGTCCTTTATTATCAATAAAAATATATAAACAAACAAATAAACTATACATAATTGGTATCGCCGCGTCTGTAACGGCCTGAACTACAAAATTATTTCATTATTTATCCCGCACGGTGAACGCCGTAAAATAAAATTATAATAAACCGAACCACAATCACAATTCTTTGGTCACTTCACCTCCCAAAAAATGGAATAAAAAGAGATCAAAAAGTCGCATGTACCTAAAAATGGTCCTGATCGAAACTACAGTTCGTTACGCAAAAAATAAGTCCTCGCACGGCTTTATTGATTGAAAAATAAAACAGTTCTGGCTCTTAGAATAAGGCAACACAAAAAGTGAATGATTGTTTACAAAACGTATTTTATTGTGCAAACGCCATAAGACATAAAAAAAAACTATAAACATCTGGTATCGCCGTAATCGTATCGCCCCGCAGAATAAAGTGAATATGTCATTTATAGCGCATGGTGAACGCTGTAAAAAAAAACGAAAAAAAAACCAATAGTAGAATTTCTGTTTTTTAGTCACCACGCCACCTAAAAATAGAATAAAAACTGATCAAAAAGCCGCATGCACCCCAAGAAAACTACAATGGATTCCTCAAGGGTCTAGTTTCCAAATTGGGGTCACTTTTGGGGGGTTCCCAATGTTTTGGCACCACAAGACCTCTTCAAACCGGACATGGTGCCTAATAAAAAAGAGGCTTCAAAATCCACTAGGAGCTCCTTTGCTTCGGAGGCCGGTCCTTCAGTCCATTAGCGCACCTGGGCCACATGTGGGATATTTCTCAAAACTGCAGAATCTGGGCAATACGTATTAATTTGCGTTTCTCTGATAAATACTTTTGTGTTATAAAAAAAATGGTACAAAGAGGATTTTCTGACAAAAAAAAAATGTAAATTTCACCTCTACTTTGCTCTAAATTTTTGTGAAACACCTAAAGGGTTCATAAACTTTCTACATGCTGTTGTGAATACTTTGAGGGGTCTAGTTTCTAAAATGGGGTATTTGATAGGGGTTTCTAATATATGGGCCCCTCAAAGCAACTTCAGAACTGAACTGGAACCTAAAAAAATAAATAAATGAGGCAATACTTCGCTTCTTACATTATACTGATAATGAGCCGTGCCCACCCCGAGATGACCCCAGTTTTGACCGTTTGTATAAATGGAGACCCCTATTAGACCGTTTCAGTGCCCGGTTTTCCCAAGCATACACCCCCGAGAAGTGTATTTCTATTGATGAATCCCTGGTACATTTTAAAGGGAGGCTTCAATTCCGCGAGTACCTGCCGGGTAAGAGGGCAAGGTATGGCGTGAAGATGTATAAGTTGCGAGAGTGCATCAGGGTATACCTACAGGTTTAGGCTATATGAAGGAAAGGCCACCCCCAAACCAGACTGCATCCTGGACTACAATAGGTACATGGGAGGGATGGACTTGTAAGATCAAGCCCTGAAGCCCTACAGCGCCATGCGGTGTGGTATAAGAAGCTGGCCGGGCACATCATACAGATGGCTTTGTACAATGTGTACGTGCTACGTCGATGTACAGGCCAGACGGGAACTTTCCTGGAATTTCAAGAGGTGATTATCAAGAACCTAATCTTTAGGGACCAAGAAGGGGGGGCACCCAGTACTTCTGGACTTCTGGAAGCGGGGCCACACGCATCGTACCAGGGCAACACTTTCCAGGAGAAGTTCCCCAAACTGGCAAGAAGGGAAAAAGTCAAAAGAGGTGCAAAGTCTGCTAAAAGAGGGCGATAAGGGATGACACAATATATCAATGTGACACGTGTCCCGAATAACCAGAGCTCTGTATGAAAGTGTTTTAAAATTTATCATACATCCCTTGGTTTATAATTTACCCCAATTTTACTTACCCTGATGCCCTCCGCACAGCTTATCCCCCCTCTTCTTTCCCCTCTGGGCCCTGCTGTGTGTCCAGGCAGCTGATAACAGCCACATGTAGGGTATTGCCATACCCGGGAGAACCCACATTACAGTTTATGGGGTGTAGGTCTCCGGTCAAAATGCTCACTACACCTCTAGATGAATGCCTTAAGGGTGTAGTTTTTAAAACGGGGTCACTTCTTGCGGGTTTCAACTGTACTGGTACTTTAGGGGCTTCTGCATACATGACTTCGCACTAGAAAATCCCCAGTAGGCCAAATGGTGGTCCTTTCCTTCTGAGCCCTCCCATGGGCCCAAACGGCAGTTTATCACAACAAATGGGGTATTGCGGCACTCAGAACAAATTGCGCAACAGAATGGGGTATTTTGTTTCTTGTGAAAATAAGAAATTTTCAGCCAAAACTACATATTATTTGAAAAAAATAATTTTGTTTTCATTCCCAGCCCAATTCAAATAAGTTCTGTGAAAAAACTATGGGGTCAAAATGGTCACAACACCCAGAAATGAATTCCTTGAGGGGTGTAGTTTCCAAAATGGGGTCATTTGTGGTGGGTTTCTATTGCTTTGATACCTCTGGGGCTCTGCAAATGCGACATGGCACCCGAAAACCAATCCAGCAAAATCTGTACTCCAAAGAACACACAGCGCTCCTTTCCTTCTGAGCCCTCCCATGGGCCCAAACGGCAGTTTATCACCACAAATGGGGTATTGCCACACTCAGGACAAATTGGGCAACAAAATGGAGTATTTTATTTCTTGTGAAAATAAGAATTTTTGAGCTAAAATGACATATTATTGGAAAAAATATATATTTTTTTTAATTCCCAGCCCTATTCAAATAAGTTCTGTGAAGAAACTATGGAGTCTAAATGGTCACATTACCCATAAATGAATTCCTTGAGGGGTGTAGTTTCCAAAATGGGGTCACTTCTGGTGGGTTTCCATTGCTTTGATACCTCTGGGGCTCTGCAAATGCGACATGGCACCCGAAAACCAAACCAGCAAAATCTGTACTCCAAAGAACACACAGCGCTCCTTCCCTTCTGAGGCCTCCCATGGGCCCAAACGGCAGTTTATTGCCACAAATGGGGTATTGATGCACTCAGGAGAAATTGGGCAACAAAATTGAGTATTTTGTTCCCTGTGAAAATAAGAAATTTTGGAAAAAAATTACATCTTATTGGAAAAAATTTCATTTTTTTAATGTCACAGCCCAATTGAAATAGGTGCTGTGAAAAAACTGTGTGGTCAAAATGCTAACAACAACCATAAATGAAATCCTTGAGGGGTGTAGTTTCCAAAATGGGGTCACTTTTGGTGGGTTTCCATTGCTTTGATACCTCTGAGGCTCTGCAAATGCGACTTGGCACCCGAAAACCAATCCAACAAAATCTGGACTCCAACAAACATATAGCGCTCCTTTCCTTCTGAGCCCTCCCATGGGCCCAAACGGCAGTTTATTCCCACAAATGGGGTATTGCCACACTAAGGACAAATTGGGCAACAAAATGGGGTATTTTGTTCCCTGTGAAAATAAGAAATTTTGATCACAAATGACATTTTATTTGAAAAAATGAAATTTTTTTCATTTCAGAGCCCAATTCAAATACGTGCTGTGAAAAAACTGTGCGGTCAAAATGGTAACAACAACCCTAAATGAATTCCTTGACGGGTGTAGTTTCCAAAATGGGGTCACTATTGGGGGATTCCTACTGTTTTGACACCTCAACACCTCTTCAAACCTGGCATGCTGCCTAAAATATATTCTAATAAAAAAGAGGACTCAAAATGCACTAGGTGCTTCTTTGATTCTAGGGCTTGTGTTTTAGTCCACGAGCGCAGTAGGGCAACATGTGGGACATTTCTAAAAACTGCAGAATCTGGACAATACATATTTAGTAGTGTTTCTCTGGTAAAACCTTCTGTGTTACAGAAAAAAAATTGAATAAAATTGAAATTCAGCAAGAAAAATGAAATTTGCAAATTTCACCTCCACTTTGCTTTAATTCCTGTGAAATGCCTGAAGGGTTAAAAAACTTTCTAAATGCTGTTTTGAATACTTTGAGGGGTCTAGTTTTTAAAATGGGGTGTTTTATCAGGGTTTCTAATACATAGGCCCCACAAAGCCACTTCAGAACTCAAGAGGTACCTTAAAAAAAGGCTTTTGAAATTTTCTTAAAAATATGAGAAATTGCTGTTTATGTTCTAAGCCTTGCAACGTCCAAGAAAAATATAAGAATGTTCAAAAAACGATGCCAATCTAAAGTAGACATATGGGAAATGTGAACTAGTAACTATTTTGGGTGGTATAACCGTCTGTTTTACAAGCAGATGCATTTAAATTCTGAAAAATGCAATTTTTTCAAAATTTTCTCTAAATTTTGCAATTTTTCACCAATAAACACTGAATATATGGACCAAATTTTACTACGAACATGAAGCCCAATGTGTCACGAGAAAACAATCTCAGAATCGCTTGGGTAGGTTTAAGCATTCCGACGTTATTACCACATAAAGTGAAATATGTCAGATTTGAAAAACGGGCTCTGAGCCTTAAGGCCAAAACTAGGCTGCGTCCTTAAGGGGTTAAGGAAATAAATCAGTGCCTATTATATTTCCCCTTATCTCTGAATCTATTTCATACTGATCTAGGTAAAACAACCCCATGAGGCAGAAGACATTTTTCCTTACCTTGAGGGAAAAATTTGTTCCAGGCTCTGATTATGGAGCAAGAATAAATCCCTGGATCAATAACCCAGTAATCCAGAAATACAAAAATTATTTAGATAATCAACGATCACAACTTCCTCTGGCAGAGATAAATAGTCTCACTGCTATTACAGTAAAGAAACCCTGTCTTTGCTGAAAGTGGATGCTGCCTTGTCTTGGATTTAAGCCTAGGCATAAAGATATAATTAGACAGATAATTGTGTTTATTAGGTCAAATTTAGATTTTGATAATCCCACCTCTGAACTTATACTCTACCTCTGCCATGTTGTTGTTTTTTTTTTTGTAGTACAATGATGCCGAAAATTGTATACAATATCCCAGGGGCATAAGCAGGATTTTGTTAAAGATGGGGGTTCAAGCCAATACTTGCATAGTAAATTATACATACATAAATTCATACCCACCGTGATACAAATATACACAGACATATACACACTGTGACATATATACACACACATATACAGTATATACGTATACATTCGCACATATATATGACACACATATGCATATTTTGACACATACACACATATACACACTATGACATATACACACACTTACCTTCACTGCTAGATATCGCTCACAAAGGGGGGTGGGCACAGCAAGACATGATATCTCCAGCCAGCAGATGGTCAGGAGGAGTAAGGGTACAAAAAGGAGGTTTTAATCACATATTTACAACCCCCTTTTTGTATGCCTTTGCAATATTCCATGTTTGGTCTAACTGGTTATCTGTATAGAGGGAGATCTGTGTTCTCATCCTGTACCTCTAGGCTCCTTTTGATGTATAACTTTCCATTTGTGAAGATAGCATATGCATTTGTAAATTACAGATTGCGGGTATATTTGCCATGGCATATAATTACAAGTTTCTATGGACTATTCTTAAGTGGTTTAAAGAGGTTTTTAATTAAATATAACATTTATGGTAATCTAAGGTATGCGATGGAGAAGGGCATGGTTTTAAGATGTGTTCCCTTCTCAGTTTAATGCCTATCTAGCAGAGCGCTAAAGGGTAGTATCATTGGACATCAGGCAGTTTTGAAAAGGCTTTGCCCAACAATCAGCTTCAAAGTGCTAAGGAGACCCTTACCCCAAGGGTTTCACAGTTTTTTTAAAATATTTTTTACCATTTCTTCAAAAAGGTTGGTCCTACAAGACATGCATATTTTAGAATACAATTTTGAAATAATAACTCGTTGGTAATGGTGCATATCGTATTGTAGCACTGGTATTGTATGAATGGTTTTACATGATGAAGGCCTGGAATTTATATTCCTTTACATATGGGATAAGAAGACTAAGACCGGAGGCTGCTGCTTTAAACACCTGCTCGTACATACAACATTGAGGCTGATTAGCACATTTATAACCAGGAATATCACTCATTTGAAGCTATCATTATAAGTGGCTTCACAATTCCCCAGTAAACCTCACAATCATTGTGATATATTACATCTCTTTCAATGAGTTGTAACTACATTGTAGATGGTAGATGTTTGCATCTTCACTTGTCAAGAGGAATGTGACGTCTGTTGTAACACAGTAGAACACTGCAAAGCACTTGGTGAATGCAAATAATTCCAGAATAAATTATTCCATATTGCATCAAATCCCCTGAGGGGTTTTGTACCTATGGAATCTGATGCTGTCACTACCCTTCCACATATACCTTAATCATGTTATTTATTCTGCTAGGAAAATGTACATTATAGTAGGAAGCTTTAATCCCACACTGCTGTTGATCTAATACCTTGAGAGAAGCAATCCCGGTGAAATGTGCCTTTCAAACACATATTTTGCCATACAAGGCCCACAAAGTTTCTAATTATCATAACATTTCCATACATTTGTTCTGAGGGAGGTGTTTTTATATCTAGATTGACAGCAAGAAGTAAATGTTACCTTTAAGGTAGAACACTTTTTTCCCCTGCGCATTAGTTATTAGATCCTTAGTGGCTAGCAAACACCAAGGGAAATACACTAAATTACTTAATTCCATCTCGCATTTATTCTTCTCTATTCCCTACAGAATCCCTCTCCCTGCTGTACCATCCAAATCCCCTTGAACATAGGCATCATTTCTAATTTTACATTTCTAACACATTTCAAACTGTTTTTAGCCAAATATATTCATATCGTACAATGTAAAGTGCTAGGAAAAATACAGATTTCTGGAAATAAAAGATAAATGTATTTTTTAGAATGAGTTCTCAATATACATATTTCTATTGCTCACTGTCTTTCATCAAAATCCCTTTCTAGCCTTGGAAAAGTCGATAAGTTGCTCTATTAATGTTGTTATGGTCTATTTCTCATTGGCACATATGGTGCGGAATAATGGACTTCATTAATAAAACTACATTAATGAACAAACAAAAGATAGTCCTCTTAGTAGTACAATATAGTACTATATGAAAGGGAAAAACTATTATAATATAAAATATTGCATCTGGTCCCTGTTGTGTGCTATATTTTATGTTTTATCATGTGATGTTTATATATATATATATATATATATATATATATATATATATATATATATATATATGTGTGATTAGTGCAACTTTTTAATTTCATATCTTAGATGTGATAGATTACAGGTGGATCCTGAAGGACTGACAGATTCAGGTCATAGCGAAAGATACAGGTGTACATAGACTTTAAACTGGGTATTTTTTACTTTTTTGGATCCCTTTATCACTCATTGGACTCTAAATTGGGTATTTCTTTATCTGTGAATGGCTAAGCAAAGAAATATATTTCAAATGAGTTATGTCTGGTCAACAAGTGATAAATTAGATAGAACGTCCAGTAGGGATCTACAGATGTAGCCATCTTTAAAGGAACAGTGTCACCACAATTTTTTTTTTAATATCTTAAAGATGTTAGTGCTTTATTAAAAACGTTTGGATTAATTTGTGTGTTTGTGTGTTACTTTTTCTTATTTTTACACTTTTTCTTCCCTATGGGGGCTGCCATTTTTTTTTCCATTTCTGTATGTGTCGATTAACGACACATACAGACATGGAATACGGCAGCTCCAGTCCCATAGGGACTGCGAACGGGGCCCGTTCCATCCACTTCAATGTACGCCGTCTGTGTGGGAACGGCGCATGCGCCGCTCCCACACAGTCCAATTTGAAATGCGCACCGTCCGGCGCCATTTTCCTGTTGACCGGAAGTCGCGGCCGGACAGTAAGATTACTACTTCCGGTCGCGGCTTCCGGACTTGTGCACTTGGACCAGCGGCAGCAGACGGAGCGGACGGGCCGGAGGGAGCCGCGGCGGCAGGAGCAGGTAAGAGATTTCTATGTATGTTCGTGTTTGTGTGTGTTTACTACTGTATGTAAACCTACTACACTGTGTGTTAGCTCAAAAAATGGCGACACACAGTGTAGGAGGTTAGACCGTTCAATCCCCTCGTTTATCCCGGCACTAGCCAGGATAAAGGAGGGGGGGATGCTGAGAGCTCACTAGAGCGAGGGCTTTTTACCCAATTTTGCAGCATAAAGCAATGTGGTTGCTTTACCACATGCAATGCTGCAATTTTGGGAATGGCTCCATCTAGTGACCAGCAATGGGAAATATTATAAATTAGAATCCAATTTATAATATTTCCTGACTCGTGAAAAAAAAAAAATTAGAACAATGTTTAATCACCTATACACTAATTGTTTAACAAAAATAAATAAATCATGTTTTGCTGGCAACACATTCCCTTTAACCTGATTCTGAAAACTCTGTATCTCTCCAGCAATTAAATGCAAACCTTGGCCTTGAAAAAGAAATGATACAGAAAAGTTTGCCCTGTCCTAGCACTAGATATACAAGGAGCAACCATTACAGTAAGAGCCAACAATAATAAAATTTTCTGTACCAGGGATTCACTCATCCTTCATAGAATGTCATACAAGAATGTTTGGCACTGTGCTGCAGCTCATTGAGTTATGAGAATACAAACCACAAAAAAAAACAACAATTCAAATAAGATGATGATTTCATAGTACATAAAAAATAGTCCATAATTAGGCATATAATGCCTTTAATGTTTCGGTCCTTTCTGACCTTGTTAATCGAATCACTGTGAGATTAATGCCCCAAATCAATACATAAACAATAATTTAATATCAGAGAATATATATATATGATACCTAAGAAACTTCACCTTATATAAACATAACCAATGACTAAGATTAAATACATTCATAATGTTTAAGGAGGTACTTATTTACCTACGGCATTAAAGTGACTCTCTGGTCTCAGAACAAAATTATAAATGTGATAGGGTATATGAAGTAATATTACCTGGTGCCCTCCAGTTGTGCCCCTATAACGTGGATCTGCCGTTTTAGTTGTCCCCTCTGTGTTGTCTCAAATATGGCTATATTGCTTCTCAGACTGAGTGTAAAAGTGACTTAAAGAGGCTCTGTCACCAGATTATAAGTGCCCTATCTCCTACATAATATGATCAGCGCTGTAATGTAGATAACAACAGTGTTTTTTATTTTGAAATACTATCATTTTTAACCAAGTTATGAGCAATTTTGGATTTATGCGAATTACTTTCTTAATGCCCAACTCGCAAGGTCACGCTATGAATGACAGCACAGCGAGATCACGCTGTGCAGCGATTAAGTCCCACACAAACTTTACCGAAGTGTCGGGAGTGTGAATAGACATTGCGTCCTGGCTGGAGGTGATGTCTATTCACTCTCAAGACACTTCAGTAAAGTTAATGTGGGTGTATGTGACAGCACAGCGTGATCTCGCGAGATCACGCTGTGCTGAGTGCAAATGGACATGAATGGAGAGAAGTGTACGACACTGATTGGTCAGTGTCATACACTTCTCTTTAAGACGCCCACTTGGTCAAAAGTAAAAAAACGCCCACTTGGGCATTAAGAAAGTAATTAGCATAAATCTAAAATTGCTCATAACGTCGTCAAAAATGATAATTTTTCAAAATAAAAAAACACTGTTGTTATCTACATTACAGCGCCGATCATATTATTTAGGATAGGGCACTTATAATGTGGTGACAGAGCCTCTTTAAAGTACTGATATATGTGTTTGCTATTTTGCATGACAATTTATATTTTACATATGTGAATATTTAAATATTGTTTAATGAGTCAAGGTTCTTTAATGATTTTGACTGGTTTAACCACTTCAGGACTGAGCCTGTTTTGGCCTTGAGGACGAAGCCGATTCTTTCAAATGTGTCACTTTATGCAGAGGCGTAGCTAGGTTCTCCAGCACCCGGGGCAAAGATTCAGTTTGGCGCCCCCCCAACCTCTTTTCCTACATCTCCCTCCCCCTCGCCGTGTTTGTTTTCTCTACCAATCAATGACGTGTCATTTCTTTTCCACATTTCTTTTTATGTAACTCGAGCATAAAAACATTTGTACATTTTACAAGCAATATAGTTCTATATACACAACACGAGAACCAAGCTCAGTACATATATACAGCCCCAGAACCAAGCTCATTACATATATACAGCACCAGCACAAATACAGCTCAATTTAGTGCAACCCCTGCCGTATAGGTGTGTATGGCGTAAAACTACAGCTCCCAGCATGGCCCGAACAATGGTAAGGATATGCTGGGAGATGCTGTTTTACAAAAAAGAAATCATATCATAATCATACCACCCATCATCTCACTGCAGATCATACAGTGACTACATTACTGATTAGAGGCAAAATAAACAATTACTTTAAGTGACTCACCGGTGACGTCTCAGATTCTAGTTCTTTTTCTCCATCCGATCCAGACCTCTATGATGACTTCCCCCGGTCACAGCCCATTTCTGCAGTTTACCGCTCAGATGTCTTCAGCTTCTCACTTTTCCAAAATTTCTACACCTATAAATAAAGATAAAGTTCTCATTATACCACAAACTACGCCCCTAAATATAATAGCGCCATACACTGCACCTCTAATTATAATAGCACCATACACCATGTCTCACACACACACACACACACACACACACACACACACACACACACACACACACACACCATGCCACCTGTAGATAGAGCCCCCTGTAGATAGTGCCCCCATATAGCCCACCCCTGTATAGTGTCCCACAAATAGCTCCCCCTATAGTGCTCCACAGATAGCCCATCCCTGTGTATAGCCTCCCTGTAGATATAGCCCACCCCTGTAGATATAGCCCACCCTTTAGATATAGCCCACCCCTGTATATAGTGCTCCACATATAGTCCACCCCTGTATATAGTGCTCCACAGATAGCCCACCCCTGTATATAGCCACCCTGTAGATAAAGCCCCCCATAGAAAAAGCCCCCCTCCCACATAGATAAAGCCCCCCTGTAGATAAAGCCCCCCTTGTAGATAATGCCACACACTTTTTATTACAATAAAATAAACGATTTAAACTCACCTTAATCCCGTTCCCACGCTGTCCGGCAGCCATGGAGACCTGCTCTCTTCTGCGCAGGTCTCCTGGGGGTTGAACGAAGCATCTAAGAAAGGCGCTGATTGGCTGGGCAGGATGACTTTCCCTGTCACTCACCACCTTTTATCGACGAATGCGCGATACCGCTTCTTTGGTACAAAAGAGCTAAATAGCCGGGAACGGAACGTACCCGGCTATTCATTGCTTCTAATTGTACCTGTGTCCTATAGACACAGGTACAATTATAGTGCAGGAGGAGGTGGCGCTGGCGCCCCCCTCTAAGTTGCGTCCGGGGCACAAGCCCCGCCTGCCCCCCCCTAGCTACGCCCCTGCTTTATGTGGTGGTAATAAATTGGGAATGCTTTCACCTATCCAAGTGATTCTGAGATTGTTTTCTCGTGACATATTGTACTTTGTTAGTGAAAAAATTTGGTCGATAAATTAAATATTTATTTGTGAGAAACACCAAAATGTTGAGATAATTTGCAAAAATTAGCAATTTGATACATTTAAATGTATCTGCTTGTAAAACAGATAGTAATACCACACAGGATAGTTACTATTTCACATATCCCATATGTCTACTTTATGTTTGCATCGTTTCTTGAACGTCCTTTAATTTTTCTACGACGTTACAACTTTCGCAGCAATTTCTCACATTTTCAAGAAAATGTCAAAAGTCTATTTTTTTCAGGGACCAGCAGTTCTGAAGTGGCTTTGGGGGCCTTATATATGAGAAAGTCCCCATAATTCACCCCATTTTGATATCTGCACCAAAGTATTCAAAACAGCATTCAGAAAGTGTTTTAACCCTTTAGGCGTTTCACAGGAATTAAAGCAAAGTAGAGGTGAAATTGACAAATTTCTTTTTTTGTTGTAATAAAAAAAATTCTGTAACACAGTAGGTTTTATCAGAGAAACGCAACTCAATATTTATTGCCCAGATTATGCAGTTTTTAGAAATAAACAACATGTGGCCCTAGTGTGCTAATGGTCTTGAACACAGGTCTCAGAAGCAAAGGAGTACCGAGTGGATTTTGGGGTCTTCTTTTTTTAGAATATATTTTAGGCAAGATGTCAGGTTTAAAAAGCTTGTGTGGTGCCAAAACAGTAAAAAAAAAAAGTGACCCCATTTTGTAAACTACACCCTACAAGGAATTTATCTAGGGCTAGTTAGCATTTTGACCCCACCGTTTATTTTCTGAATTCATTGGAATTAGTCTGTGAAGATGAAAATCTACTTTTATTTCGAAAACACTTGCACATTTTTTATTTTCACGAGAAATACACAACCCAACATTGTAAAGAAATTTCTCCCGATTACGGCAATACCCCATAGGTGGTGATAAATGTCTGTTTGGACCCGCAGCAAGGCTCAGAAGAGAAGGAGGGTCGTTTGGAGCGCTGGAGTTTGGAGCGCTGAGTTTGGAGCGCAATGCACTGGAGGGACCAAAACAGTGGAAACCCTCCAAAAGTGACCCCATTTTGGAAACTATACCCCTCAAGGAATATCTCTAGGGGTATAGTTAGCATTTTGACCCCCCAGTTTGTTTGTTTTTTGCTGAATTCATTGGAAGTAGTCTGTGAAGATGAAAATCTACTTTTTTTCTGAAAAAACTTAGACATTTTAATTTTTTACAAGAAATAAAGGAGAAAAAGCACCCCAACATTTGTAAAGCAATTTCTCCCGATTACAGCAATATGCCATATGTTGCAATAAACTGCTGTTTGTACCGACAGCAGGGCTTAAAAGGGAAGGAGCGCTATTTGGCTTTTGGATCTCAAATTTAGAAGCTATGGTTTTCGGGTGTCATGTTGCATTTGCAAAGCCCCTTGGGAGACCAAAACAGTGGAAACCCCCCAAAAGTGACCCCATTTGGTAAACTACACCACTTAAGGAATCTAGCTAGGGGTATAGTGAGCATTTAGACCCCACAAGTCTTTTGCAGAATTTATTAGAATTAGGCTGTGAAAATGAATATCAACATTATTTCCACTAAAATGTTGCATTTTTTCATTTTCACAAGAGATAGAGGAGAAAAAGCACCCCAACATTTGTAAAACAATTTCTCCAGAGTACGGCTATACCCAACATCTGGTCAAAAATGTTTTTTTTATTAGAAACAAATTAACCCTTTTCGGACTGATCCATTTTTTTGCTTTTTCCTTATTGTTTTTCCCTCCTCGCTTTCCAAAAGCCATAACTTTTTTATTTTTCCATCAACAGAGAGGTGTGAAAATAATATCTTATGCAGCCTGAAATTGGAAAAAACTGCGAATCCTCCATTGTTTTTTGGATTTTGTTTTTATGGCTTTCACCGTGCAGTAAAAACTACAACTTAAATTTTTTCTGCAACTCAATACGATTACGGTGATACCAAATTTATATATAAATATATATTTTTTTACTTTACTACTTTTTCCAATTAAAAGCAATTTGTTAAAAAAAAAAATAGTTTTGTTTCACCATATTCCGAGAGGCATAACTTTTTTTTTTTTTGGTCAATTGAGGGCTTATTTTTTGCGGGACGCGCTGTAGTTTTTATTGGTACAATTTTTTGGTACACACAACTTTTTGAGCACTTTGTGTTAGATTTTTTTTGAGCGCTAAGGTGACCAAAAAACAACGACTTTGACATTTTAAATTCTTATTTATTTAGTTTTTTTCACTAATAATTACTTTATTTACTTTCTTTTTTTTTGCACATTTTATTAGTCACCCTAGGCAGACTTTAACCAGCAATCAGTAGATAGCTGGTACAATGCACTACAATACTAATGTATTGCAGTATAATGTCATTTTTACAGACTCCAGTAATAGCGCGATCGGTGTTCCTGTCCGTTAGCCCAGGGTGTCAACTGTAATACACAGCTGACACTTGCAGCATATGGCTCCGTGCGTGAGCCCGCTCCATACATCACCCACCGCATCACGACATGCTATTAAGTTGTGGTGCGCGAAGGGGTCAATGCGCAGCAGATGGTGCAGAGTGAAAATGACAATTTTCCACTGATATGCCAGTTTAGTACACAATATGTTGCGCCCAGTTTGTGACACTGGAGACAAATACCTCATAAAATGTTAATCGGGTTCTCCCGGGTATGGTGATGCCATATCTGTGGACATAAACTGCTGTTTGGGCACGCTGTAGGGCTCAGAAGGGAGGGAACGCCATTTGGCTTTTGGAGCACAGATTTTGCTTGGCAGTTGTTCTGTTTGGGGACTTACTGGTATTTCAGTTTATAATGGGGGAGCATATGTAATTTGTGCGGAGTACATCAGGGCATTATAAGAGAGTATAATAATGCAGTAAATAAAGAATAATTCATAGATGTGTGGTCGGTGTCGCACTGATAAATTGTTGCCAATCTTATCCACTTTTGGAACACTCTGCACATTTTGGGTCGCCATATTCTGAAAGCCAGTACTTTTTTTATTTTACTCCACCGGAGCTGTGTGAGGGCTTATTTGTTGCAGATACATGCGATTTTGATCATTTTTATTCCATTTTTTGGCAAGCAAGGTAACCAAGAACCATCAATTCTGACACTGTTTTTCATTCTTTTTTTTTATGCGTTCATCCTGGGCTATAAATTCCAATTTTACTTTATTCTGCAGGTCGATATGATTACGGCGATACCATATGTATATGTTTTTTTTTAATGTTTTGCAGTGTTTGCGCAATAAAATCTCTTTGTTATAAAATTATTTATTTTTTGTGTCACGATATTCTGAGAGCCATAACTTTTTTATTTTTCAGTCAAAATAGCTGTGTAAGGGCTTGTTTTTTGCGGGACGGGTTGTAGTTTTTATTGGTACTATTTTGGGGTACATGCGACTTTTTGATCACTTTTCAGTCTATATTTTGGGAGGGGTGGTGACCAAAAAATAGTGATTCTGGCATTGTTTTTTTTACTTATTATTAACTTTATAATTTAAACTTCTATAGTTTGGGTCGTTACGAACGCGGTGTACTTTTTTTAATGTGTTAATTTTTTCCTATAATAAAAGAATTATAGGAAAAAAAGCATTTTTTGTTTATGTAAATTGTAACTTTTATTTTTACACTTTTATAAAACATTTTTGTCCTGCATCGTGTCGGCCACATCGGCACCATAGGCTACAGTTGATTCTGCAGCAGCATCAGCGTTTGCAGGTAAGTAGTTACATCGACTTACCTGCTAACGCCGATGTTGCTGCAGAATCATCTGTAGCCTCTGGTGCCGATGTGTCCTCGCTCGTCTGACATGATGCAGGACCTGTGAGTGACGTCACAGATCTGCACTGCCAGAAGCTGGGCGTTCTGAAGAGAAGTGGATGATACTTCTCTTCAGAGCGCCCAGCTAGTAAAAGTATTAAAAACGCCCCGATGTACGCACATAATACACGCCCACTTGGACTTTTACTTTTAAACACACCCACTTGGACTTTTGCAAGCCTCATTTGCATAACTACAAAAATGGTCATAACTTGGCCAAAAATGCTCGTTTTTTAAAAATAAAAACGTTACTGTAATCTACATTGCAGTGCCTATCTGCTGCAATAGCAGATAGGGGTTGCAAAATCTGGTGACAGAGCCTCTTTAAGTGAGGCAATTTATTAACCTTTCTATACAAAAAAAAGTTGCAAAAGGCACAAATGAAAATTTTAAGTATTGTTCCCAGTTTATTCCACAAAGCGGGCAGAGCTTAGTGAAAAGGGGCGACTATCCGACAAATTTACTATATCGTATGTCAGAAACTGGCGGAAGTTATAGCGGAAATCTACACTGGCTGGGATTTCACTCTCTGGGGCGTAATGATGTAGAGGACCGTGCCTGTGCCTGTACCTTTCCCCCTGATCAGACAATACACCCCCCAATCAGGAAATTAAATAAATAAATATATATGTATATACATATATGTACTCACCTCATCGTCTCTCTCTCCCCCCCCCCCTTACCCAGAACTCTTCAGTCTCTCTCAGCAGTTCTTTGTATTTAATAGTGTAAATGATCATTCTGTGTGACTACTGAAACTGACAGAGGGGCATATTTTTTTTTTCTGCTACACTCTTAGGTTGTTCCTGGGGTTCCCATCCTTTGAAGCCCCTTTAGCAAAGAGAGGCTTCCGACACTTGCCCAGTGTGTATCCCCCTAAAAATGTCTCTGTGTTATGTGAAAGAGCTGTGCAGCTCTCCTACTAAAGCCATTTCTTTAATTTACTTCTGATTGTACTTTGTACTTGTTATATTATAATTGAACACATTTCTTTATTAGAACATACCTGGAAGTCATAAGCACACAAGCACAGTAATTGACACTAATAATATGTAATTAGTTTATCGTTAATGTCACTTTAATTACAGTTTCTCATACAGTTTCTCATAAGTTAGTACAAAAACATTGCAATCCAGAGGTAAAAGGAAGAATTTCTATTCTGCAGTCTATCCCATAAAAAGCTAAGGCCGGTCATCTCAGGAGTCTCTGACACATACCTGGAAGTCATTTAAATCACAACACATATTAAATAGCAATTGGCTAGAGGCTAGCAGTAAATAAAAAGTGCTTAAACAAGTGACAGTTGCTGTTATGATGGCAACAATAAGTCAAACTGAAGAAACTAAATTGAGATACAGATAAAGTAATAAAAAAGGCATTTTCCCGAATAAATGGCAAAGCTGTCAGAAGAAGAATTATAAATTGAATGTGTAATCTCATGAGTAAATATTGTTGCTGTTGCTTCAAATGTTTAACATGATCAAACTGGCATCTTTGGAACAATGAGTCCAATAGCAATATTGTAAAATACTGAATGTTTGATACATGTGGCTATTTATAGCACTAAACTACGGCTTTATCTCAAATTTGAATATTGGAAATGCGATTTTATGACCACAATACCTAAACAGTTGAAACATCTAATTTAAAGATGACAAACAAAAAAGGCAAATCTCAAGCAGACAATAAGTTTATTACAACCATGACATTTTTTTGTGGTTTGGGAAAACAGAGGACAAGATGAATTTGAAATCCTAATCCTATTACTTTGCTTTTAAGTATTGATACCAGAATTATTTTTTATAAAACATTGTATATATTTCTAAAATGTATTTGAAGCATAAACTTGATCCAAAGCGTAAGATGTCGGATTTCTTTATAAGTATTAATATTTTTTTTAAATAGACAGATATAATACCTTCATCTAAGTAGTCTTATCATTTTCCAGAATTCTACAGCAGGAGAGCAAATTGTGCCAGTCACAAGATGCTTGGAATCAGTTCTGTCTTTGAGCTTCTTCAGCAACCTCCTACAATGTAATGAGAGTAAGATCTATAAGGGTATATTCACACGGCTTAGCAAAATACCTCTGAAAATACGGAGCTGTTTTCAGGCGAAAACAGCTCCTGATTTTCAGACGTTTTTGTAGTAACTCGCGTTTTTCGCGGCATATTTTACGGACGTTATTGGACTCAATGAAAAACGGCTCCAAAAACATTACAAGAAGTGACATACACTTCTTTTTTGCGGGGCGTCTTTTTATGCGCCGTCTTTTGACAGCGATGCGTAAAATAACACCTCGTGGGAACAGAACATCGTAAAACCCACTGAAAGTAATGGGCAGATGTTTGTAGACGTAATGGAGCCGTTTTTTCAGTCGTAATTCGAGGCGTAAAATACCCGAATTACGTCTGAAAACAGTGCGTGTGAACATACCCTTAGGGTATGTTCACACGATGAACCAAAAACGTCTGAAAATACGGAGCTATTCTCAGGGAAAACAGCTCCGGATTTTCAGAAGTTTTTTAATCAAACGAGCGTTTTTCACTGCGTTTTTTACTGCCGTTTTTGGAGCTGTTTTTCTACAGAGTCAATGAAAAACAGCTCCAAAAATGGCTTAAGAGGTGACATGCACCTCTTTTTCACAGGCGTAAACACCCCATCGGAACAGAATGCAGTTTTTCCCATTGAAATCAATGGGCCGATGTTTGGAGGCGTTATGCTTCCGATTTTTCGCCTTTTTTTCGCCCGTTTACGGCACGAAAAACGGCTGAAAATAAGCCGTGTGAACATACCCTCACTATTGGAGTTACAAATGTTGAGGCCTTGGGTAGAATATTGTCTAGAGGCCAGTGCTTTTTAGAAGGAAGGTATTGTAGTTGAAATATGCAAATTGTATAGTTACAATATATATTAAAAGTATGCAAACAGTAGCATAATCAAAACAATATATTAAAAGTTTACAAACAGTAGCATAATCAAAACAATAGTTTTTCAATAAGTGCAATAAAGTACACAAATAATGGTACCATGTAGTGTCCAAATAATAGCAAAATACAGTGCTAAACTTATACCACTATATAGAGTCCAAATAATAACATCATAAGGTGCTCAAATAATAAAAATCTCAAGCAAGGGGGTAAAACAACCTAGATAGTGGAGGCATGATTTAACCCTTTTGTCACTCTATAACTCAGGCCTGATTATAGGTTAGATATTTTCATTATATACTGTACTTATAGTGAGTAATATAAGGATATTGAAGGACCGTGCTAGATTCCACACACAAATAAAGAGAAGGAAACCGCAGCACTCCAGTGGAAAAATTTGTCTATAATTCTCCAACACATCACCTGCAACATTTTAAACCTCAGGGGGACTTTTTCAAGCATAAAATACATACATCAGGTGCACACCGCTTATAGTCAGTGTCCAATAACATTACATCCAGTGTCTAATTCATTTGCAACACAGTGGTATAATAAATAAAGTGGTAAAAAAAATCCACACATAATCCTAATTTGTATACGTGACAAATATATAAAAACACAATAACAGTGAAACTCCTGGTGTCTTCATAGGAAGTGCTACATTATGTAGCAAAAGAAAATGTGTCTCGGCGTTGGACCTTGTCCACTGCGGATGCTCACAGCCTACTGGTAACTGGATCAAGCGTCCTTAGTTCCTTATTAAATCATGTAATGTTATGACATACATACCTTCCCCTCAACATCCATTGATTGAACACAGTGCCCTATCAATGCGCATGTCAGGTTGCTACAAGCAACCTGCAGACGCTTCAACCCGACTCCATAATCAGTGCTGGGTACATGTTTAACCAATTAACAGGAACGATGCTACCCGGAGTGAATAGGGGAGTTAAGAATGATAATGATAGCCGCGCATGCCAATAGTATTTAAAGTCCACATACTGGAATAGCAGGGCCGACTGGGTTGCAAACTGGAGTAACAGAGCCGACTAGGTTGAAAACTGTAGTAGCAGAGCCAACTGGGTTGCAAACTAGCAACCAATTTTTTCTAAAGATCCCAAGTTTATTATTCCGTTACAGTTTAATTAACCCTGATTTTGTATCAACTCATGATACGGGACAAATGAATGTCCAAAAGGGAACGTGTACAAAAAGTATCATGAGAGGCAAAAAATAAAGGGGGCTGTTTACTAATCAAACCAAAGGACAACATATATAGAATCACAAGATCACGGGATCAATAGCTCACACAACCCACATCTGCAGAGCCGTTAAACATATCAAACAGTATTTAAGAGAAATCATCTTTCCCATACACGATTATTTATCTAAATTAGTATTAAGAATTGGGGTAATGTTTAATGTCAGGAAATCGGAATGTCTGGAAATATACCTTAATTTTAGTCACATATATAGGCAGTATTAGTACATAGTCTAGCCGTAAAATTTATTGGTAAATATACTATCGCCGTGTGTACACAGTCCAACATACACCCATTAGACTCATAAGGTCAATAAAGAATTTTCAGAATTACTGAGTTGCTCAAAACTTTTTCAGTTCTATATACAGTACAACTATGTCAATTTAGTCATAATTGCAAATAGAAAAGTACCAATATCCAAACATCCAGCTATCCATATCGTGATTATTAACGCAAAAATACCAAATAAAAATAATGGCCAAACCGGTCATATATATTAAAAAAATACTGCAAAGATGTTGAGGACTGTCATGCAGATGTGGAGAAGGCAAGATTTCAAACAACGATTCCAGTAATAAAGGTTCAATCATTTAGCAGATTCTAAGAATATCCATAGTGCTCTTTCAGTGCATAATTCCATATAAAAATGTATAAATATAAAAATAAACAAATATAATTAAAAATCACACCCCAAGGTTGGGCACCCAATCTTAAATATGATATTCAAATGATGATGTCGCCAGGACCACAGGTAAGAACACTCCGCCAACATATGCCGGTCATCCTAAAGTCCCTATTTAGACCTTTTGGTTCTAATGTATCCAACTCAAAGATCCATTTGAGTTCCAGTTTTTTAAGGGTTTTATCTCTATCTCCACCTCTTTACAACTTTATTTATTATACCACTGTGTTGTAAATTATCTAGACACAGGATGTTATGTCATTGCACACTAATTATAAAAGGTGTGCACCTGACATATGTACTTTATGCTTGAAGAAGACCCTGTGAGGGTTGAAACGTTGCAGGTGATGTGTTGCTGAATTGAAGACAAACTTTTCCACTGGAGTGCTGCGGTTTCCTTCTCTATATTTGGAGATGCTATTTTCCCTGGAATGGGACTATCTTCTGCGAGCACCTCCCAGAAGTTGGGATTTCTATGTGGTCCATATGGTCTGGTTACTGGTTGTGCTGCTGATATTTATTTTCTCAGATTCCACACACAGTTATAAAGGACCCAAACTATATTCAGCACTTTAACTATCAGAATCTGAAAAAAACAAAAGGACAGCCATGTTTGTGAGTAATGCTACACAATGATCATTTACGTTATCAGCATGCATTATGTACAACAGTGATCTATAATGGCTCTAATACTTACAAAGCTACAACTCCTAGCATGCTCTGACAGCTTCGGATTGGGAGTTTTAGTTTTGCTAGCACTGTAGACATTGAAGTATAATATGAGATTACTGTTGGTAACAATTTAGTTGTGCTCACCAGCGAACCACATTTTTCCTAAGTAATGTGTACATCATATAGAAATGGGTAGAACAATAAAAGTAATATCTAATTTCCTGTACATTTGGATATCAAGTGACACCAGTCTTGTAACTGTTAATTTTCTCAGTAATCAACAAGATTTGTTGCGCATGTTATCTATCTACCCCAACAAGAAATCCTAAACGACTTTCTGCTCAGAATCCTTAACACTCACTCAGATCTGTATTGCATCTGCTTTCACCACTGGTACAGTCAAGATGAAAGGAAGCCGTGATGACATCAATCTGTTTCAATGCACTTTTAAAGAGGAAACTAATTCCACTCTCTAAGGAAATGTTGGACCAGAAGTGATGTGTGTGATAGAGATGTTTTATTATCATGTTATGTGATCATTGATATTTTGAGAACTTGGAAAGGTGAGTAGATGTAGAGACCCTTATAGAAGTTGTAGGATAAAATAGAGAGCTTATTTAAGCAGCAATTAAAAGAACTTGTAGACTAAGCTGAGAATGAAATGATAAATGCAAAGAGGTTTACTTAATGGGGATATTAAGTAAACTGCTGGTGAAAATGCCCATTTATCATTTGCTGATACTTAATTGGTTTCCTTTTCCTGCCTGCATGTGGCATTTTCAGACGGAATTGCCATCTTATAGTGTGATCCCTGCAAATGTAATAAATCAAGCCAATAGATTTTAACTAATTTAAATGGAGGCTAAATTAGAGCCAAATCCTGCAATAGCGCTTGTAATTAATGTTCATTAACGTTTTAGCTTAGCTTAGCAGATGAGAAGGATTATTTCAACGCACCACTCAAGTTGACATTTTAAGGCTGTGTATAGAGAACAGACATTTTCCTCATGCCAATTCCAGAGACTAAATGGTAATAAAGTAAAAGCAGGAACAAAAGAGACTGCGTCTACACTATTGGCAGGACCCATATACAAGTTTTGAATTGAATAGATTTATTTATTTTTCAATATGTGTTTAAAAACAGAGACTGCTATTTACTGTCTTAGGCTTTTATTTAGTATGCGCTATTAAATTACAAGTTCAGTGCTCTATAGTGCATGCTTTTGGCAACCGAGACAAAGAAGGTTATGTACAGTTTTAAATGAAATTTCACAAAAATAAATAGATTATAGAGAAACAGTCTGTTATTGAGAAACTGCAATATTTTAAATATTAAAAAGCTGATGGCAGCCAGTAGAATTGGAGTAATTTGTAGCATATTCATTGCATTTTATTTTCATTTAATATCTAACATGAAAATTCTAAAGCCCCTTGTTTGAGATGTTAAATTGCTGATGGACCATAGTCTGAGTTATTCTCCCCTTATATTACAAAATAATTTTAAACCACCTACCATTTTTGGATATCTTAAGATCTAAAGAAGACTTTGCTGTCAACTGCGTAGCATAGAAAGTCTTTAATTAATGCCTCATGCACACGGCCGTACCCGTAATCCAAGCCCGCGATTGCGGGCATGGCTGACCGCTGATGGCCACGGACCGCAGCCCGCATTGTCGGGCCGGTCTCCCATACGAAGTATGGGACCAAGGCCCGTAGAAAATGAAAAGTAGGATATGCTCCATAATTCCCGGCACAGTTCTACCACACGGGACACCTATCCGTAGCGATACGGAAAGGTGTCCGCGGCCAATAGAACTGGGCGGGTCCGTAATTGCGGACCATATTACGGTCCGCAATTACGGAGATTTTTTACGGTCGTGTGCATGAGGCCTAAAGGTCTAATCAATCATGTTATTCTGTGACATTACTGCTAAGGCATCATCTTACAGACATCAGCCATAACATTAAAACCACCTACCTAATATTGTGTAGGTCCCCCTCCTGCTGCCAAAACAGCTGTGATCCATCGAGGTATGGGCTTCACAAGACCTCTGAAGGTGTTCTGTATTATATGGCGCCAACACGTTAGTAGCAAATTCTTGGAGTCCTGTAGGTTGCAAGGTGGGACATCATGGATCAGCAACCTGTGATGCACTGTGTATTTTGACACCTTTATATCATAACCTGCATTAACAATAACAGCAATTTGTGCTACAGTAGCTTCTCTGTGTGATTGGACCAAACGGGCTAGTCTTCTCTCTCACATGCGCAACAATGATCCTTTGGCGCCCATGACCCTGTCATAGGTTATTCTACATTTGACTACTTTTAGTAGGTTGTAAGCACTGCACACCGAGAACACCCAAAAAAAACTGCCATTTTAGAGACGATCCGACCCAGTCACCAAGCCATCACAGTTTGCCCTTGTCAAAGTCGCTCAGATCCTTATGCTTGCTCATTCTTCCTACATCCAACACATCAACTTCAAGAAATGTGCACTTGATGCCTAATATAGCCCACCCCTTGACAGGTGCCATTGTAATGAGATAAACAATGTTATTCACTTCACCTGTCAGTGATTTTAATGTTATGGCTCACTGTTATATATGTTAAGACTTCAATCGGGGGGTCATGTATCAATAGTGTCATTTTTTATTTGTTATGACCCTGAATGTGCAATAGATTTAAGAAATTCACTATAACAGGGTCCAGTCCTTCGTGGGACTGCAAAGGTCTAAAGTGGGTAATTCGCATGTGAAAATTTAGGAGCTGCTTAAAGGGAATGTGTCATCAGAAAATGGCCTATTGTTTAAATCAAGTTTTTATGTTAAGCCTATTTGTAAGAATTTTTGATGGTTTTTTTTTCACTTTTCTATGTCATGATCAATTAAAGAAAGAATACTAAAATCTTGCCATTTTCACACTGACCACTAAGCCTCACAAAAAACTGACACTTCCTGTTCTGTAGAGATCACTTCTCAGTAGACATCTTATTATCATCACAGGCAGGATTACAATGAAAGGTAACACCTCTACATAGATAACACAGGACCCATCATTGACAATAGGTGATGGACACACCTACCCTCATATCCCTTTCATATCCCACATCAGTGGTGAAAGCAGATGCAATACAGATCTGAGTGAGTGTAAAGGATTCTGAGCAGAAAGTCGTTTAGGATTTCTTGTTGGGGTAGATAGATAACATGCGCAACAAATCTTGTTGATTACTGAGAAAATTAACAGTTACAAGACTGGTGTCACTTGATATCCAAATGTGCAGGAAATTAGATATTACTTTTATTGTTCTACCCATTGCTATATGATGTACATATCACTTAGGAGAAATGTGGTTCGCTGGTGAGCACAACTAAATTGTTACCAACAGTAATCTCATATTATACTTCAATGTCTCTTGAGATCACACAGTCTTGTCCTTGTCTCCCGCACGCGCAGCTCAAAGCTGCGCGCGCAAGCGCACGCACACTCTCACTCACTCTTCAGCTCTTGGGAGACAAGGACAAGACTGTGTGATCTCTCGCGAGAGATCACACAGTCTTGTCCTTGTCTCCATAGAGCTGAAGAGTGAGAGCTTGCGAATGCGTGCATAGCTCTGAGCTGCGTGTGCGTGTGCCCCACCCCTCTAGCTCTTGCTGTGACACTGTCCGTAGCTGATTGGACAGTGTCACAGCCATAGTAAAGTGCCCCAGGGATTGTGCAGCCCTGCCTATTACATGCTGCACTCAGCTGCACCTGTAAATTTAAATTAATATCGTTTTCATACAAATGTTTCCCATTTTAAATATAACATCAATATTGTAAATACACTTTGTATAAAAAAAATGTGCATTTCATGAACTCTTATACTGTAAATCCATTAGACATCCTATATTCATGTGCTAATCGTCTATTATTTTATATTCATATGACCTGTCCATAGGCTCGCATTAAACTTTAAATTCAATCATTCATAAATTTATTCGAAACGAATACTTCATTCACCGACGTCCTTCACTCAGGAGTGCGCATGTCTACAACATAGTACTGGCAGAAGACTGACACTGATCTGAATATCCAACAATATAACTCTTCAGTTGCTGTGGAATAAAGGGCACGCCACACTGCTATTTCATTCAAATAATTGTCATTATTTTTCAAACCACAATCGTTGATTTTGGTTTGATAGGTGTAAACAAGTATATCTTTTACTGCAATGACATAGTGTTCAATTTGAGGTCCACATATAGTTTGTTGTTCAATGCCAGAGCTACAGTATTTGTTAAATCATACTAGGCAATCTACTGATGCATCCCACCTCATAATGTCAGAAATTCGGTTCACAATACTGCCCATGTGCATACATTAGACATTCATTTATATGTGTTTATGATTACAATTATTTAATATAACAAAAGGCAACTTGTCCTGCCAGATAGGTGCCTACAGTGCATTCGAAAAGTCTTCAGACCCTTTCACTTTTTTTACATTTTGTTATGTTAAGGCCTTGTGTTAAAATAAAAAAAAAATGCACATTTTTTCCCTTCAAAATGCACTCAATACCCAATAATGACAAAGTGAATTTTATACATTTTTGAAAATTTATTAAGAATTAAAAACTCAAATTTTGCATGATCATATGTAATCAGACCCTTTTCTATGACAATTGAAATTTAGCTCTGGGGGTCTCCCTTTTCTCTAGATCATCTTTGAAATGTTTCTACACCTTGATTGCACCTGTGATAAATTCATTTGATTTAACATGATTTGGAAAGACACAGTCCTGTTTATAGAAGTGTCACAGCTGACAATGCATATTAGAGCTAAAGCCAAGCCATGGGGAGAAAAGAACTTCGAGCTCAGAGACAATGTGGAGGCACAATTTGGAGAAGGGTAGGAAAAAAATCTCTGCTGCACTGAAAGTTCCCAAAAGCACAGTGGCATCCATAATTCTTAAATGGAAGAAGTTTGGAACAACCAAGACTCTTCCAAGAGCTGGCCGCCCCACCAAACTAAGTAATCGGGGGAGAAGGGCCTTGGTTAAAGAGGTGACCAAGAACTTAATGGTCACTCTGGCTGAGCTCCAAAGATCCTGTGTGCTGATGGGAAAAACTTCCAGAAGGTCAGCCATCACTGCAGCACTCTACCAATCTGGGCTTTATGGCAGAGTGGCCAGAAAGAAGACTCTCCTCAGTAAAAGACATATGAAAGCCCGCCAGGAGTTTACAAAAAGCACCTAAAGGACTCTCAGACTGTGAGAAACCAGATTCTGTGGTTTGATGAAACCAAGATTGAACTTTTTGGCCTGAATTCTAAGCGTTATGTTTGGAGGAAACCAGGCACTGCTCATTACCTGCCCAATACCATCCTTACAGTGAAGCATGGTGGTGGCAGCATCATGCTGTGGGGGTGTTTTTCAGTGTCTGGGGCAGGGAGACTGGTCAGGGTTGAGAGAAAGATGAATGGAGCAAAGTAGAGAGATATTCCTAATAAAAACCTGATCCAGAGTGCTCTGGACCTTAGACTGGGTTCACTTTCCAACAAGACAATGACCCTAAGCACACAGCCAAGACAACACAGGAGTGGCTTACTCTGTGAATGTCCTTGAGTGGCCCAGCCAGAGCCCTGACTTTAATCCAATTGAACATCTCTGGAGAGACATGAAAATGGCTGTCCACCGACGGTCCCCATCCAACCTGACAGAGCTTGAGAGGGTCTGCAAAGTAGAATGGCAGAAAATCCCCAAATCCAGGAGTGCAAACCTTATGGCATAAAACCCAAGAAGACTGGAGGCTGTTATCACTGCCAAAGGTGCTCAAACTAAGTACTGAGTAAAGGGTCTGAATACTTATGTCAATGCAATATGTTGGTTTTTCCTTTTCAATAAATTAGCAAAGATTACTAACATTCTGTTTTCACTTTGTCATTATGGGGTATTGAGTGCAGAATGATGGGGAAAAACTTGATTTTTTTATTTTAGCTAAAGGCCTCAACATAACAAAATGTGAAAAAATAGAAAGGGTCTGAAGACTTTTCAAATGCATTGTGCACATTTTGAGCAGCGATCAAGGGGAAATTTGTCACAGTGACCCACCTTCTCCCTTCTGTATATCAGATCTGTATTTTGAAGCTCCTGAGCCCCAATTCAAAATATGTAGCAGGGCCCACCACTAAGAATATGCCATTTATAATGCTGGTGTTTTCTTATTTGGCACATGGGCCTTTGGGCCAGCACAGGTTACTGGTCTTAGGTGAGTCTGCTACTTCTGCAACTCCTATAGCTAAGACCCTGTGCATTACACTGATGTAACATAACATCGTTGCTATGAATCTGGGCTGGAAGCTCTGCAGTAGCAGAATCCTAGTACATACATATATAAATAAAACAATGTGGTGGAATTCAACTCTATATAGACTCACTCTAACGCCTCATGCACACGACTGTGTGTGCCGTCCGAGTCCCGTCAGTGATCCGAGGAAAAATAGGACTATGTTCTATCTTTCCTCGGATCGGAGACTTTGACCATTTTTCACTGACCCGATTCACCCGCTAAAATGAATGGGTCCGTGAAGACTATCGGGTGCCACTCGGATGCCGTCAAAAAACGGCCCGAGTGGCACAACAGTCGTGTGCATGAGGCATAAGGTTCTGTAAGGCTCTCACTCTGAGACTCGTAGATTCCGTCATACTTGATGAGAATAAAGCTGCAAGCAGCATTAGATGAACACCACAATAGAATACAACCCCATTCTAAGTCAACGATGGATTCGGAATTGCGTCCTGGTTTTCATCATTAATGGAGCCTCTGAACACATCTTAGCATGTCCCTTTATCTATCACTATTTGACATGCCTTTTTTCACCCCTTCACCTTTATCCCAAATATGCCGATCAGATCAACAGACTAGAACCATTTTTACCATTGCCTTTATATATATATATAAAAAAATATATATATTTTTGTGAAGGTGTTTTGTATCTTATTTTGGATAAAATATAATGTTTTCTCAATTTTAGCAAAAAAGAAATTAATAAAATATTAGGAATACATTTTTGTGCTCTCATAATATTTAATAGATAATATGGCACTGGTATATGTTATATAAGTCAATGTCCGACCCTTTATAGAGCCTTGAAAGATGAGTTAAATAGCCAAACCAGAGGCACACATCTGTAGATGGTTGCAGAGTACAGAGTAGGGCTCTGGTTGGCTGAGTGAGATACCTTTGAAGCAGCTCTTGAAAGGTACTAATTCTCTTTTTGGAGACTCCCTACCAGCTGGATATCTGCAAAGAGAATCAGTACCTTCCAAATTCTGCTTCTGCAATAAATCTATTTTTAATAAAAACTGTAGTGTACGATATAGTAGTTGTTTTCTGTTCCTATTCAACAACAAACACCAACAAAAAATACCATAGATTTAAGTCATAGTGTATTTATTTTAAGAGCAATTTTACATTTTACTGTAGAAATATGGTGTAAAATATGCCTTAGCTTTAGACTAATTGTCAGGAAATTAATATGTAGAAATCTTGTTTATAAATACAAAATAATAGATCGAGTCATTTCTAATATAGATGTAAAAAGGATTAATTGAAAGAACATCAATGTTCAATTGCTTCGATTTATTGACTGCCAAAGTAATTCATAGGAAGGAGGCTTCACAAATCCCAGCATGTGTTCTTAATGGGAAATTACAAACATAATTTAGTCCTTGGCTTCTACAAACTGCCTCAACCCAATAAATCATGCTACAACTTGGATTGGAGGCCTTCTTTTAATTGTGACCTCTACAAAGTGACTCCAGTCTCTCACTTGTTTCATGGATCCAGTTTTGAAATTGATTATTGCTTTCTAGAAGCATGACCAGGCTGCTTGATATAATCATAAGTCAGGTGTAAAAAAAAAAAAAATATTGGAAAGTGATATAGAAATTATAAAATCAACGTTTCTATTTTCGACTTCGTTCTCTTATGGAAAACGTGACTCTATTAATAACAATTCTTCTAAGAATAGGAAACTTGAAGCTGTGACAAATAAGAGGATTAACATCTGGAAATAACATATGTCTGAATCTGATAACCAGAGCTATAAGACTATCAGTTCAAGCAGCGACAATTATTGCTCTACAAATATTTTATAAATAATATTAACAGACATTAAAACATCCCAGTAGAATTGTGCACTTAGTTTTCAGAGGCAGTTCACATCGACTTCTATCCCAGCATGCAGGGCTCATATCTATGTGGCTGCTGACTGTCAATATAGTGTTTCACTTCACCTCTCTTGACATGCTATATATTAAACAAAGGTCTTTACACTGGGATCTTGAATTTGCAATATAGACATGCAATATAGACATGAATCAAAACGCTAAACTTCCAAATGTACTCATCCATTTAAATACAATATGGTTTCTAATACATTTACTAATAAATAAATATGTTTATTGAACTAACAGTATAATGAAATAAATGTAGATCTTTGCATGGTGGTAACAATAAGGCTGGGTTCACACGACCATGTTACGTCCGTAATGGACGGAACGTATTTCGGCCGCAAATACGTTCCGTCCATTACGGACATAACATGGTCGTGTGAACCCAGCCTAAGGGCTCGTTCAGACGTGGCAGAATTTTTCAACTGCAAATGTTGGTACAGATTCGGGGGAATTATGAAACGAATCTGCACCAATATTTTCATATTTGACAGGTAATTCAGACGTAGCAGATATCACAGCAGACTTGCCACAGATTTCAGTTTTTGCACTGCAAAGGCTGAAATCTGCAGTGAAATTCCGCTTCTTCTCCGCAACGTCATGAGTAGAGATGAGCGAACCGGGACAACCGAACCCGGTTTCGGTCCGAACTTCCGGAAAAGTTCGGTTCGCAGCGAATCCGAACTTTACCGGGTTCGGCCGAACCCGTTTTGACCGAACCCGGTCAAAAAATTTATACAAATCGGCAGCCACTTGTCTCTATCAATCACTGATAGAGAAAAGAGGCTGCTGATTAAAAATAAAATAAAAAGCATTTCATACGTACCTGGTCGTTGTCTTGGTGACGAGTCCCTCTTCTTCCTCCAGTCCGACCTTCTTTTCTGACGCGGCAGCCTGTGATTGTCTGCAGAGGCCTCTGCAGCCTGTGATTGGCTGCAGAGGCCTCTGCAGCCTGTGATTGGCTGCAGCGCTCACATGGGCTGCATCGTCATCAAGGAATGTCGGGCCGGATGTCGAGAGGGACGCGTCACCAAGGCAACGGCCAGGAGACCGGACTGGAGGAAGCAGGGAATATGAACGTCTTTTTTTTTACAGGTTACTCTATATTGTGATCGGTAGTCACTGTCCAGGGTGCTGAAACAGTTACTGCCGATCAGTTAACTCTTTCAGCACCCTGGACATTGACTATTTACTGACGTCGCCTAGCAACTCTGCCGTAATGACGGGTGCACACATGTAGTCAACCGTCATTATGGGGCCTCATGCACACGACCGTAAAAACGCCCGTTATTACGGGTCGTAATTACGACCCGAAATAGCGGGCCCATGGACTTCTGTTAGCCACGGGTACCTTCCCGTTTTCTCACGGGAAGGTGCCCGTGCCGTTAAAAAGATAGAACATGTTCTATTTTTTTATTTTACGGGCCGTGCTCGTAATTACGACTTGTAATTACGAGCACGGCCGGGCACGGCCGGCCAAGGGCAGCCGGCCGCTTTTGCGAACCGTGGTGTCATTATAATTATAGCAGCACGGCCCGTAAAATAGAAAAATAGAACATGTTCTATTTTTTTAACAGCACGGGCACCTTCCCGTGAGAAAACGGGAAGGTACCCGTGGGTAACAGAAGTCTATGAGCCCGTTATTGCGGGTCGTAATTACGACCCGCAATAACGGGTGTTTTTACAGTCGTGTGCATAATGGGAGCACGGCCCGGAAAAACGAACGGCTGCCCGTGGCCGGCCGTGCTCATCTCCTGAAATACTCTGTGCTGCCTTAGGCCTCATGCACACGACCGTAAAAACACCCGTTATTGCGGGTCGTAATTACGACCCGCAATAACGGGCTCATAGACTTCTGTTACCCACGGGTACCTTCCCGTTTTCTCACGGGAAGGTGCCCGTGCCGTAAAAAAAAATACAACATGTTCTATTTTTCTATTTTACGGGCCGTGCTGCTATACTTTATAATGACAGCACGGCTCGCAAAAGCCGCCGGCTGCCCGTGGCCGGCCGTGCCCGGCCGTGCTCGTAATTACGATCACGGTCGTGTGCATGAGGCCTAAAACTCTGTGGACAGGTCAGGATCCTGTTTCTTTTAAATGCTGCTAGGGAACTCGCTTGATCCACTATATAAGGCTGCGCCACAGTGCAGCATTTAAAAGAAACAGGATCCTGACCTGTCCACAGAGTTTAAGGCAGCACAGAGTATTTCAGGATTTGAGCGTGCAGTTTCAGTGCTGCTGTGAACTCTGCTCTTACCATTACGTAGCTCTCAGTCTGTTACCTCTCCTCCACTACTGTCCTCAATAACACCTTCATGATTGGCAAGTCACCACGTAACGGTAAGAGCAGAGTTCACAGCAGCACAGAGTATTTCAGGAGATGAGCGTGCGGATCTTGTGCGCGGTGGTGACTTGCCAATCATATGAGGGTGTTATTGAGGACAGGAGTGGAGGAGAGGTAACAGACTGAGCTACGTAATGGTAAGAACAGAGTTCACAGCAGCACAGAATATTTCAGGAGAGGAGCGTGCAGATTCTGTGCTGCTGTGAACTCTGCTCTTACCATTACGTAGCTCAGTCTGTTACCTCTCCTCCACTCCTGTCCTCAATAACACCTTCACGTGATTGGCAAATCACCACCCCGCACGCTCATCTCCTGAAATACTCTGTGCTGCTGTGAACTCTGGTCTTACCATTACGTGGTGACTTGCCAATCATGTGAAGGTGTTCTTGAGGACAGGAGTGGAGGAGAGGTAACAGACTGAGAGCTACGTAATGGTAAGAGCAGAGTTCACAGCAGCACTGAATCTGCACGCTCATCTCCTGAAATACTCTGTGCTGCCTTAAACTCTATGGACAGGTCAGGATCCTGTTTCTTTTAAATGCTGCACTGTAGCGCAGCCTTATATAGTGGATCGAGCGGGTTCCCCAGCAGCATTTAAAAGAAACAGTGTGTGTGTTTGTGTATGTGCGTGTTTGTGTTTGTGTATATATGTGTGTTTGGGTATGTGTCTTTGTCTGTTTTTCTTTTTATATGTGTGTTTGTGTATATGTGTGTGTGTGTTTATGTGTGTTTGTGTATATATGGGTGTGTTTGTGTATATGTGTTTGTGTATATGTTTGTTTATATGTGTGTGTATATATGGGTGTATTTGTGTATATGTTTGTGTGTAGATGTTTGTGTGTGTGTGTGTGTTTTTTTGTATATGTGTGTGTTTGTGTATATGGGTGTGTGTTTATGTGCAAACATACATACATGCAAACATACACACATGCAAACATACATACATACATACATACATGCAAATATATACATGCAAATATACATACAAACATACATAAATGCAAACATACATACATGCAAACATACATACATGCAAACATACACACATGCAAACATACATATATATATATACATGCAAATATACATACACACATGCACATATATACATACATGCCAACATACATACATACATACATACATACATGACAACATACATACATACATGCAAACATACATACATACATGCAAACATACATTCATGCAAACATACATACATGCAAACATACATTCATGCAAACATACATACATGCATGCAAATATATACATGCAAATATACATACACACATGCACATATATAACATACATGCAAACATACATGCACATATATACATACATACATACATACATACATACATACATACATACATGACAACATACATACATGACAACATACATACATGCAAACATACATACATGCATACATACATACATACATGCATGCAAACATACACACATGCAAACATACATACATACATACATACATACATACATACATGAAAATATATACATGCAAATATACATACAAACATGCACATATATACATACATGCCAACTTACATGCAAACATACATGCACATATATACATACATACATGACAACATACATACATACATACATACATACATACATACATGACAACATACATACATGCCAACATACATACATACATACATACATACATACATACATACATGCCAACATACATACATGCCAAAAAAAAATAATAATACGTTCATACTTACTTTCCTCCTGTCCGGCCTCCAGCGATGACGTTTCATCCATGTCGCCGCTGCAGCCTGTGATTGGCTGCAGAGGCGGTCACGTGGGATGAAGTGTCATCCTGACGTGCGTGACCGCCACTACAGCCTGTGATTGGGATGAAACGTCATTGCTGGAGGCTGGACAGGAGGAAAGTAAGTACGAACGTATTATTTTTATTACATTATTTTCCGCGCGCCGAGCATGTACTGTCAAGGTTGCTGAAAGAGTTAGTGCAGCCCATTAACTCTATCAGCACCCTGGACAGTAGCATGCTCGGCGCACGGAAGTGACAGGTTCGGTCCGAACTAGTTCGGTCCGAATTGAACTTTTTTGTGAAATTCGGCGAACTAGCCGAACCGAACTTTTGATAAGTTCGCTCATCTCTAGTCATGGGCATGCTGTGTAGGGAAAATTCTGCACCGCAGCCTAATTTCCACACAGTTATTTTCTGCAACGTCTGAACTAACTTTGCTAAAAATGTATAGAAACAAATGTCAAAAACGGCTGCTGCAGAATTCCACTGCGGACTGTCCGCAGCAGAATTCAACAGCAATTCCGCCACGTCTGGATGTGCCATAATAGTTTTGTAATGAAATAACGATTATGGCCTCTGTTCAATGTATACACCAGGAAAAGCTCCCAAAGTTTACTAAAAAGAATGCCTCCAACAGAAACCACACATTCGTCACCCATAGGGTACAATTGTAAAAAATCGTATGCCTTGTGGAATATGTTTTTATACTGGATACCATTATATGGAATAGCGTAGTCTACTATGATATTCACATCTTTATTTTTGCAGTATACAGACATATATCGGTCAGACAGGTTGACAAAAGGACAGTATGTCGAAGAGTATGTCGACCTAATGTAAGCGCTTCCCGGCATACATGCTAAACAAACATTACATGCAAACATGGCCTAAAAAAAATAAATAATGAAATGTACAATTGACTTTATGTAAAATAGAAAAAAAAATGGCAATATTTGTAATATCTAAATAAAATATCACATGCTCTTAGGGTATGTTCACACAAGGCGGATACGCTGCATAAAAGTGCACATTATATCCACCCTGGATGCCACAGGGAATTCTGTCCGAAAAACCACACCAAATTGAGGTGTCGTTTTCAGGCCGGAACGCCTGCTGTGGAAAATATCAGGTAAAAAAAATCATAAACTCATACTTACCCGTAGCCATGGTGACACGTCCCTCTGACATCCTGCAGCCCAGCCTCCTGGGATGACGTTTCATTCCATGTGACCGCTGCAGCCTGTGATTGGCTGCAGCAGTCACATGGGATGAAACATCATCCCAGGAGGGCGGGCTGGAACCAGGAGTAGAGAGATCTGTGTATGCATGAGATTTTTATTTTTCCTAGTTGCGGCCTTCGCGGCAGAATCGCAGTTTTCACGCTGCAAAAATCGCAACGTCTGCTATTTGTTGTGGGTTTAATCCCCCATTGAATTCTATGGGGAAAACCTGCAACATAAAAGCAGCGATTGCACAGCATAAATTGACATCATAAATTGACATGCTTCAGATAAAAAAAATGCACCGCAGGTCAATTTATGAACGTTTTTCCGGCAGATTTTTTACGCAGCGTGTGGATGACATTTGTTCAAATATTATCTACTCTGCTGCTACTGTATCATGCTGTGGATTTTCCGCAATTAAATACGTTGCAGAAAATCCGCAGTACTTCCGCCACGTGTGAACCTGGCCTTAAAGGGGTTTTCCTACTAAGAACATTCATCACCTATCCACAGGATAGATGATAAATGTATGATGGCTGGGGGCACCGTAACCTGTACCCCCATGGATCACTAGAACGGGGTTGCTGAGCCACTTTGCATGATCTTAGTGAGGAGGTTTTTATGAAGGGGCAGTCACGCATGAGCCCTGCCACACCATTTAATTTCTATGAGGCTGACGGAAACAGTTGTTGGCCTCATAGACATTAAATGAAGGGGGGGCACTGCTCTATTCAAAATCCTTCTCACAGCGATCGTGCAGCGAGGTGGAACGGGGGGCTCGGGACCCCTGTACTAATGATAGGTAGAGATCTCAGTGATGGGTCTCCTAGCGATCATACAGATGAAGAGGTATCTGCTAATGTGATGTCATTTTCAATTTATGGGGAATGGGAGATATAGATACAGCCCAGGATGATCACTTGTCCGTTTCCATATCTCCCATACACTATCATGGAGAGCTATTGTGTATGTGCCGCAATTCTCTGTCGGGAACAGGGGATCTAGCACTCCTTTGATCACACATTTCAGGTACATAGAATTAATATGCCATAAATGTGTGTGATTGGAAAACTCATTTAGGCAAGCAATCATTACATTTTTTTCCAGGATTAGAAAAAGGAATCTGTTTTGTTTTTTTCAACTTATCCACATTTAAGTGAATAGGAATGAGTTGCAATATCAGACACAACCCATGGATAGAAGTGATGTTATTTCTGGTCCCAGACAACCTCTCTCAAACTTCCCTAAGGGCATGCCCACACGTGGCGGATTTCCTCCGCAACTGTCCGCATCAATGCCGCACAGAATCTGCGTTGCAGATTCTGCGGCGGATCTGCCCAAAATGTGCAGTAAATTGATGCGGACTAGCTGCTGCGGACTGCGGGAAAAGTGCTTCCCTTCTCTCTATCAGTGCAGGATAGAGAGAAGGGACAGCACTTTCCCTAGTGAAAGTAAACTAATTTCATACTTACCGGCCGTTGTCTTGGTGACGCGTCCCTCTTTCGGCATCCAGCCCGACCTCCCTGGATGACGCAGCAGTCCATGTGACCGCTGCAGCCTGTGATTGGCTGCAGCCGTCACTTAGACTGAAACGTCATCCTGGGAAGCCGGACTGGAGACAGAAGCAGGGAGTTCTCGGTAAGTATGAACTTCTATTTTTTTGACAGGTTGCTGTATATTGGGATCGGTAGTCACTGTCCAGGGTGCAGAAACAGTTACTGTCGATCGCTTAACTTTTTCAGCACCCTGGACAGTGACTATTTACTGACGTCTCCTAGCAACGCTCCCGTAATTACGGGAGCCCCATTGACTTCCTCAGTCTGGCTGTAGACCTAGAAATACATAGGTCCAGCCAGAATGAAGAAATGTCATGTCAAAAAAGCAAGACGCATCCGCAGCACATATAACATTTTCATGACAGCTGCGGACTTCATTGCGGAATTTAGAATCTCCATTGAAGTCAATGGAGAAATTCCGCCATGAGTCCGCAACCAGTCCGCCACAACTCCGCAACAGCCCTAGCATGCTGCGGACACCAAATTCCGCTCTGCAGCCAATGCTCCGCAGCGGAATTTTACGCATCGTCTAAACGAACACTGCTAAATAAAAGTGGAAGTCAATGGATAAACGGCTCCGCTGCGGATTAACGCTGTGGAGTGTCCGCTGCGGAATTCAAGAGGAATTCCGCCACGTGTGGCTTTGCCCTAACAAAGTATTTTGTTCTGCTTTTTAAAACTTATATATTGAAAAAAACACCAGTAGTTTGAAGCGTTTTTATGCTGTTTTAATTCATGTGTAACATTTTTTGTGTATAATTATTTTTAGTTTTTTTAATCGTGTCATTTTGTACAAGCATTTTTCTCAGTCCATTTTGAAGTTCTTTTAAGAAACCTATGGAGATAAACCCGTGAAAAAACGCTATACCTTAAGCATGTTGCATTTTGATCAAAACAAAAACAAAAGACGAATAAAAAGCCACAAATCAAAATGCTATGCATGTAAACACTCATAGTTCACATTAACCCCTTAATGACGTTTTGCCCCTTAACCCTTTTAATGACCAGCCTATTTTAAACCTTAATGACCAAGCTATTTTTTAAGTTTTTCCATCGTCACATTCCAAGAGCTATAACTTTTTTATTTTTGCGTCGATATAGCTGTATAACGTCTTGTTTTTTTGCGGGACAAGTTGTATATTTTAATAGCACCATTTTGGGGTACATATAATTTATTGATTAACTTTTATTAACTTTTGATCCTACGATCGCTTTTATAATACACTGCAATACTTTTGTATTGCAGTGCATTACTGCCTGTCCATTTAAAATGGCTCTGGCATGACCTAGCAGGCATTCACTACAAGCAGACCTGGGGTCCTTTACTATTTGTCTTATCGCCGGGTGTCGGTGGGAGAAAGAGGGAGCTCCCTCCCTCTCTCCAATACAACTCAGATGCGGCACTCGACAATTGAAAAACGAAAAAAAAATTGCTTGGTCATTGAGGAGTAAAATAGGCTGGTCACTAAGGGGTTAAACTATCATTTGCCCACTGAGTTTTAGCATAAAACAACCATCAAAAATATTCTACAGAAAACAAAGCTAACAATGGTGTGTGAAACCGGTGATAATCACTAAAACTTCTGTAGAACACTCAATATGGACTCAAGCCTATATAGGACTGTGGACCCAAGGTCTACAAAGCAAGTAGGTAAAATACTTTAGTCACCTCTAATGCATCATTAACCCCTTACCGCGATTGGGCGTAACTGTACGTCCAAATTCCAAGTGATTTCCCGCACTCGGGCGTACAGTTACGCCCGGCAGATAAAGCGAGCACAGGAGCTGTGCGCGCTTTATCTTCAGCAGCTGTCAGCTGTTATACACAGCTGACATGCCGCTGCAATGGCTGCGATGGCTGTTACCGCCGATCGCAGCCATTTAACCCCTTCAATGCGGCTGTCAATGACGTCCGCCGCATTGAAGTGGTTTACAGAGGGAGGGAGCTCCCTCTGTACCCCCCGCGCCCCCCCCCCCCGCGCGATGGATCGCGGGTGGCGATTGTTGCTATGGCAACCAGGAAGCCGGTACTAGGCTTCCTGGTTGCCAAGGTACGGTAGCCTATTAGGTCCTGCCCAAGGCAGGACCTAATCGGCTAACTGTCAAATGAAAAATGACAGTTACGATGCACTACACTACATAAGTAGTGCAGTGCATCGTAGCGGGGATCAGAAGACCAGATCTTCAAGTCCCCAGGTCAGTATAAAAGAAAAAGTGAAAAATGTAAAAAAAAATGTGAAAGAAAAATAAATAAATAAATTAATTAATTAATAATAAATAAATAATAAAAACAACACTTGCCCTGTTTCCCTGATCAACTCCTTTATTATTAGAAAAAAAATGAAAAGATGAAAAAAAAACTATACATAATAGGTATCGCCGCATTCAGAACGGCCTGATCTATAAAAATATCACATTATTTTTACCGCACGGTGAACACCGTAAAATTTTTTAATAAAAAACAATGACAGTATTTTATTTTTTGGTCATCTTGTCTCAAAATTTTTTTTATAAAAAGTGATCAAAAAGTTGCAAGTAACGCAAAATGGTACCAATGTAAACTACAGTTCGTCACGCATAAAACAAGCCATCCCGCAGCGATATCAACTAAAAAATAAAAAAATTATGGCTGTCAGAATATGGCGACACTAAAACATGATTTTTTTAGAAAAGAGTATTTTTATTGTGGGAACGTAGTGAAACGTAAAAAAAACGATATAAATTTGGTGTCGCTGTAATCGTATCGCCCCGCAGAATAAAGTTAACATGTTGCTTATACTGCACGGTGAACACTGTAAAAAAAAACAAAAAAGAAACGTGCTGGAATGGCTGTTTTTTGGTTTCCTCATCTCCCAAAAAATGGAATAAATAGTGATAAAAAAATCTCATGTCCCCCAAAATGGAACCAATAAAAATTACAGCTTGTTCCACAAAAAAAGCGCCCTCA